>NC_134453.1:34306287-34668708 GCF_030867145.1 Opisthocomus hoazin
AATTTCATCAGTACTGTCAGAATCAATGACCTCTGGTAGTACAAAAAGTCCTGACAAGGTGGTAGATGATCTTCCTAACAAAAGCGCTTGAGTTTTTGGGGATAGGGGCCCCGAAATGTTTGTTAACAATAAGTGAACCGAGGAATCGAGCAACGTTACTGTGTGGGAGGTTGCCAAGTCCAATCTGGTGTTACCGGCTGTTGTTGGATGGAGACTTGAGACACTGCTGGTTCCCTCCGTGGGGGTTGGAACGTCGGCTGCGGTACTTGTGTCTGCACGCATCGCTGCCCCGCGCTCCGTGATCGGTTTCCCTGTATCGGTTGACCTTGGAAATCATACTTAGACCGACATTGATTAGCATAATGACGCCCTTTTCGGCATCTAGGACAGACCCCAGGGGCCTGGGGCCTGGTACCAGCATTGGTAGACAAACAGTTCTTTTTCAAATGACCAGGTTTGCCGCAACCATAACAATTCCCGGGCCCCCCAGAGCCGCGCATGCCGCGAAAGCAGCAGCCATGGCTTCAAATTTATGATCCATAGTGCCAATTCTATTACAAGCCTCTACCATCTCCACCAGTGTGGGGTTTGGATTTGGGAGAGATTTCAGTAATTTTTTACAATCCACATTAGCATTTTCTACAGCCAATTTTAACAACAAAATTTCCCGTGCTTCCGTATTGTCTATCTGACGCTCCAGAGCTTGCTTCAGCCTGTCAATAAACTGCATATAAGGTTCCCGGGGGTCTTGGGTAATCGTAGTGAAGGTTTTTTGCGGTTTTTGTGAGTCAGGGACCTTAAGAAGGGCTTTTTTAGCTTCTTCACGAGTCACCTCAAGAGCTTCCCGTGGGATATCCCGGGCTTGAGCCACCGGATCAGAGTGTTGACCTGTGCCAGTAAGGTGCTCTATAGTCAGCACAGCTATAGCCGCATTGCCGTGACCCACGTAAGTCATAAGAAGTGCCTGTAGTCCCCCCCTCCAGTGTGACTCCCACAGGGAGTACTGTGTCGGAGTCAGTAACAGTTGTGCTAAAGATTTTAAATCATGCGGAGTCATAAGTGTCAAAAACAGAAGATAGCAAACTTGCAAAATACGGGGAAGAAAGCCCGTGCTCAGTAACAGTACGACGCAGTTCCTTAATTACCGGGAAAGATAAAGCCTCCCACTGTGCCCCCCGACCCTGATAAATCACGGGGGCTACAATTGTTTTAGCGATTTCTAACTCCCCCTCCTTTAAGGCTTGGCGTCTTATATTAGCCCACACATCGCGCGGGTCAGGGGGGTAGAGATACGGTTCTTTTTCAGGATCCACCGGACCCGGGTCAAAAGGATCCCCCTCTGGGGGTATCTCGCAGCACACACTCTTAAAGGTTTGTTCTCCGGCAGCACCGGAGGCGCTGTGGGAGAGTTGTCTTCCTCCCCTGCTTTGTCCTTATGATTTTTCTCTTGCGCTTTTAAGGTCTCAAAAACACTCCTCCACCAGGGGAGCATACGCTGCGCTTCAGCATTCCCTGTTGTTGCCGCGTCCCATAGTTTCACCCCCACATCGTCCCAAAGTTCCCGCGTAAAGATAGTAGACGTAGTTACAGTGGGCATCTTCACCTGTACCCATTTAAGTATCAGTTTGAGATCGTGCCCAGAAATATTCTTTCCATGTTTTTGAAGGAGAGCTTTCATAAGCTCATAAACGTCTCTCTCTGGGGAAGACGTCTGACTTCCCATGTTTCCCACAGCTCACCTCTCTGCTCCGGAGGGATTGTTTAGGCCGGCTCCTGCTTCCTTTCAGCAGCTCATTCAACGTCCTGTGGGACTCGCAGCATGCCACGCAGATAGGTGGTTCTCTCCGTATCACGTCGGGGTCACCAATTTGCCGTGATTGAGAGATGGGACACCTGCTTGATGCAAGCAGAATGTTCGTTTTATTGCCGTTGTACACATATATTTATACAGATCAAAAGACAGCGTGTTCTAAACTGATTGGTTAAGTTTCAAACTAGGCACTCATTAATTGGTTAACACAAACGCTGGCGCAGACACACATTCTTTAAGCTTATCTCAACAGGCACATTCCTTAAGTTTATCTTAACTAGGGCAATACTCCCTCCTCCAGGAAGACTCGGCACTATCTCGTTTCTTCCCAGGGCTTGTGGCCAACGAGTTCCAGCACGTCCTCCTTTATTAATTGCGCCACACTGGGGGCCCTGCTGAGACCTACACTTGGGAGATTATGAAATATTCATTACTCGCTCTCTAAGCTTGTGTGGTTGTTGATTCAGTTTGGAAGACCAGTAGGAAAAATGTAACTCATTGTTATCCCAGCCTAGAACAGGTATTTCTCTGACTACTGTTCCAGTTGAGAAATACACTTTCGAAGAGGTGGAGGAGGGAAGAGCTAAGAAGATAGTATCATCCGATTATCATAATAATTTACAATGTATAAATTGCCCACTTCATGCATAAACAGTTTGTTACTTCATGATATTTTACATAATTAAAATAGCAGCATACAACATGGTTAAAATTTTTGTTTCTAGACAACTTATTATTCCATTCCACACTTCCCTAATGCAATTTGCTGTTAGATTAATAATCATGTGGAAGTTAAAAAACTCTTTGATAACAGTTCATATGGTAAAGCTGCATATTTTTTTTCTACTTTTACTGATGTCACCGTTTAGAGCAGGGCGCCAATAAACAGTGAGAGATGCTCTCTGTTAACCCCCCACCCTCCCACCAGCACAGGAAGGGAAAAAGGAGGAAAGGGGAGAGAGACTTGAAAATTAAATATTAAAACAACTTTACTAATAATTTTACAATAATAATATTAATGATAAGAGAAATAAACCAAAATATACAAAACTGATACTGAGTTTCCCGGAGTAGGGTGCCCCAGGTGCTGGCATCCCGCCAGCAGCTGCCAGACAAGCACCAGGAAGTCCCGGTCTGGCCTCGGCAGTAGATGGGAACAGGACTCAGGAATGCATAGATCGGAATCTGGATCAGGATCGCAGGCAGGACAATGAGCAGGGTCCTCTTCAGAAGGCGGCCATGGACGAAGAGAGCAAGACCCTCGTGATCCCCCAGCTTTAAACTGAATATGACGTGCACGGCATGGAATACCTCGTTGGTCAATATTGGGTCCCCTGTTCTGTCTGCCCCTCCCTGCAAGTGCGACCCTTTCCGACTCCTCACTTGCGGGACCTAAGAGGTCTATCGGTGACCTTGGCTGCTATAGGAATAATTATAAGCATGGGCCTTTTTCTGCCTTCCATTCCTATCATTAGCTTAGTAAAACTGTAAACATTAGGTGTTATCAGTTTTGGAGCGGACAGTGTCTGTAAAATATGCAGCCAGCTTCAGAAAAATGCAAGTTACTTAGAAGAACTTAGCTGTAAGGAAGATTCACTGAAAGAGAATCGGTTCTGTTTTAACCAAAACCAGGACAACTGAGAAAGTAGACCTCTCTGTCTCTCTCTTGTACTGCTGGAGACAGAAACGCTTTTTAAATGTACAGTTCCTGAAGTTTTACTGGCACTTCCTTATAGTACTCAAAACAAAGGATTAAACCCAAAATTCTCTAAGGTTGCTAATAAGATGCCTTTAATCCCCTTTCTTGGGTATTCTGTCACAGCCTGGTATTTCTTGAAAGATGGATGTCACAGGGTAGGAGGACTATGTCCACTGGGATACTTTTGCTTTGGTGCTGGACTACTTAGGGTATCCCTTCTGTAAATAAATGTTTCCCTTCTATTGCCTTTCTTGGATAATGGTAACCTGTGTTCTTCTGGACTGAATCTGAACCTCTTCTCCCTCTTCCCTTGATACAGATGCACTCACTCATACAGAAAAATGAAAATTGTTGATATTTGGCAGAAATGAACAAAAATCTTCATATTTTTTCGTATATGAATTGAGATTTCTAAACACTTATAAATTGGACTGTCAGTTCATGCTCAAGTAGAACTCCTATGGAAAGTCATGCAAACTTCAAAGTTCAGGTTAAGCCATTGTTGTCACAGCAGAGTTCATTTTTAGAATTCAGTCCATCACTTTCCAGGTCTCCAGGGAGAAAGCACCCTCAGTCCCTAGATTGTTCTGAAGTGGTGGGAAAATCATGGATTTGGAACGAAACATTTTCAGTCTTCATTAACATTATGGAAAATTATCACACATGAGCCCAAATATCTTGCTGAATACTCAAGAGTCTTTTCTCCTTTTCCCTGTCTCCTGAAAACTTGAAGAAATGGAACAGGCAGTACTAGGAAACATGAGTGGATGTTAATAAATACATTTCTTGACATATTGTGCAAATAAATTCCATAATGCATGATTCTAATAAACAATGCTTATGGGGATTTAATTAACTTATTGGGAAGTTCTTCAGAAAAAAACCTGTATTCCCTAAGAAATATGAAGTTAAACACTCTTACAGTTTCCTGTCACAAGCACTAATTTGGTATTCTGCAGGCAGAATTGTTTATATCTATGTAATCCTTTTGCCTTCACTCTGGTGGTACATGTTTATCTAATTGTCTTTCTTCTTCAGTTGGCTCCATATCAAAAGAAACAAAAGTCTAGCTTGCCTTTGCTTAAGCACGCTGAATCATCAGCTAAGACTGCTGCTGCAAAAACAAATGAAGATTAAGAGCACAGAAAGCAAGTCTGTTGAATAACAGGTGAAAATCAATAAATAATCTTTGAGTGATAATTTTATTCTGATCTAAAACCTGTTGGAAATTACTGAATTTTTTTTGTTTATTTTAATAGGCCTTGGATCAGGTGACAACAAATCTCATCATGTGCCAATTTTGGTCCAGGATACAGTAGCTTCATGTATAGGCTTGAAAATTGCCTTGTACCAGTGGAGCTTAATACACATTCCATACAACAGAAAAGCATATCTTCCCCAAAGAGAGTAAGGCTTCTCTCACATTGGGAACAGTGGCTGATGGCAGCTGTGTTGGGAGATGTCAGTTCTTCATGCAGTGATCTGTAGAACAAAATAATTTTTGTGATGAATGAAGAAAACCAAATTCTAAATCAACAACTATAAAATGATAATTTAAAATTAACAACATAGAAATACTGAAATGTAGATAGTTCTCTTCAGTGAATTTTGCTTCCACAAGAATATTATAGAATTAGAGTTACTTTATTTCCGAGATACTTGAAATGGGGAAAAATATGACAGAGAGCACTAGGTTTCTTACAAGTTCGATTCTAAAATTAGTTCTGTGTAAAAGTGCTGATATTTTGTGAGAAGATGTGCTATATTCTTCATACACAGTCTTGGAATTGCTGCTTCAGTGCAAAACTAAATTCATGCCTAACTCTGGAATCTGAATAATGTTTCTGTCCCAGTACTGCTAAGATTAGTGCACTAGTTACAGCAGACCACCTACAAGACCAGAAAAGGTTTTTAAAGAGATGGTTTTGTTTTGGAAATATTTTATTAGTATAGTAATTTTTTCAATGTGGTCAGTTGTTGTTCGTATTTGTGAAGGTGCAAAGGGAACCTAAGCAATCCATTCAATATTTCTTTGCCACTTTCCCTTTCAGGTGTAATAAAGCTAGCATAGCTAGTGTACAGCTATACTCTCAGCAGTGAGAGTGAGCCAGAACAGGCCAGTAGAAGTAGGCGGTAGTGTGGAGTGTCAGCAGATGGAAGTCGTGTTCTAAACAAGTTGTATTTAAGTTGGCTTAGATGGTGGAATGTTTTGTAAAGATTTGCTACAGGCAAATAACCTGCTCTGTCCTTAGATTCCTGGGAACAACAGTATGGTTTTAAAACTGTGTATGTTTTTCATTCTATCTCTATCGATTTTATGGAGCAACTACTCTGGAATGCTCTGGGTCACCCAGTCTACTTACTAGTAAACATATCTGTTATGTAATTTCTTTTTTATTGTTTACTTTTTAAATAACACAGCAATACATAGTATAAAACAATCAAAATACTTCTTTAGTGCACTGGTCCCACTTTCCCGTTTTGCGTGTTTGTGCAAAGGAAAGGAAGAAGACTCCTACCTAAACTGTTCTTTCTGTATTAATCTTCCTCCTCTTATGCTATATTCAGAGCTTTACTAAGTCATGTTCCTTCTGTATCTTCCTGGAGAACGTTTTTGACTGTCAACCCCAGTCACAGGTGCTTTTGGGAACTGTTGGTGCTGGATGGAAGTTTTCTAAATGTTGTAACTTAAGGAGCTTATTCTCACTGTGACTTACCCTGCTGGAGGGATTGGGGTCTGAATATATTGTATAATAGAATAAGTGTTAAATGAAGAATATTATTTAAACGAAGAAATACCTTTAGCGGACACTGACTTTGAAAGAACACCTTATTCAGTAACTCTAATTCAGTCACTTACTGATGGGTCTACTCAGTGTCTCAAATGAATATGGTAACTCCGAGTGGTGGGCTTCTGTGTCTGGACTTCTGATTTGGTTCAAAGACTCATAAAAATTCATACAAGTAAATATCTCACCATTGTTTAAAAATCTGAGGAAGCTCAAGTGTGATTGTTCTATCAAGTGTCCAACTAAATTAAAGTAGGAGATTGCCTCATGAAATATCTTTTTAATAATGCTGTTCTCAGGAGTTTCTTCTACTCTATAGCACTGGGGAAGAAATCTAGATGTCTGGGAACATCTTTTTACTTTTCCTTGGAGTCCTTGGATTTCACTTCTTGATACTATCACCTGCATAGAAGATTATTGGGAAGAAAGAATGGCAGTTTTAGGAGCATCTCACCCTCTTTGGGTCCCTGAAGCATATACATACAGGAAGAACTACATGAAAAGAAATTCCATATGTCCCAGTAATTGCTGAGTGTTGTAATGGTTCCTTGGCACCACAGGCTGTCAGGGATTAAGCCATTTCACAGTTGTTTGAGACAAATGATAGAGCTGAAAGTCTGACTTGTAGCATTTAAAAATATTGAACAATTCCTCAGAATATCTTTGGAGAGCGAAAGCAAAAAAGAATACTGTCAGTATCTGATTTAGAACAAAAGGAAAATATGGGGAGGCAGAGTTTAACCTTATGTTAGTTTATGTGATTGTGTCCTTCCTTTGTTATCTCATAGGGTATTTCAGCTAGTGTTTTTATAGTGATCTGAGGGACAGAGGTTAAAAAAGACATGGACAAACCTGATAAGTGTGTTGAGTAACACTTATATGTTTATTGAAATGGTTGTGGCTATGTTCCTCTCTGCGTGTGCCCTGTCATAGTAACTATGATGTATATTATTCAGGTTGATGCCATGAAAAGCCAGAGTTGAAGACTCAATAGTCAGAAGACTATTAAGCAGGTATTCTTTATTACGGCGCCGGGCACACGGGGGATCTCTCCTCCAAACGTGCGCGCCAAACACCCTGTCATTTCAGGTTAAATACAATCACAATATACAGATTCATTATATTTCCGAGAAATGCTTAGCATATTCATGACTTTTCCAAGAACTAATTAGCATATGTTAATGTCTTTCACGCATGTCTGTTAGCGTCCTCAGGTGGTCTTTGGGGGTCCTAAGATGACGGCTTATACTCCTCATCACAGTGTCTGCTGGTTGACCTTTGTTTCTGCGCAAACTCAGGTCTAAGATTACGTATACCGTGTCCTTCCAGGTTGTTTTGCTCCGGTCTTGTTGCCCTCTTGGTGCCTCTTTATCTCTGTAGCTTGGTGCATCTGCCCTCCCAAGGCCGAGCTGTCCAAATAACATTATTTAGAAGTCTCTCTATCTTAGAGCTTTCCTATACTCCCCCAAAAAAGCAAGTCAGGTTTGTCCAAGTAGTGTCGTTTAGGAGCCTCTTTATCTTAGCGCTTTCCTGTCTTCTCGAAACAGCAAGGATCTACTTTAGTTTAATTACAATCACTCTAGTAAGTGGAAATTATACATTTACGGGTATCAAGGTGTATTTTAATGTGCGGGTTTTGATGCTGCACATTGGAAAATATAGTACACAAAGACCATAAGTAGTCTGAGCCTCAGTTACACATCTCTTCCTGAGATGGTCACACTTAATGCTGTCTTTGAAGGAAGCATTTCAAGCCTACTTAGCCACCAGCACACATTAACATGGCACTTTCTGTACATGCACTGACATACACAGTGTATATAGCAAGATATCAATAACCATGAAAACCTCATTTTGCATAGATACCAAATTTAAATAGATATACTATGCAAAAAATCATTTTTATGATGAAACTAAGTACCAGACTTTTAAAATCATTCTTTTAAATTGTCATTTTTATAATTAAGGGGGTACTTGTATGTGCATATACATGTATGAATGATAGCACAGTCCAACTTCCCCATTTGAACAAACTAAGAATGTTTCATTCGTGTAGGCAGCTATATCCACAAGATCTTGTGGATCAATTTCTAATGACCTACTAGAAAATTTGGTCTTAACTCTGGATGTGGGAAACATTCTGGAAAATATAAGATAACAAGGCTTTCATGTAGTTTTGTGAAAAACATTAATCTTTGCCTTCTGTGCTTTGCATGCAGAAGGTGTTTGATGCCTCATGGATTTATTTTACTTAAACTTCTCTGCTCTGTGGCTCTGTATTCAGGACATAGAGTCCTCAGGAATTCCTATTGGCTCTCCAAGATCGAAGACAGGCCTTCGGATAATTTATGGACCATTTGATTATATGCCTTCTGATGATGGAAGAAGGTATTTTTCATCCCCTAGTTAGGGAAAGGCTTGAGTCGTCTGTCTCCAACCACCATATGATTTTCAATCATTTGTGCTTAATACCTTCTTCCTCTCTGAGGACTATAATGCTGGTTTTAGTTGCATAAGTAATATTTTGGGGACTATAAGCTATAGAAAAGTGTTTGTTCAAAAATTTGGTAGAACAGCAGCCACAGAGGATATATTTTGCTAGTCTGTGTCATAATTCCATTAGTTCTTTTATAAGGGTAAAGTGACTCCAGTATTTAACCATTAAAAATTTGGATTTTTGAAGGAAACAATTGCCACAATGCTTTTGTGAGTACAGTTGATTCTCCTTCTGCAAGGAATGCCTCAAGGAGTACAGGTGATGCTACTTTATCATTGTTTATCACTTCCTTTGTATTCCTTACAGCAGAGCAGGGATACTGTTTTCACATTTGTTCTTCTACTGGAATTGTAAAGAAACTGGCCAATTTCCTTGTACTTTGCATTCACCAACATCCTCAGATAGCCTGCTAGGAATTTGTTTTGATATACTAATGATTTACAAAATTAATTTTTCTTCTTTTAAATAGCTTCAGGGAGTCTCTGATCTAAATTGTCATTGTGTGCAATCTGTCTACTCTGAATTTGTTCCTCTTTTTCTAATCTGGTGTTATATGAATTTAACACAAATTGTTATGTGAATACACAAACACCCATTAATATCTATGATGTGCTATCTGTTTTTATATTTACACTGTGTGATGTTAGAAACATCAAGTTTATTTATAGTTTAGGATTCATGTCTTATTTTTGCATACCACATGTTGGAAATGCATTATATAATTTCAGATGAAAATAACTTTTTTAAACTTGTCTTATAGAGTGCAGGCTTAGTAAAGGTAGATGAAGAAGCTTTGCAGAACACTGATGAAGAACTTAAATTAGATTTCAATGTTAGACTAATAATAAGAAATTTGAAAGCTATGAGCAGGCATAACATCTTTGCCCTTGACTGGAGTTTGGCCTTCCGCATAGGCTGCAGAACTCTATTTTATAGGAAGAGCTTGTTCTCTTTTTGTTATTAGCATCATTCTCCATTCAAATGGGGAGTCGTATCTTAAAATGAATGCATGGTTATTATAACAGAATTGACTGAAAGCAGCTGAGAGGGTATATATACATATATATAAATAAATATGCACACCCACACCCCTTTAAATTGTGCCGTTCAGCTGTTCTTTCTCTCCTTCATTCATTTTCCCTCCTTGCTTTCTGAATAGTGAATGTACACAACCAAGCAAGCAGGAACACGCGAATACCACTGCGTTTTCCAAATTAAAAAACAGCAATTGCATTTAGTAGGTTGCATAATTGCAAGCATATAAAATGTACATGAAATCCTGTACTAATTTCTATCTATTTTCAGTACATCCCGACTGACTTGTTATCCACAGCCTATTTTGTTCCAGAATGTTTGATATTCCTGTAATTTATGGACTGAATTTAGAGACATGGATTTGTGTGGAAATTTACCTCATAAATACGATTTTAAAATGCTACTATATTTTTAAATAGGAATATTTGTACTGGATCTGTGGTCCTCTGCGGCTTCTGGTGCTTTCTACCTTCTGTGTTTTCACCTCCTAAATCTCATTATGTGACAGCTGAACACATTATCACTTTCAAATATTATTTTTCTTAGAAGCAATTGGTGTAGCCGAAGTCAAGGGAAGTTGATAAGGATTTTCTGTGCCTGCAAACATAACCCATTCCACTTAGCACTGCTAAGAAACTTCTTTCTTTGTAGCATATTAGGATTTCTTCTGCTGACAACTGAATACGTTCTTATGTATATGTTTCATAATGATTTCCTAAAGTTTTTTCAAAAGTGATTAAATATAATTTTCTTTTACGAAAATTTTAAGATCAAATTTTGATGTCTAAGTTTAACTCAACATTCTTCTATTCTCATCTTTTTAACCGAATCAATACTTAAGGTATCATTTTTCTTGAATTGCTTTTCTGCATATAGTATTCATATTGAAATCTGTGAAGACGTTAGGTAAAAAGGGAGGACAAAAGACCATTGCTTTTCCAGCATATTCTGCTGAACTGAAATGGTCATCTGTGTCGTTTATTCTTTTCTTCAGAAAATCACACAACATTTGAGGGATTTGATATTATCTGTCTCATATTCAGTTAAACCATTTACTATTCACCTGTATTCTGGGTGCTCTAAATACCTCTTTATAGCTGTTTTACAGTTTTTGTGATCTGACTGACAGCATTTACAGGCTAATCACAAGAGTCAAATGCACTTGAGCCTCACTGTATTTTGAAAGTTTGGCCCTTTGTATCAAATGGTACATTTGCTAAGTGCAACCAACTGTCTTTTGGTAATAAATAAATAAATAGATAGATTTGCCTTCCTACCGGTATGAATTTCATTTTTATATCCAGCATGCAAAGTCTTCAGAAAGACCACAGGCAAAAGAAAGTGTGTGTGTTCATGTTGCATACATTGAATTCACTGAGTGTGTTTCTTTCGCTTAATTCAACACTATGTTTCTTTGGCTTTAATAGTATTGCAGTGGAGGTAAGAACTATACCTAAGATGAAGAGAAGGAACATGAAGGAGCAAAAAAACAGGTCCAAAAATAAAAGAATTTGGTTTGGGTTTGTTTGTTTCTTACTGTGATTAACTTCTTTCTTTCTTTTAGTGTCACTCCAACTACTATAAAGTTAACTTATTGTTATCACTTTCTTAAACAAAGAACTGGAGCAATTTTCTGGAAGACAAACTGAATGTGTTGGGAGGAAGACGTAGAATGTGGTTTTGGATCTCTAAAGGGTATATACAGAGAGTTCACGCTTTCATTTCTAAACTTTTGAAGGATGGAAAGGGGCAGAAAGCAATGCAGATAGGGAATTGCTTGCTTGGCCCTTTATATGGCGTGTAGTATGCCGGAAATACTTTTCTTACATTCAGAAGGACATTCTTTGTGTATTTCACCTTCTCACCCTTTAAATTACTTCTAAGTTTTTGAATAATCTAATTTTCAAAATCCTGTAAAAGTTTTTTATTTCTGATTACATATTTACTGAACAGCCTTGTCTAGATTCAGACTAGAAGCGAAGTAGCATGAAGGTCTTCTCCTGTTGCTGAGATTGTATGTTCTTTGTCATTATGGATTATTTTCCTTTTTTGAAAAGTTACCTTGCATATCCCTACTCTCTACTAGTGACAAATATTGTTCAATTAAGTATTTAGTTAGTAAATCTTCAGGAACAATATTTACTAAACAGTGTGAAGTGTTTTATTACTTTTGTTCCTGGGTGGTAAACTGAAGGCTTTGATTCTGCAAGGACCTAAATACATGTGCATTTAATTTTCAGCTACTAATAGACCTCACCTGGCTGCCTAGGCTACCCTGGTATTTGTAGGCCTCTGCTTTTCATTTTTGGTTTTTTGAAGGTGTGACTACAGTTCATTTAGACATGGTCAACCTAGGTTTAAAACAGCTAGTTCAGGTATTGCTAGTAGTTGAGGTACAGTTGAACTGATTTTTCACTATGAGTTATCTTTTAGAGTCTTTATGTAGTTTCTTGGATAGTTTTGAAGCCTGCGTTGGTCTATATTGATACCTGAAGTTTGAAGAAAGCTTGAATGGTTCTCCTGAAGCTATAATCTCTCCGCTCTGAAGCATTGATGTGCTCTAAAGAAGTCTTAATGTTGCACTGCAGGAAGTATTTTCAATTTGTAATTTAGATTTCCATCCTGAAAAACCTTTCTTAAATTCTTCTTAATTCTATGAACTTTGAATAAGCAATTGATTTTGAAGGGATGAGGTTTAAATTGGCAGAGTTTTATTTTATAAAAAATGACAATTAAACAAAAATATGAAAAAATCTTAGTAAATAATATGTGGAAATTCAGTTCCTTATACAGTTTTAAAAGTAGTGCACGAAAACATTCCTTCTGGCTTAACCAAAATGTCATTCACTTAGTAGTGACTTAGTAATGTCATTTGCTGAAATGGCATATATATTTTGGTTTTAGTGGTCATTAGCAGCTATGAAAACAATGGTATTTTAAAATGGAATTATAACAAGGTTTGTTAATGGCATACTCAAGTTAACCTTATATTTTATCATTTCAGTTATTCATGGTGGACAACGGAGCAGATGACTGGAGAATAGCCATGACTTATGAGCGTATTTTCTTTATCTGCTTGGAAATACTTGTATGCGCTATACATCCCATACCTGGGAACTATACATTCACATGGACAGCCCGGCTTGCCTTTTCTTATGCTCCATCCACAACAACAGCTGATGTGGATATTATTTTATCTATACCAATGTTCTTGAGGCTGTATCTCATTGCCAGAGTTATGCTTTTGCATAGCAAACTTTTCACTGATGCATCATCTAGAAGCATTGGAGCGTTAAATAAGATAAACTTCAATACCCGCTTTGTTATGAAGACTTTAATGACAATATGTCCAGGAACTGTACTGTTGGTTTTTAGTATCTCATTATGGATAATTGCAGCGTGGACTGTCCGAGCTTGTGAAAGGTAAGGCTGTTCTGGTTGGTTGGCTGGTTCTGTCCATCTGTCTTGTTTTACTTCTTTGGTTTTGTATTCGAAGGACCTAAATATTTAATGGAATGGAGCTTCCTGGTCTTTGATATATTGAGTGCTGATTGGATTTCACTCTGTCACAGATTTTCAGGAATGCTTTGCCTTATAGTCTGAAGGAGTTATGTAGAGAAGTTTGTGCCACAACACTTACTGTAGTATTGCAAGTTGATTTCAATGTTTTCATTTAACTTTGCTAAAACACAGTGGGATACCATAAAATCTCTTTTAACAACAGTTACAGTTGCTGATATTCTGTGTTGATAGCAGCTTACATTTATTGTGTTTGCAAGTTAAATTTACTGAGATTAATGTAGATAAAATAGCTATGGAAAATTCCAAAGGAAAACGTATATTTGCAATTAGACTTTTATTGTACTATTTGGGTGTGCTCTTTGCTGGGTAAAAAACTAGCTGGAAGACCGAGCCCAGAGAGTGGTGGTGAATGAAGTCAAATCCAGTTGGTGGCCGGTCATGAGTGGTGTTCCCCAGTCTTGTTTAACATCTTTATCAATGATCTGGATGAGGGGATTGAGTGCTCCCTCAGTAAGTTTGCAGATGACACCAAGTTGGGTAAGAGTGTGGATCTGCTTGAGGGTAGGAAGGCTCTGCAGAGGGATCTGGACAGGCTTGATCGATGGGCAGAGGCCGACTGTATGGGGTTCAACAAGGGCAAGTGCTGGGTCCTGCACTTGGGTTACAACAGCCCCATGCAATGCTACAGGCTTGGGCAAGAGTGGCTGGAAAGCTGCTTGGTGGAAAAGGACCTGGGGGTGTTGGCTGACAGCTGGCTGAACATGAGTCAGCAGTGTGCCCAGGTGGCCAAGAAGGCCAATGGCATCCTGGCTTGTATCAGGAATAGTGTGGCCAGCAGGAGGAGGGAGGTGATCGTGCCCCTGTACTCGGCACTGGTGAGGCTGCACCTGGAGTACTGTGTTCAGTTTTGGGCCCCTCACTACAAGAAGGACATTGAGTTGCTGGAGAGTGTCCAGAGAAGGGCAACAAGGCTGGTGAAGGGGCTAGAGCACAAATCTTATGAGGAGCAGCTGAGGGAACTGGGATTGTTTAGTCTGGAGAAGAGGAGGCTGAGGGGAGACCTTGTCGCTCTCTACAGCTACCTGAAATGAGGTTGCAGTGAGGCAGGTGTTGGTCTCTTCTCCCAAGTAACTAGCGACAGGACGAGAGACAATGGCCTCAAGTTGCACCAGGGGAGGTTTAGATTGGATATTAGGAAAAATTTCTTTACTGAAAGAGTGGTCAGATATTGGAATAGGCTGCCCAGGGAGGTGGTGGAGTCCCCATCCCTGGAGGTGTTTAAAAAATTTGTAGATGTGGCACTTCGGGACATGGTTTAGCAGACATGGTGGTGTTGGGTTGACAGTTGGACTTGATGATCTTAGAGGTCATTTCCAACCTATGATTCTATGATTCTATTTCTTTACACAAAAAAAAGTACAAAAATGTTGTTGGGAATTTGGCAAGATCAAGAAAGGGTCATGTACTGGTTTTGACTGAGACTTAATTTTCTTCATAGTACCTCGTATGGTGCTATGTTTCATATTTGTGACCAAAATAGTGTTGATAGCACACCAATGTTTTAGCTGCTGCTGAACAGTGCTTACACAGTGTGAAGACCTTCTCTGTTTTTCACTCCGCCCACCCCCAGCAAGTAGGGTGGGGGTGCAAAGGAGATTGGGAGGGGACACAGGCGGGACAGCTGATCCCAACTGACCAAAGGGGTATTCCATACCATATACCATCATGTTGAGCAATAAAAGCTGGCGAAAGAGGGGAAGTTTGGAGATATGGCATTTGTCTTCCCAAGTAACCGTTACACACGATGTAACTCTACTTTCCTGGAAAAGTAGGATGGGAAGTAGTGAATGAATTCCTTATTTTGCTTTGCTTTTGCATACAGCTTTTTCTTTCCCTATTAAACTATTTTTATCCTAACCCATGCATTTTCTCACTTCTACTCTTCAAATTCTCTTCCACCTCCCACTGGCAGCGACTGAGCGAGTGACTGTCTTGGGCTTAGCTGCCTACCGGGGTTAACCCACAACAGAGGCAAAGAGGAATGGGGGGGAGGGCTGCATCAAGGGAAGCGTGGCCAGCAGGTCGAGGGAGGTGATTCTGCCCCTCTACTCCGCTCTGGTGAGACCCCATCTGGAGTACTGCATCCAGCTCTGGAGCCCTCAGCACAGGAAAGACATGGAGCTGTTAGAGCAGGGCCAGAGGAGGGCCACAAAAATCGTCAGAGCAGGCTGGAGCACCTCTCCTATAAGGAAAGACTGAGAGAGTTGGGGCCGATCAGCCTGAAGAAGAGAAGGCTGCGGGGAGACCTTATAGCATCCTTCCAGTACCTGAAGGGGGCCTACAAGAAAGCTGGAGAGAGGGAATTTTTAGAAGGTCATGTTGCGATAGGACAAGGGGTAACGGCTTTAAACTAAAAAAGGGTAGATTTAGATTAGATACAAGGAAGAAATTCTTTACTATGAGGGTGGTGAGGCCCTGGAACAGGTTGCCCGGAGAAATTGTGGATGCCCCATTCCTGGAAACGTTCAAGGTCAGCTTGGTCGGGGCTTTGAGCTACCTGGTCTAGTGGAAGGTGTCCCTGCCCATGGCAGGGGGGGTTGGAACTAGATGATCTTTAAGGTCTCTTCCAACCCAAACTATCCTATGATTCTGTGAGGGAGGGAGAGAGGGAGAGAGAGAGAGTGAGATAAAAACAGAGGTGAAAAGAAAGAAATAGGAGGCAAGAAAGGCATGGAGAGAGATAAAAAAAAAGAGGAAAGAGAGCAAGAGAGACAAAGAAGGAGTGCCGAGTTTCAGCATCCATGCAGGGACAGGAACGACTCTCATACATTGATGCAATGCACAGTCAGTTCACTTTATTGCTCCGCTTGCGTGGTTATATACATTTTTCATATCTGTACACATGATCACGCTTATTCGGATAGGCTACAGACATAAATCACGCGCTGTTCACGCACCCCACATTCCCTTATGATTGGTAACTATGCACTAATGCCAATAGCAACAGACCGCCTCCACGTCCTTGAACACATCTTGTTTTTGCTAACCCACATCATGTGCACTATCAGAACTTTCTCCATTGCTATTCTTAGCTGTCCTTTCCAGGGGCCTGTTGAGTTATGCTAACTGTTTTGCTTAAGCGGCCTAGTCATGCTAACTCTCAAGATACATCAACCCCAACAAAGGAGAAAGGAAAAGTGAAAAAGACAAAGAGAAAGAAGGGACAAGAAAGAAAAAAAATAGACAGAGAAAAAGAGAAACGGTGGAAGAGAGAGGTAGAGTGAAAGAGAGAGAGAAGAGGAATGGAAAAGAGAGTTACTAAAAAAAAGATAAATAGTTAGAGGGACGGAGAAAGCGAAAGAGAGTTAAAGAGAGCAGGAAGGAGAGGGAGAGTAAAATAGGAAGAGAGAAAGAGAAATGGGGGGAGAAATAGTGAGAGAGAGAGGGGAGGGACGTGAGAGAGCAGACAGACAAACCAAGAGGGACAGCAAAAGTGAGAGTGTGAGAGTAAGAGAGGAAACGTATGAGAAGGAACACAAGAGGCAAATCGAGTTGAAGACAGACAAAGTGGGAGAGAGATATATACTGAGCAAGCGAGAGAGAGAAAGTGAGGGACAAAAGCAAGAGACTGAGCAAGAGAGAGAAAGCAAGACAAGAAAAGAGAAAACGCAATGGAGCAAAAACAAGAAACTGTGAGAGCAAGAGCAAAAGCTAGAGGAAGAGTGAGTGAGAAAGAAAGTGAGAAAGGAAGAGGCAGCAAAAAAGAGGGAGAGAGCATGAGAGGGAGAAAGCAAAAGCAAGAATGTGAGTGCAAGACTGAGAGTGAATGAAAAGGCGAGACAGAGAAAAAGCTAGAGAGAGAGAGAAAGGCTAGTGAAAGAGAGAAAGCGAGAAACAGACATGTTGTTTTTCCTCTTCCTTTCCCTGTTTGTCCACTTTGGAAACTGTTTAGGGGAGTTACTTGTGACAGCTAACTGACATAAATCAGCAGTTAAAATGCAAGCTGACTGTTATGGTCAGGTTACTTTTGGAAGTTATTCATTGCATTGCTTCTCAATTTGTTGTGGAGAAAAACAGCTTATCTTATAAACTGACTGTAGATATTATCTTGACATTGCTGCTTTTATTGTTAATATTGCCAGAAATGTGGAATGCAATTTGTTACAGTAGATGCTTAGTGTCAACGTTGTTAAATTATGTTATGGCAAGACTAATCGTGTTCTGAAAATGTTGACAGTGACATATTATAGTTTCAAAATATTTCTCATACCTGGGACAGAAGGAACATTCTAGGGGTGGGTTGACCTTGATTGACTGCCAGGTGCCCACCAAGCCATTCTATCACTCCCCCTCCTCAGCAGGACAGAGGAGAAAAAATATGACGAAAAACCTTGTGAGTCAACATAAGGACAGGGAGATCACTCAGCAATTACTGTCATGGGCAAAACAGATTGATTTTGGGAAGATTAATTTATTGCCAATTAAAAATACAGTAGGACAGTGAGAAACAGAGACAAAACTAAAAACACCTTTCTCCCACCCCCTTCTCCCCAGACTCAACTTCAGTCCTGACTCTTCTACATCTTCCCCAACTAAGCAGCACAGGGGGGTTAGGGAATGGGGGATGCAGCCAGTTCATAATGCTTTGTCTCTGCCACTCCTTCCTCCTCATGCTGATCACAGAATCACAGAATCACAGAATGGTAGGGGTTGGAAGGGACCTCTGTGGGTCATCTAGTCCAACCCTCCTGCCGAGGCAGGGTCACCTACAGCAGACTGTAGAGGACCTTGTCCAGGCGGGTCTTGAATATCTCCAGAGAAGGAGACTCCACAACCTACCTGGGCAGTCTGTTCCAGGGCTCCGTCACCCTCAGAGTGAAAAAGTTCTTCCTCATGTTCAGACGGAACTTCCTATGCTTCAGTTTGTGCCCGTTGCCCCTTGTCGTGTCGCTGAAAAGAGTTTGGCCCCATCCTCCTGACACCCACCCTTCAGATATTTGTAAGCATATATTAGGTCCCCTCGCAGACTTCTCTTCTTCAGGCTGAACAAGCCCAGCTCCCTCAGCCTGTCCTCGTAGGAGAGATGCTCCAGTCCCCTCATCATCTTCATAGCCCTCCGCTGGACTCTCTCCAGTAGCTCTTCATCTTTCTTGAACTGGGGAGCCCAGAACTGGACACAGTACTCCAGATGGGGCCTCACTAGGGCAGTGTAGAGGGGAAGGAGAACCTCCCTCGACCTGCTGGACACACTCCTCCTAATGCACCCCAGGATCCCGTTAGCTTTCTTGGCAGCCAGGGCACACTGCTGACTCATGGTCAACCTGTCGTCCACCAGGACACCCAGGTCCCTCTCCACAGAGCTGCACTCCAGCATGTCCGCCCAAAGCCTGTACTGGTGCATGGGGTTGTTCCTCCCCAGGTGCAGGGCCCTGCACTTGCCCTTGTTGAACCTCATCAGGTTCCTCTGTGCCCAACTTTCCAGCCTGTCCAGGTCACGCTGAATAGCAGTACAACCTTCCTGTGTATCCACCACTCCTCCCAGTCTGGTGTCATCAGCAAACTTGCTGAGGGTGCATTCTAACTCTTCATCCAGGTCGTTGATGAAGAAGTTAAACAAGGCTGGGCCCAGTACTGACCCCTGGGGGACACCACTAGTTACCGGCCTCCAACTAGACTCAGTGCCACTCATGACAACCCTCTGAGTTCTGCCATTCAGCCAGTTCTCAATCCACCTCACCGACCACTCATCCAGCCCACACTTCCTGAGCTTCCCTAGGAGGATGTTATGGGCGACAGTGTCGAAAGCCTTGCTGAAGTCGAGGTAGACAACATCCACAGGTCTCCCTTCATCTACCCAGCCAGTCATGCCATCGTAGATAGCTATCAGATAGGTCGGGCATGATTTCCCCTTGGTGAATCCATGCTGACTACTCTTGATAACCTTCCTTTCCTCCACTTGCTTGATGATGACCTCCAGGATAAGGTGCTCCATCACCTTTCCCGGGATGGAGATGAGGCTGACCGGCCTGTGGTTCCCTGGGTCCTCCTTCTTACCCTTTTTGAAGATTGGAGTGACACTGGCCTTTCTCCAGTCCTCGGGCACCTCTCCTGTCCTCCAGGACCTCTCAAAGGTGATGGAGAGTGGCTCAGCAATGACATCCGCCAGCTCCCTCAGCACTCGTGGGTGCATTCCATCGGCGACCATGGATTTGTGGGCATCCAGATTGCTTAAGCGATCCCTCACACAGTCCTCCTCGACTAAGGGAAAGTCATCCTCTCTGTGGGCTTCTTCTCTTACCTCCAGGGCCTGGGATTCCTGAGGGCCTGCCTTGGCACTGAAGACTGAAGCAAAGAAGGCATTCAGTAGCTCTGCCTTCTCTGCATCCTCCGGCACCAGGACACCCACCTCATTCAGCAGCGGCCCCACATTGTCCCTAGTCTTCCGTTTGCTGCTGATGTACTTGAAGAAGCCCTTCTTGTTGTTTTTGACATCCCTTGCCAGTTTCAATTCCAGGTGAGCTTTGGCCTTCTCGTTTCATCCCTGCAGGCTCTGACAACATTCCTGTACTCTTCCCAAGTGGCCTGTCCTTCTTTCCACATTCCATGGACCCTTCTCTTCCACCTGATGTCCGCTAGAAGCTCCTTGTTCAACCATGCAGGTCTCCTGCCTCCTTTTCTGTATTTCTTTCTCAGGGGGATGCACCGACCCTGAGCATGGAGGAAGTGACGTTTAAACAGCGACCAGCACTTTAAATACTGGCGTCCCTGGGTGATCTTTTGCTCCAGCATGGAGCCCTTCCCATGGGATACAGTTCTTCACAAACTGCTCCAACATGGGTCCATTACATGGGGTACAGTCCTTCGGGAACAGACTGCTGCAGCATGGGTCCCCTGTAGGGTCACAGGTCCTGCCAGCATGTGCTCCTCTCCACAGCCCGCAGTTCCTGCATGGAGCCTGCTCCGGCATGGGCTCTCCATGGGCTGTGAGGTGGATATCTGCTCCAGTGTGGGGTCCTCCATGGGCTGTAGGGGGACAGCCTGCTTCACCATGGTCTTCTCCACTGTCTACAGTGGAATCTGATCCAGCACCTGGAGCACCTCCTCCCTCTCCTTCTTCGCTGACCTTGGTTTGTACATAGTTGTTTCTCTCACAGCTGCTGTGCAGCATTTTTTACCCTTTCTTAAATATGTTATCAGAGAGACACCAAGAGCATTGCTGATGGGTCAGCCTTGGCCAGCGGCGGGACTGTCTTGGAGCCGGCTGGAACTGGCTCTATCCAAAGTGGGGGCAGCTTCTGGTGTCTTTGCAGAGAAGCCACCCCTATGGTTTCCCCCGCCCTGCTGCCAAAAGCCTTGCCACATAAATGCAATACAAGAAGTAACAAAGTGTTAGAAGGAAAGATGTTTTGCCATCTAAATTCATTGCAAGTGACAAGACGCTCTCTCATTTTGGCCCAAAATACAGGAATTCCAATATTCTGATGCTAGTATTTCTGGAAAGGTTCAATTTTATTTCTGCACTGAAATCCAGACACCTTTTTGAACTTTGTTTATACTAGTATAACAGTGATGTTAAACCAGTACAGAGCTCGTAGGTTGATCAATCAAAAACATTCCTGAATTAGAAAATAGAACATGAATTGACTTGCAGGTTTTTTTTCTATGAAACTGTGGGTTTATCTCAGTGATATCCAATAGTTGTTTTTAAGCCTTGTTCTGTACTGAATAAAATCCACTGGTAAAATTCCTGTGGGTTTCCACAAGTGGTCCACTGAATCCAAGTATGTTAATTGAAAACTGAATCTATTGCTGTGACATAAATTGGACAGCTATTTTGGATACTTAAGTTGCGAGCTTTTGGGTCAGGGGCTATCTTCTGTGTTGCATGCTGCTTAGCACAGTGGTATCAGAGAATAATACTTCCATATCACATATTGCAGTACTAATAAATGTAATGATTGGGGAGGGGGGGGAGCTAAACACACAGCTCCTGATGTTCAGATAAAGATGAATGCTTGCATGTGCTGGTATAGAAGTTTAAGACTATGATGCTGAGTGTGTTGACAGCTTGTGCTGAGTACATCCCAGAATTCGGCATTGTTTTCTCCTTGGAAATGTGCTGCCTGAAGTGGAGAAGGCTGAGGTGAGAGTCTGTAGTCTTCATTCACTTGCAGAGGGGAACACATCTGCCAGGAGGTGGGACCTTAAAATCCATCATTCAGTTGTGTCAATCAATTTTACTCCTTTTAGATCTGTACTAGCACTATCCACAACTCTATGCCGTGAACATATATCAGGTTGAGTTGGAACGGACTGGCACTAAGCAGGTGTCTGCGCTATGCTCTCATTTATGGGGTGTGTGTGGCCAATGTGTGGGACACAATGCATAAGCATGTGTTCTGATGCCAAGCTGAAACAGCAAAAGAGACCAGTCACTGACCACTGGGCAGAAGGATAAAAAAATATTTCTTAGGCCCCAGAGTGCCAGCTACATGACTAAGATGACAGCAGGAACAGGAACAGATGATGTTAGTGTCACAGGGCTATAGCCTGATTTGGAAACTGATGCAAAACCTGTGGAAGCCAATGGGCTTTCATTGGTTTCAAAGCCTTTCACGATGGATGCAAAAATGGTTCTATCCACTGTGTAGTCATACAGATCATGCCAAGTGGTTGGGATGAGCCTTGGATACAGACTTAAGTGTCAGTTGTAGGGCATTGTGTGCATGTCTGAAAATATGCTTTGTAATGCTAGGAAATGATTAAGGGACTGGAGCATCTCTCATACGAGGAAAGGCTGAGAGAACTTGGACTGTTTAGCCTAGAGGAGAGAAGGCTCATGGGGGATCTCATCAATGTATACGAGCACCTGAAGGGAGGGTGCAAAGAATCGTAGAATCATAGAATCATTAAGGTTGGAAAAGACCTCTAAGATCATCAAGTCCAACTGACAAGCCAGCACCACCATGCCTGCTAAACCATGTCCTGAAGTGCCACATCTACACATTTTTTGAACACCTCCAGGGATGCTGACTCCACCACTTCCCTGGGCAGCCTGTTCCAATGCTTGACCACTCTTTCAGTAAAGAAGTTTTTCCTAATGTCCAATCTAAACCTCCCCTGATGCAACTTCAGTCTACTTCCTCTCATCCTATCACTAGTTACTTGGGAGAAGAGACCAACACCTGTGTCGCATCCTACCTGGGGGGGGAAGCGACTCAGGTTCTGTGAATCCCCTCAGGCTAAATTAAGGTGAAACTATACCAAATGATCAGTTTAAGCATTTTATTTATGTTCCGGTTTGGCTGCCGCCGGCAACAAAAGTGCCACGCGGCCGCCCCTCCCCCCGCCGGGGTGCGGAGGAGAATGGAAAGAAACAGGCAGAAACTGGTGGGTCGGGATAAGGGCAGTTTAACAGAACAGCAAACTAAGGGAACAGCAACAACGATACAGAAAAGGGGAATACACAAAACAAACCAGCAGAACAGAACCACTTTCTCGGACCAAACCGCTGCTGTAAAATGCATAGTGTATGCTGTCTTTGAAACAAGACAACATATTGTAATACATAAAGAAGAAATGACAGAATGATTAAAGATAAAGCGTTAGGACAGAAGGTTTGCTGGTCTAAGTGTTCAACAGAAGGATTTGAAGTGAACGAGAGAAGAAAAATATTAGTGCTATTGCAGCTTGATGCTGTTGGAGGGGAGAGGAGAATGTTGCCTGAACACTAGTTTTCCTTGCTTGGGCTTGTTTTCTACTGCTGCCACCTCTCTAGTAGGACTGGCATAGGACTTGACATTTAAAGAAGAGAAGCTGCTCCCTCTTTCCAACTCTGGAGAAGAGCATGGAAGAACATGGAAAGTATCTTGGTTAATAATCAGTCATGTCAGAAAGTTCAATGGCTTCTTTTCAAATTTAATATTTGGCTATAGTACATCTCAGGGGGAAGCTTAAACGTGATTATAAAACATTGCATGCCAACTGCTGGTGTTGCATAGGAGAATGTGGAGTTTACACTATTGCAGGTGCTGTTTGTAAAGTGCACCATCCATTTGCTGTTTCAGGCTTGCTTCTGGTAGTTGCCAAGGGATGATGTTAATCTGTGTCCCTTTTCTTTTGGTCAGACACATTCTCTGTTGTTACTGAATAACCTAAATTTATCAGTTGTGTAGTCACTTAGTTTAATTGACTTGACCTGAGAATTATCCAAAATGTTTTCCTTTATGACCTGAGTGTCAACCAGGGGCTAGGCTGTGTATTCCTGAGTCTCCAGTAGCATATGTGGGAAATTACATTGCAAAGGATTTACACGAAGTAATGGTCTTCTAATAAAAACCAAGTTCTTCCTTACCTGTGTTTCAGAAAAAAGTTACCTGCTGTTCTAATTCCTTGAGTTAAAGGTGGTCTCTTATGTTAGCCTATATTTTGGGTTTGGAGAATGCATTAGATAGTAGCCTGAAAATATTCCCACTATCCATAATTGTAGAGATGCAACATTATCTGAAATTGAACAGTGTATTGGGTTTGTGTGGCAAGGTTTTGGTGGCAGAAGAGCTACTGGGGTGGCTTCTGTGAGAAGCTGCGAGAAGCTTCCCCCATGTCTGGTAGAGCCAATGCCAGCCATCTCCAAGACGGACCCATTGCTGACCAAGGCGGAGCCAATCAGCAATGGTGGTAGCGCCCCTGTGATAACATATTTAGGAAGGGGAAAAAAACCAAAACTGGGCAATGGCATTTTGCAGCAGTTGAGAGGAGTGAGATGATGTGTGAGAAACAACTCTGCAGACACCGAGGTCAGTGAAGAAGGAGGGGGAGGAGGTGTTCCAGGTGCCAGAGCAGAGATTCCCCTGCAGCCCATGGTGAAGACCATGGTGAGGCAGGTTGTCCCCCTGCAGCCCATGGAGGTCCACAGTGCAGCAGATATCCACCCGCAGCCCATGAAGGACCCTATGCCGGAGAAGGTGGATGCCCGAAGGAGGCTGTGACCTCGTGGAGAGCCCGCGTTGGAGCAGGCTCCTGGCAGGACCTGTGGGCCCGTGGAGAGAGAGGAACCCACGCTGGAGCAGGTTTTCTGGCAGGACCTGTGACCCCATGGGGGACACATGCTGGAGCAGTCTGTTCCTGAAGGACAGTGTGAGGTGTCCTACCCCTGAGGAGGAAGGAGTGGCAGAAACAGCATGGGATGTACTGACAGCAACCCTGATTCCCCATCCCCCTGCACCGCTCGGAGGGAGGAGGTAGAGAAAATTGGGAGTGAATTTGAGCCTGGGAGAAGGGAGCAGTGGGAGGAAGGTGTTTTCAAGTTTTGGTTTTATTTCTCATTATCCTACTCTGATTTGTTTGGTAATAAATTAAATGTGGTTTTTTCCCCAAGTTGAGTCTGTTTTGCCCGTGACAGTACTTGGTGAATGATCTCTCCCTGTCCTTATCTCGACCCACGAGCTTTTCGTTATATTTTTCTCTCCCATGTCCAGTTTAGGAGGGGGATTTATAGAGCAGCTTTGGTGGGTTCCTGGCGTCCAGCCAGAGTCGACCCGCCACAAACAATGAGATTTCAGATCAAATATTTGTCCCCAAATGTCTTTTTCTTTTTTCTTCATTTTTAATCATTCATCTTTTCAAAAAATCATCATACGCCTTCAGACTAATGAGCTTCTAAAATTGTATCCTTGCCTGTTTAAAATTTGATGTGAAAGTGGAATCTTTTGCAGTTGATTCTTTCCAAGGCATTAATAGAATCATAGGATGGTTTGGGTTGGAAGGGACCTTAAAGATCATCTAGTTCCAACCCCCCCCTGCCATGGGCAGGGACACCTTCCACTAGACCAGGTAGCTCAAAGCCCCGACCAAGCTGACCTTGAACGTTTCCAGGAACGGGGCATCCACAATTTCTCCGGGCAACCTGTTCCAGGGCCTCACCACCCTCATAGTAAAGAATTTCTTCCTTGTATCTAATCTAAATCTACCCTTTTTTAGTTTAAAGCCGTTACCCCTTGTCCTATCGCAACATGACCTTCTAAAAAGTCCCTCTCTCCAGCTTTCTTGTAGGCCCCCTTCAGGCACTGGAAGGCTGCTATAAGGTCTCCCCGCAGCCTTCTCTTCTCCAAGCTGATCAGCCCCAACTCTCTCAGTCTTTCCTCATAGGAGAGGTGCTCCAGCCTGCTCTGACAATTTTTGTGGCCCTCCTCTGGCCCTGCTCTAACAGCTCCATGTCTTTCCTGTGCTGAGGGCTCCAGAGCTGGATGCAGTACTCCAGATGGGGTCTCACCAGAGCGGAGTAGAGGGGCAGAATCACCTCCCTCGACCTGCTGGCCACGCTTCCCTTGATGCAGCCCAGGATACAGTTGGCCTTCTGGGCTGCGAGCACACATTGCCAGGTCATGTAGAGCTTCTCGTCAACCAGCACCCCCAAGTCTTTCTCCTCAGGGCTGCTCTCAGTCCATTCTCCACCCAGCCTGTATTTGTGCTTGGGATTGCCCCCACCCATGTGCAGGGCCTTGCACTTGGCCTTGTTGAACTTCATGAGGTTCACACGGGCGCACCTCTCTAGCCTGTCAAGGTCCCTCATGATGGCATCCCTTCCCTCCAGCGTGTTGACCGCATCACACAGCTTGGTGTTGTCTGCAAACTTGCTGAGGGTGCACTCAATCCCACCGTCCATGTCACCGACACAGATGTTAAACAGCACCAGTCCCAATACTGACCCCTGAGGTACGCCACTCGTCACTGGTCTCCACTTGGACATTGAGCCATTGACCGCAGCTCTTTGAGTGTGACCATCCGGCCTATTCCTTATCCACCGAGTGGTCCATCCATCGTATCCATGTCTCTCCAATGCCTCTCTCTTTTATTAGTCTTATTGCTGTTAGTTTTTCTCTTCCTTTGCTGTTCTGTTAAAATTTCTTTATCCCAACCCACGAATTTTACCTTTTCCTTCCAATTCTTCTCCCCATCCCACCGGGGGGGGGGGAGGAGTGAGCGTGTCGCCATGTGGTATTTAGTTGCCGTCTGGGACTTGACGTGCGGAATCAAACTTCACAACTCAGAGAGTTATAAAGCAGGTATGTTTATTGCGGTGCCGGGTGCAAGGGGGATCGCTCCTCCTAACTTGCACACCGAGTCACGAAGCATGCACCTATTTATCACAAAGCTTATCTAAGTAGGCTGGACTATTGTAATTATTTCTAGGAATTCATTATCATACTCCACCCCCCTTTAGCACTTGCGCAGTGTCGTCTGGCGGTCGTCTGTGGGGGTCTTCTGGATGAACGCTCGTAGTCTTCCTCGCTGTGTGCTTTCACCTTTGGCTCAAAAATTCCTGAGTTGTCTGTGTTGGCTGAGTCCCAAACCATAGAACCAGTTTCAGCTAGAGAGTTGCTTCTTACAGACAACAAAGTTCTGGTTATCAGTCCTTGTTTCTCTTCGTCTGTCTCGCAAGCAGTCCTTGTGAGCTACATTTGAGCCACAACAGTCCTTGTTAGCAAGATTACAAAGAACAGAACTAAACTGAATAACAGTGTTTAACTCTTACTTTAACATAGATGCAAAATTATATAACAAAATTAAACTAAAGCTATAGCAAAATCGAACTAATTGTCAATT
The DNA here is from genome assembly GCF_030867145.1 of Opisthocomus hoazin. Classification (NCBI taxonomy): domain Eukaryota; kingdom Metazoa; phylum Chordata; class Aves; order Opisthocomiformes; family Opisthocomidae; genus Opisthocomus; species Opisthocomus hoazin. Next base: position 34,333,245 of record NC_134453.1, read on the forward strand.
CCCCACATCAGACTAAACCACAACACAAGCATGTAGGGTTGTAAGAGAAAAGCAAACCCGGCCGTTTTATCTTTGTTTCTGAGGAGAAATATATAGTTTGCCTATTTCAGCTGTATACTGAACTAAATTCTTTTCTGGTATAGGTCAGGTAATTGTACCATATACAGTACTTTGAGAAGATTCTGTATGTTAATATGGCTGTAAAATGACTAATACTACTAGGTTGGTTTGTTTTTTTTTATTCATACCACCACAGAAACTCACCTTGAAGTATTTTTCTAGCCTTCTCGTCAGTGTGATGAAAAGAACAAAATCGAAAAGAGAGAACACTTTTTTAAAAAAAAAATATTGATGGCCTCACGCTAATGTTTGATGCATGAAAATGCTTTCTTTGCTTCATTTGCTTTATAGCAATATATAGTTATGTTTTTATACTTCCTTATATTTCATAAAATTAAATGTACCAATTGTCCTCAATACATTAGTAACAGATTGTTAATGACATCTGGCATAACTTTTGGATGACTCTCAAGTACACACTTCATGTTTTGAATTGTCTTTATAAATATTCAGTGAAATATGTCTAGTTTCAAGCAGTGTGACTTATGGAAGCATTAAACTAAATATAACCTTTCATCTTTTCGTAAAAGACATTAAAATATATTCAAGGAGCAAGTATAGTTTGCATTGATTTAAGACAAATACATGTTTCTCGCACCGCCCGTGATATGGGGCATGAGCCTAGTCCAAAATCTGAGACAGTCAATTAAATTGTTTCCACTGATCACAGGCTTTGGCTCAGACCCAAAGTTAGTTAAAATAATTCTGCCTAGATTTTGTAAAATGGTTTCTTCCACAGTGCTGTACTATATAGGGTATAGTTTTGTTCTCCTGTGTTTCTAGAACATACATTTTGATGAATATGTAGATTATTTTGGGTTTTAACTCTAAGGTAAATTATATTGGCTTGACCTTTGTATTGTCATCTGTTTCCAGTGTGCTTTTCATTAGAAAACATATTCGTGTTGGTAAAATTTGTAAGGGTATGTGCATGAGAGAGCATCTACTCCCTTAGGTTATCTGACCAAGGACCTTGTCAAATGGGATGACAAGGAAAATGGGGAAGCAATACATATAGAGGCACAAAGCTGACTGACAAACTTTAACAGAGACAATAACAAGAACCAAACCTGGTCAGTTACACGAATTGATAAGGGCATGTGGAGTGTGAGAATGTTTATTTCAGTAAGACTATCTGATTGAGGTCTTTGTCAAATGGGATGGTAAGGAAAAGGGGGAGGCACAGACCTGAGAGACAAACATAATGGGGACAAAGACAAGAAACCAACCTTTTCAGTCACACACTAATTGATGGACTGTCAAGAAACTGCAGGCATCACTTCAAAGAGAGCCAACCTTGACTTTGCAAGTGATAAGGATTGCAAACCTCCGGGTCCTGGATATTGGGGGGGGCATGGCGGGTGTCGATGGGACTGTGCAAACTGATGAAGGAACATGCAGGGAAAGGGAATCAAGGAGGAACAGTGGAGGAATAGACAGAAAGGGGTATAAAAGGGGCTGGTCACATATACACTGTGGTGGGTCAGTATGCCTGTCTGACTGAGCCATGTGCTTGATCACTGCAGTCTGTCCTATCTACTTATTAAATCCTTTCTTAAATATCTTTCTGTGTAATCTCATTCTCTATCCCGTGTGTGTGAGTGCTGTAAGGATGAGGTGCCAGCTAATGGTGAGACCGGCATGAGTGGATTTGGTGTCCCTAGGCCTGTGGTGCCAGCACCTGGAGCAAGCGAGGATCTTGGCTTTGGTACTTGGAGGGGCTATAGCTCTTATTCTCTCTGAAGAAGAGAAGTCTGAGAGGGGACCTTATAAATGCTTATAAATATCTCAAGGGTGGGTGTCAGGAGGATGGGGCCAAACTCTTTTCAGTGGTGCCCAGCGACAGGACAAGGGGCAACAGGCACAAACTGAAGCATAGAAAGTTCCAGCTGAACATGAGGAAGGACTTCTTCCCTCTGAGGGTGACGGAGCCCTGGAACAGGCTGCCCAGGGAGGTTGTGGAGTCTCCTTCTCTGGAGATATTCAAGACCCGCCTGGACAAGGTCCTGTGCAGCCTGCTGTAGGTGACCCTGCTTCGGCAGGGGGGTTGGACTAGATGACCCACAGAGGTCCCTTCCAACCCCTACCATTCTGTGATTCTGTGATTCTTAGGAGCACCTTGACACATCCTACAGACTTTGTGTCTGGAGTGCCAGTTACTGGGGGGACCAGTGCGAGTGGATTTGGTGGCAGCAACTGGAGTCAAGCCAAGGGTGTAGAGGCACCCTGGCCTGTGGTGTCAGCAACTGGAGCGAGTGGGGGTCTCAGTGCCAGTGGCTGGAGGGAGTAAGGGTCTCCAGCACCCAGGATGGGACCAGTGTGTGTCCCAAGTGCCAGCTACTAGGAGGGACTGGCACGAGTGAGGCAAGTGAGGGTCTCAGCGTCAGTGGCTGTGAATCTGGAGAGTTTTGTGTGTGTGCCTTCACTGGTGACCTTCTGTCTCTACCAGCCTGTCCTGGTTTCAGCTGGGATAGAGTTACTTGTCCTTCCAGTAGCTGCTGTGTTTTGGATTTAGTACGAGAAGAATGTTGACAATGCACTGATGTTTTTAGTTGTTGCTTAGAAATCAAGGACGTTTTTCCAGTCTCCCCTGTTCAGCTAATGAGCAGGTGTGCAGGAGCTGGGAGGGAGCATAGCCAGGCAGCTAGCCCAAGCTGGCCAGTGGAAATATTCCATACCATAGATGTCATGCTGAGTTTATAAATGGGGGTTGACAGGCCGGCAGGAAGCTTCTTGTGTTTTCCGTGAGTTCGAATCCTCTCTTTTCTGGGAGTTTGAATTTTTTCCGTGAGTTTGGCCTTTTTTTTCCGTGAGTTTCACGAGTTATGCGAAATTCGTGATTTGGCAAAATCCACAAAATTCGTGAGCTCCGGGAAACCCGCAAGTTCCACGATTGCTGCTCATGGACTGGCTACAAATTGGTCATCGGGCAGTGAGAAAATTGTATTGTGTATAGCTTGTTTTGCATATTCATTATTAGTAGTAGCCTTATTAGTATTAGAATTAGTATTTCCTTTGTTGTCTTATTAAACTCTCTTTATCTCAACCTACGAGTTTTACCTTTTGTCCATTTCTCCTCCCCGTCCCGCTGGGGGGGGGAAGGGGAGGGGTGAGCGAGCGGCTGTCTAGTGCTTAGTTGCCAGCTGCCGGGTTAAACCACAACACAGCCAAAGAAGAGGAAGGGGACTTGGCTGTCTATGTTTATGAGTCCTATATGTCGGTGCTGTTGAAGGCAGTGCCTTGTCTGTGGCAGTCTGTGTAGCTGGCCGTGTCAATGTCCTATATGTATCCTTTGTGTGTCTGTGTGTACGTGTGTGTCTCTGGGCTACATGCTCAACTTTACTACTGGTTGAACCTGCAAACCACATCCATTGGCCTGGGGCAGAGACCCTCTGGTCTGGGCTCCAGTGGCCGGACAGGACAAATTCCTGGGCCTGGAGCTGCTGGAGATGGCAGTTGCTTATAACCTCTCTTAACAAAATTGTTTATGTTTTTGAGAAGCTTGGGCATAAAAAAATAAGTTTTATGACTGTGAACTTGTTCTTCACTGCTTTTAATGGAAGGCAATACATCAGGTTCTGCTGTAGGGAAAAAAAGAAATAAAAAACAATAACTTGCATGACGATAAATGAAATAATGAAATTAGATCTGTGAGAGAAAAATGCCTTTGGAATGCTCTTTTTTTCACAAAGTCTTCTCTGAGAATTCAGCATTATCTTTGCTGTGTAATTTCCCTTACTCCTCTTCCTTCCCCTTTCTTCACATACACATACAGGAGAAAAGAAAACCTTTATCTAGTTCTGCTATGTTATGTCAGAAAAAATGGTAGTCGGCTTAGTTTTAGGTGCATAATGATTAGTTCTGTTTCTAATTTCTAAAGCTTCTATTTCTGAACTTTTTCTTCAGCAAATTACTTCAGATTCTTTAGATGTTGATTGATTCCAGTTGATGGTCTCAACTTCATAAAAAAACAAACAAACAATCAAAAAAGAGAACAAAACACAAACCCTTCCTCCTTCGGGGGGGAGGGGGTGTGTGTGTGTTTGTGTATAAAGTAGGAGCACAGTATCTCCAGAGAAAATGCAAAATGCAAGATAAAGGAAATTTTTTAGGAGTGAATTAGTTGCTAGTGACTACAACAAATGAATCACAGTAGAGCTCATTAAGGAACTTGCTTTGATTTTGAATGACTGATATTCCAATAATAATGCAGCTTTAACTAATGCTGTTACAGACTGAAAAATTAAAGCAAATCTTGTGAAAAATAAGATTAATTCTTACTGTATCAACAAATTTCACACGGTATACTGTGTTACAAAATTATGGCTGCGGAAAGGAAATATACATATATTTATATATTTTAAAATAAGATTACAAATTAGAACACTGAAAATTAAAATTTTGCTTTAAGGTTGCTTATGTCACTTCACTTTTGTTCACTTATATTCATGCATTAGAACATTCTTTTTACTGACTGTCTATTTACAGTAGCTTCTCTTACTGAACCTCATTTGATAAAGATGATATACAGAACTACAGAAAGAGCAGCACTTGGGTATTTTGGATTTTATTTCTATTAGTCAATGTGTGTGTGGTCTCTGCACTTTCTCGATTACTTGCTGAACTTTGCTTTGAAAGCAGAACTATTGTTTACTTGGAGTGGTTTGTCAAGGATTAGAATTGACATGTCCCCTTCCCCAACTCTGGCCCTGATCCTTTTAGGCAATATCTCTGTCCACTGTATTGGAGACTCGTGGTCTCTCCATTTTTAATTCAATTTAAAGCTGAAATAGCTTCAAAAAGAAAGTCTGAGATGATTTCACAACCTGTATCCTAACAGCTAGGACAGTAAGATGGAGATGTTGAGCTGAATCAGCTTTGTGCTTGAGATGAGACTTAAAACAAGTTTGCTATCCATGGTGAATGATCTGATTGTTGAGCTGCTATAAGAAAAAAAAAGGTATCAACAGCTCATTTTCCTGTGTGTTGTGGGAAGCCTGATCAGTTAGTTGCTCTGTATGAATTTTTACATCCATGTTGATTGGCTTATGGATACTGAGGCATTTGAAAGGCTATTTTGGTGCTTTGGGCAATGCCAGTATTTTTGGCCAAGTGAAGAATTTTTTTGTCATGCAACTTTTGGATGTCTAATTTAAGAAATGTAGCTTCTTATATTTCAACACAGTTGTCATTGCAGAGAACTTACTTTGAGATAATTGGTTGTTAGTTGCAGCTTTGAGGATCCAGGTCTTCGGCAAATCAATCTCTGAAGTATGGATCTGAAAGCTTAGAATGTGAAGACAACAACAAAAAAAAGAAAAAAAAGAAAAGAGCTGTAACACATGTGGTTAACTTCATGCAGCAAGTCTGTCAAAGCGCTATGAAAAATTAAAATCTGATTTTTCATTTCAAAAAATGAGGCAGGAAACTGTATGAAAACAAAGTAATTTGTGCTGCTGTTGTCTATACCTGGTGCGGAGCTGTACTTTGCTCTGAAAAATTCAATAGCATGGTTTTTTAAAGGGTAAAAAGTAGTATATGATCATGAAGTTAGTGCATCATAACACATGTGCCCAAAGAGGAGGAATTAAGGTTGCTCCAGTCCTTACTGTTAGTTTTGGTGCCTATTGATGCTTTTGCTCAAAAAACTGAAAACAGTCACTAAAGTCTGAGTTTGCCAGACCAGAGTGGTATAGAGCACTGTATTGGGTTTACATGGCGAGGCTTTAGTAGGGGGAGTGGGGAGCTGCAGGGGTGGCTTCTGAGAGAATCCACCAGAAGCTGCCCCCATGTCAGACAGAGGCAATTCAAGCCAACTCCAGGACAGAGCTGCCGCTGGCCAAAGCTGAGCCAGTCATTGACGGTGGTAGTACCTCTGTGATGACATATTTAAGAAAGGGTAAAAAAGAGTTGCACAACAGCAACTGGGAGAGAGGAGTGAGAGAAACAGCCCTGCAGGCACCAAGGTCAGTGAAGAAAGAGGGGACCAGGTGCTCCTGGCACAGGAGAAGAGATTCCCCTGCAGTCCGTGGAGAAGACCATGGTGAAGCAGGTTGTCCCCCTGCAGCCCATGGAGGTCCATGGTGGAGCAGATATCCACCCTGCAGCCCGTGGAAGACCCCACACCAGAGCAGGTGGATGTTCCCTAAAGGAAGCTGTTACCTCATGGAGAGCCTACGCCGGAGTGGGCTCCTGGCAGGAACGGTGTGTCACGTTAAAGGGTTAAAGTGTTTCAAGGATTCTGATAAGCGGCAAGGGGAAAGCCCTCCTGTTGAGTCACGAGGTTCAGAGTGGGCCCCCTTGCTTTCTAAACTTCTTCTCAGAGAGAGGAGCCTAGGTGCGGCTGAATCTACTCCTAGTCCCAGACTTGGTCAATGGTTTATGTCTAATGGGTTAGGTATGTAGCCACTTACCACAGTCAACATTTGCCTGTCAGAGCCCTCCCAGGGACTTTCACTGAAACAGTTTTGCAAAGTTGAAACAATAGGTAATTTATTCAAGTGACAGGTATCACAGATTCGAGATTGCCGTTGATAAATGCACTGTCTACAAAAGTTGAGCTCAAAGTAATGGTTTAGTGCTTTAGTTAACAATATGTTCCTGGGGATACATTCGACAAAGTCAGATGCGCGACTCTTACCAAAAAGGCGTCCTTTCTTGGGGAGGGGAAGAGAGGTCCAGGCCCATCGACCCATCTGTCAGGTAAGGTTTTCATTTGACGACTCCTCCCAAAGAGAGTTTTCAAGTGCCAATTCTTATATTTTTGAAAAATCTTTTGGCAGATCTTGACAAGGTGGGACTAAGTCAATTATTATGTATCGATTGGCTCTTGGCATAGCACGTTGTGTCCTCAGAAGGGAGACTCAGTGGTTTGGCATGCCCTTGGGGTGGGGAGCTTAGTACGTGCTTACAGGGGCCTTTCTGTTTTTTAACTATAGCAGCATCTGGCTGTGCGGCCTTCAGCCTTCCTCCTACCCCAGGTGTCACTTAGTTGATAGTGGTGGGCCATCACCCATTACTTTTGTCTGATAAGATAAGCAAAGCTCGTTGTTCAAGTCGAACTGCTCCCTTTTGCCAGCTCTTTGGTGTTTGACACACGAGTCTGAGCAAGTCCTCCTCTGGCTTCCACAAGTCCAGCAAGGCCAGAGACCCTGCAAACCACATCCATTGGCCTGGGGCAGAGACCCTCTGGTCTGGACTCCAGCGGCTGGACAGGACAAATTCCTGGGCCTGGAGCTGCTGGAGATGGCAGTTGCTTATAAGCTCTCTTAACAAAATTGTTTATGTTTTTGAGAAGCTTGGGCATAAGAAAATAAATTTTATGACTGTGAGATTGTACTTCACTGCTTTTAATGGATGTCCTGTGTTCGGCTAGGACAGGGCTAATTTTCACCAGAAGCCAGGAGGGGACACAGTCGGGCTGGCTGACCCAAAATTGCCAAACAAAACAGGGTATTTGATACCATGTGCCGTCATGCTCGGTGCTGAGTGGGGGAGCTGGCCAGGTGCAAGTTAGTTGTGGCTCGGGAGCACGCAGGGCATCGGGTGGTGAGAGTCGCTCTGTGCATTCTGCTGTTTGTTTTGTATATTCTCATTATCAGTATTATTGTTGTTACTGTTCACTTCATTTGCTGTCCTGTTAAACTGCCCTTATCCTGACCCATGAGTTTTTTGCCTTTTTCTTTCCATTCTCCCCTCCACCCCAGCGGGGGGAGGGGCGATAGAGTACTGCGTGGCCCTTTGTTGCTGGCCACAGCCAAGCTGTAACATTAAATTTGGCGCCTAAACATGAGGCGGGGATAACGGGAGGGCTGAGCAGAGGGTGTTAAATTTCTTAGAATTTGTTAGAATTTGTTATATGCATTTGTTGTATTAGTTAGTCACCGGTCAAAAGGTTGCTGTCTTTGGTCACATGGTTGTGATACGTAAACCCTTACCTGCTGTATGTTTTTACTGTGGTGTTGTTTATCACCTCTGGGAAAAAGATCAGGATTATGATTTTGCTGTACTGTATAATATCGATTTATGATATGATAACATCACTGGGAATGAAGTTAGGCTTGTATTTGCATGAGGCACTGCAGTCATTTCCATACCTCGGAAGCTATCTCTCTGAATTTAGTAATAATCAAACTCAATTTATGGGGAAAACCAGAGGGGATGCTTTCCCCCACTCTTTCACCCCTCCTTCTCTCCTTCAGGCTAGTTGTAAAAGCTTTTGACAATTTCCAGTATCCGTGGGATGCTCAAGCCAGCACGCGCCTATTGTTCTGTCTCCTGAATGGGTTTCAGGTTTTGTTTAGGGTTAAACAAATAGTTAAAAACATCACACAGTGATCTGCTCTGGTGCCAGATAGATATGAGCGGCAGGGTATGTGGGATAGCGTGGGATAGCATGGGCAAGTATCTAGGGCAGTGGGCACCCCCGGTGTTTTTGAACCTCACCCCTGAGCAAGTGCAGAATCCTGATAAACTAGTAGAGTATTTGGAAGAAGTGTGCTGCCACCCTGGGAATTCCACGGAGACACAAATCACTGCAATGTGCTGGGGTCTGGCCCATGCCTACCGAGCTGCCCTGTTCAACACTATTCAGTGCTCTAAAGGGGAAGGGGAGGAAAATAAAGTGACAGGAACCGTGGCTGCCGCTGCCCCCCCAAGCGGCTATGTTTATGTCATTCGTGCATGTTTGTTGGCGTCTCTTGGTGATCGTCGGGGGTATTCAGATCATCTTGCAGCCTCCTTATCTCTGTAGCTTGCATACCTGCTCTCCTTAGGCCGAGCCGCCTAAAGGGATTATTCAGGAGTCTCTTATCTTACAAACATCCAAATTATTCACAAAGAACCAAGACTTGCTTTGGTTGTGCAATGATTCTGACGTCCTAAAGTGATAACTTTTGTCTACATCCACTGCATGTTACATTTGTTACATTCACAGGTATCAATCCCTCCTTTTCTTTTGAGGGCTTGTAGCTTACACGCTACAGTCCTCAATATGTGTGGTGAATGATTTCACAGACCCCAATCTTGTGCTTGATCAGAATCATTTTATTGCTCAAGTTGTCACCGAAAATCCGGGAATAAAACCTCGTAACACCAATGTAGTGTTAAAAGGCAGGCATTCTTTATTGCGGCGCCGGATGCACGGGGGATAATTCCACCGAACGTGCATACCCCATACCCTTTCCGTGCAGTTTATATAGATCAAAATATACATATTCATCTGATTACATAAGCCCTTCCTTTCATAGCCAAATCGGCCCATTTTCATACACTCCTCCCACCCGCGCTTGTGCAGTGCCTCCTAGTGGTGGTCGTCGGGGGTCCCACGATGAAGGCTTATCCTCTTCACAGTTTCTGCGCAAACTCAGTCCTCTTTTGGCTCTTGTCCCTGCGGCACGGGTCGTCTTGACCAGTTCTAGGCACCTGCTAGTTTTAATTAACACTAACTTCTTTGGGGGGAGATGTATGACATTTTGCTTCAGTTAATTCACACAATAGACAGGTACCACAAATACACCTGCAACTATTTGGTAACGCTATTTCTATTAAAAATCACCCTTCACCATTACTGTTTAACATTAATGATTACCTAGGGACTAAACCCTCTGTTCCCAGACCTAATGTCCAGATGGGCAGGGCTGTACAAGGGACATAGCAGCATTGTTCGTGCTTTATGATTAACTAATTCCATCACCTTGGTTACATTTCCCCCCTTTGGAAGTTTTGAAATAATTATCTTTTCAATACTTCCATAATTAAATTTTTCTTTATCATATAATGATTAAATATTATTAAAATATACTTTTCAAAATTACAACACTACACTTATAGTCCACTTGTTTCGCTATAGGGTGGTGGAAGTGTAACAACCGACTCACTAAGGTTTTGTCTTCTTGCAATAGCCTGAATAATCATTCGATTAAAAGCTGTTCTGTTGGTGAGTTCCTTTTTCAGACAATAATATATGAGCAGTATTATTATAACTACTACCAGTAAAAGCAGTCCGGTACCGATTAAAGATTTGACCCAAGAACTAATATTCCACCTGAATCCATTAAAAAGTTTATCAAGCCAATTTTCTTGCATGTCTTGTTGAATTTCCCCACGGGACTGATTCTCCTACCGCCCTTGGGATTGGAAGACATGCAGTTATTTGGGTCACATTCTGTAAATTTGCAAATTCTTCTATAAGCCCGATTATCAAATTTTCTTCTGGAGTCCTCCTTGGGAGGTATATTAATTGTTCTGCTTTTATTGGCAGTGAATCAACGTTTTCTGTTCTTACTTCTAATACACTGAACAGTGCTCCTATTATCATCAGTTTCCAGATCGAGATACAGTCTCCCCGCATTTTACAGCAATAACTACTCTTTTTAGATATATTTCAAAGTCAGTTTTGCAGTCTCTGGATCTCTATTGATGACTCTCCACGAAGGGGCCTTCTTCACTCGAGTGTAGTGTATCCAAGGTTCCACCCCTTCTACTTTGATCGCAGTGTAAGTTGTTAACAGTACCTGGAAAGGTCCTTTCCACTTCTCCTGCAGTGGTTCAGAGTTCCAAGTCTTTATGTACACGAAATCACCTGGTTGATACTGATGCATAGGTGTATCCAAAGCAAGCGATCTGGTCAGCACAGTGTATTTTTGGAGTGCTTCAAGTGTTTTTCCTAAAGAAATCAAATACATTTTTAAATCTGTTTCCCCTGCTATTTTTATATCCCCTGGGATTAAAGGAGTCTGATAAGGTTTGTCATACAAAATTTCGTATGGACTTACACCATCTTTAGATCTTGGTTGGATTCTGATTCTCAGAAGTGCTAATGGTAAAGCTTGTGGCCATTTTAAAGACACTTCTTGACAAATTTTACTTATTTGTCTTTTTAATGTTTGGTTCATTCTTTAAATTCTCCCACTCTATTGTGGCCTCCAGGGGGTATGTAAATCCCAATTTATTCCTAAAATTTTACTCACTTGTTGAACTATTTCTGCTACAAAATGTGGTCTCCTATCGGAAGACATGCCAATTGATACCCCAAACCTTGGTATTATTTCTTTCAACAATATTTTAACTACTTCTCTCGCTTTGTTGGTGCGACAAGGAAAGGCTTCTGGCCATCCAGAAAAAGTATCAATTAATACTAATAGACACCTGAATACATTCTGCCTGGGCAGTTCAGAAAAATCAACTTGCCAATAATCTCCTGGGGTGTTACCCTGTTTTGTTACTCCTAGGGGTGCCTTTTTCCGATTTAAGGGATTATTTTTGAGACAAATTGGACACTTAGCTACTATAGATTTAATTACTCCTGTCATTCCTACACACACTGCAGATGATTTTAGGCTCGAGAACACAGCATCTACACCCCAATGTGTCTGTGTATGTTTTTCTTTCGCAAGTTCTAACATGACTTGCGGGGTTACAATTACCTGTTTTTCTGGCGTTACCCACTACCCTTCTGTATTTTGTGATGCCTTTAATTGTTCTGCCAATTGCTCATCCAATTTACTATATTTTGGTTTCAGATTCAGGATTTTTATTTGTTTTACTGGTACTAGTGCAAGGATACCTCGTTCCGCAGTGTCCTTTGCTGTTTTGTCTGCTAATCGATTACCTATGTTTACAGCTGTCTGACCAAATTGATGAGCCTTGCAGTGCATCGCCGCCACTTCCTTTGGTGTCTGCACCTCTTCGAGGAGCTGAAGGATTTCTTCTTTATGTTTTATCGATGATCCTTGGGCTGAGAGCAATCCTCTTTCTTTCCAGATGGCTCCATGAGCATGAATTACACCAAATGCATATTTGGAATCAGTCCATATATTTACCCTTTTTCCTTCTGCCATTCGCAAGGCTTGCTGTAACGCCACCAGTTCTGCTTTCTGTGCCGAGGTATTTGCAGGTAGCGTTCCTGACTCCAGTACCTCGGTGGTGGTGACAACAGCGTATCCGGCCGTTCGTCTTCCCTCTTTGACAAAGCTGCTTCCATCCGTGAACAATTCGAAATCAGGATTTTCCAGAGGCTCATTCCTCAGGTCCGGTCTGCTGGAATAGACTTGTTCAACAGTTAGCAGACAGTCATGTTTTAGATTTTCTGTTGGATTTTTCATTGACAGAAACATTGCTGGATTTACGATGGTTGTGGTTTTCAGTTCCACATCATCCTGCTCTAGCAAGACAACCTGATATTTCAGCATTCTGCTGGGGGACAGCCAATGACCCCCATTTTGTTCTAGAACAGTTACCACCATGTGTGGTACATACACCACCATCTTTTGGCCCATAGTCAATTTTCGAGCTTCTTGAATCAGTAATACCGTTGCTGCCACAGCGCGAAAACATCCCGGCCATCCTTTACTCACGTTGTTGAGTTGTTTAGAGAAGTATCCTACTGGCCGCTTCCAGGATCCCAGACGTTGTACCAGCACTCCAAGGGCCAGATGTTGCCTCTCACGGACAAACAGTTTTCCAAATATCGTGGGGCTATTTTTGAATCCTTGTGGAAGTACAGTCCGTGTTAATTGCATCTTTCATCTTGTAGCAGGGCTCTCCCATTCAAAAGCAAATATGCTTTGATTTTGTGCATCCAGAGGTATGCAAAAGAAGGCATCCTTTAAATCTAGTACAGTAATCCATTTATGCTCCTCTTTCAGGGATGTCAATAAAGTATAGGGATTGGCCACTACTGGGTGTATATCTTGAACTATTTGATTTATAGCTCTTAGATCCTGGACTAGTCAATACTCCCGTCCCCCAGGTTTCTTTACCGGTAATATAGGTGTGTTATATTCTGACTCGCATTCTACCAAAAGTCCACATTCCAAAAATTTCGTGATTAACCCCTCCAATCCTTTTCAAGCCTCCCACTTAATAGGATATTATATTTGTCTTACCGGTTTGGATCCAGGTTTTAAGGTCACTTTTACCAGTTCTGCCAATTTGGACCGTCCCGGAACTTCATTTGCCCAAACCAAGGGGATTACTGTGTTTTCCACCTGTTCTGGAATTTGTTCCTCCTTAAAAGAATCCTGTAACATAAACACCCTTGCCTCTACGGCTTTTGATTCTGGTATCAATAATTCAATTTCCTCATTTTTTTAAAAGTTATTTGTGCCTCTAATTTGCTTAATAAATCTCGTCCTAACAAAGGCAATGGACATTCAGGCATATATAGAAACTGGTGAGTTACCCACTGTTTTCTCAATCTAAAGAAAGGATAATTTTCTTTTTACCCTGTCGCACCAACAGCATCTACAGATTTATGACTACATTTCCCTTTACATGTGTTGAATACCAAATAAATGGTCCTTGTATTTATTAAAATTTTTACTTCCTTATTCCCTAGCTTTAGTGTGACCAGGGGTTTAGCTAGGGTTGACTCCCCCGGTCCTCTTCATGATTTCTTATCTAAAGTCATCAATTTAATCGCGCAAAGAGTCCTGCTACTTCTTTCCACGACCTTAAATCAGTTATTGAAAACGGAACCTTTACTGTCACCGGACCAGTATTTCCTACTGCCTCTCGGAGGGGAGCCTGGAGGGGAGCTGGCTCCGCTACCCCCCCTGTCCTTCCCTGCGTTCTTCCCGAAACCGGGCTAAATCCTCTCGCACCCTCCCCCAGAGGGGAGGTGGAAGGGCTACCGATCTCCAATTCCTCTTCCTGATTATCCCCCCATCTCCGATGCGGTGCCACCATTAGCTCGACATCATCTTCCTTAGACTCAAATTTCAAACCCTCTTTCCCGATGCTACAAGCGGCGCAGCATTTCTTTGAACCTTTTTTACATTTTCCCTTTCCCAAAGCCATTACCATAGAACTATGCGGATGTATCCCACACTGCCTTTGCCATTCTGGATGATTTCTCAACGAGAAAAACAAATCTACATATGTCATTTCTTCCCGTTTACCTTCCCTTTTTACAAAACAACATCAATTGCAAAATGGTATTATAACACAGTGTCCCGTCCTCCGGCCACTTCTCCCCTTCATCCAGAGTATATAACGGCCACCAATGATTACAATACTCAATTAACTGTTTCCGAGTTAAAGGGTCCCCCCCCAGCTCTTTCCAGTGTTTTAAAATACATCCCAAAGGCGTGCCCCTTGGGATGGGTCTTTTACTCGGAAAGGTGCCCATCCTTCAAATGACCAGTGGTAGTGATTGTGCACTATATCACAAACACTAATCAGAGGGACCCCAACCCTTGTTGGAGCTCCCTTTAGGATCCCAGCCCCCTGCTGAGACCTTGGAGACTTCAACCCCCTGTTGAAGACCTCCCCCGTGGGCCCCGGCTCCACCGGCTTTCACCGAGCAGAGACTTTCCACAAAGGTACCTTTTAGCCCAACTCTACGAGGTTTTCACCGCGATTTACGAGCAGGCGTATATTATACCTAAAGAATGCCTTAATTAAATTCCAGGGGACTTACTTGGAATCCTTCGGTCCAGGGATCAGAGGTTCTCCTCGAGAATCCCTCGATGCCGGCTGGAGGTCCCGTGATCCCGCGGATCCGTCGGTATTCACAAGCAGGGTCCCACCTGGGTCGCCAGAAACAGTCACCGAAAATCCGGGAATAAAACCTCGTAACACCAATGTAGTGTTAAAAGGCAGGCATTCTTTATTGCGGCGCCGGATGCACGGGGGATAATTCCACCGAACATGCATACCCCATACCCTTTCCGTGCAGTTTATATAGATCAAAATATACATATTCATCTGATTACATAAGCCCTTCCTTTCATAGCCAAATCGGCCCATTTTCATACACTCCTCCCACCCGCGCTTGTGCAGTGCCTCCTAGTGGTGGTCGTCGGGGGTCCCACGATGAAGGCTTATCCTCTTCATCACAGTTTCTGCGCAAACTCAGTCCTCTTTTGGCTCTTGTCCCTGCGGCACGGGTCGTCTTGACCAGTTCTAGGCACCTGCTAGTTTTAATTAACACTAACTTCTTTGGGGGGAGATGTATGACTTTTTGCTTCAGTTAATTCACACAATAGACAGGTACCACAAATACACCTGCAACTATTTGGTAACGCTATTTCTATTAAAAATCACCCTTCACCATTACTGTTTAACATTAATGATTACCTAGGGACTAAACCCTCTGTTCCCAGACCTAATGTCCAGATGGGCAGGGCTGTACAAGGGACATAGCAGCATTGTTCATGCTTTATGATTAACTAATTCCATCACCTTGGTTACAAAGTGAATAACTTATATACTAATACAATAGTTACTAGAGCCAATCAGCTTTGGATTCATGGCTTTGCGAATGCCAGTTCATGGTTGCTGTTTTCCAGGATCTTTTGCAGCTGGATTTCGGCAAAGCCACTGAAGGCGAAGGGCTCTGGAGCAGAGGCTCGCACTGAGGGACCCTTCCTGAAGTGGCAAAACCACAGCGGCAAGGCGGAAAAAGCACTGGGAGAGAGAGGAGACCCCAGGCCACTCCTCCCCCCGAGCAGGAAAGAGGGAGTTGCTAACGAGCGGCAGCTCTGACTCAGCATGGGTGGAGTCAAGTGTGACAGCAGCCAAACCCCCTCACATATAAGAGCAGCCCCTAGGGAGCGCAAGTGACCAAGAGCGCGGGCGAACAGGGCCGGCAACACAGGGGCGGCGCATAAGCCAGGGAGCGGCGCAGCAGTTTGCACGGCAGTTCGTGCAGGCAGGGCATGCAGGGAAGGCATGCGGGCTGGCTAACAGGGGTGGCGCATAAGCCAGGAACTGGCGCAGCAGTTTGCGCAGCAGTTCGTGCAGGCAGGGCATGCAGGGAAGGCGTGCGGGCAGGGCGCAGTCACCCCTCCTGGCAACTCAACTAGTGGACATCGCCCTTCCAGGACATATTCTAGCCATGGTTTCCACCTGCGGGAAAGCCGTTGCTAGAAGGAGTGTGGGGACCCAGATGGAGGCCCCACGCAAGGACACAGCTGTCCAGGTCTCTGGCTGCAGGGAGTGCCTGAGTCTGGCACTTGTACCCGAGGACAGCAGAGACAACAGATGTGTTCGGTGCGACCAGGTAAATGACCTGCTCAGCCTGGTGGAAGAGCTGAAAGAGGAAGTGGAGAGGTTAAGGAGCATCATGGAGTGTGAGAGAGAAATCGACTGATGGAGCAGCACCCTGCCGTCTTTGAGGCCAAGGCAGCAGGAGGCGGCTCCACGAGAAGCAGAGGACCCCCTACCCTCTTGCCACCAAGCAGAAAGAGGGGATCTGAGAGACAGGGGGGAATGGAAATGGGTCCCTGCTTGGGGCGGCATGCAAACCCCCTCCTGGCCTCCCTCACCTGCCCAGTTGCCCTTAAGCAACAGATACGGGGCTCTGGAATGTGAGGGCCCGAAAAATGAGGATGCGGGTGAAGGTCCATCCATGGGGTTTCCTAGGATGAGTCGGTCACCCCCACGTATTACGACTGCCCCGGCTAAGAAAAAAAGGAGGGTAATTGTCACAGGCGATTCCTTTCTGAGGGGAACAGAGGGCCCAATATGCTGACCAGACCCATCCCACAGGGAAATCTTCTGCCTCCCTGGGGCCCGGGTTAGGGATGTTGCTAGGAAACTCCCCGGTCTGGTGTGGCCCTCTGATTATTACTCGCTGTTGGTAATGCAGGTTGGCGGGGATGAGATCACAGAGAGAAGTCCCAAAGCCATCAAAAGGGACTTCAGGGCACTGGGGCGACTGGTTGGTTGAAGGATCAGGGGCGCAGGTGGTGTTTTTGTCAATCCCATCAGTGGCAGGGAAGAGCACTGAAAGGGGCAGGAAAACTCACCTGATGAACAGGTGGCTCAGAGACTGGTGCCATCAGTGGAATTTTGGTTTCTTTGATCACGGGGAGGTGTACACGGCACTGGGCCTGCTGGCAGCAGACGAAGTCCAGCTGTCTCAAAGGGGAAAAGGGATTCTTGCCCACGAGCTGGCGGGGCTCATTGAGAGGGCTTTAAACCAGGTTCGAAGAGGGAAGGGGACATTACCGACTTTTCAACATAAATCCAAATATTACAAATAGACAGAGACTTACAAAAAGACAGGGACTTACAATAATATTCAACATTTCACAGCCTCGGTTTCAGGAAGAGTACTTTCTTTTCAATTCTGTTTTAGGAAGGCTACTTTCCCTTCTCCCCAGGGATATAGCCCAATGCTGTGAAGCTTTCACTATGACTAACAGGCAGGCAACAAGAAATAATACTGTAAGAATGCCTTTACCTTATTGATGGTCCTCGCTCAGAACTTCTCGGTCCAGGGATCGGAAGTTCTCCCTGAGAATCCCTCAGTGCCTTCCGGAGGTCCTGTGATCCCCCGGATTGTTAAGGTTCAGGAGCAGGGTCCCATCTGGGGTGCCAAAATCTGTTACCGGAAAACGGCAAAATAATTCACTCTCTAAAACTTAACTTTGGAGTTCTCAAAAGCAGGCATTCTTTACTGCAGTACTGGACGCACAGGGGATAGTTCCACCCAAATGTGCGTACCAAAAAGACACTACTACTAGATATTTATGCCATGTTAACATACATATTCATTACATTTCCGAGAAGTGCTTATCATTTCCCCCCCCTTTTTTTTTAATATATATTAATATCCTTTGTACATGTCTGTTGGCACCTCTGGGCAGTTGTCGGGGGCCCTCAGATGAAGGTTCATACTTTTCCTCAAGGTGTCTGCTGGTTGACCTTTGCTCTTGTGCAAACTCAGTTCTAAAATCACTTATACCGTGTCCTCCAAGATTGCTTCATTATACAAAGAGCTGTTGTAGGAGATAACTGCCAAATATGCCGAAAATGTATTAATCGGAGTGGGTGGTGCACCCACTGCAGCCATCAGAGTACTTGCGTTGTGTTGTAATTTTTTCAGTTTTCCCTGTGTAAGAGGATCATCCAGAGTGGATCTCTGCTGCTTCCACGTCAGAGGTTGCTCCCTGAGTGTGAGCGTGGTCATCTCTGGCATCGGATTCTGCGTTACGTTCTTTCAGCTCATGATATGGTTTCACATATTTTGCTGGTAACTATCGAGGGCCTGTTGAAAGAAGAACACACGCATACCCTCTTCCCCACGTTATTAGTTCTACAAGACCTGTCCATTGCGATTCCCCAAATTCTTTATACCACACATTTGGAGTATGGAGGGACCATCCCGAATTGACGGTCAGCTGCTGTTGTAAATAATTGATGATCAGAACAATTTAAAAAATTAAGTACATATAATGCTTTGTCTAACTGTTCCTGTGGGGTAACACTGCCCATAGGATTCCCCCTTTTTTGTTTATTTAGCATAGCTTTGAGGGTCCCATGGACACGTTCAACAATGACTTGTCCAGTGGGAGAATGCGTTATACCTGTAACATGTTGTATACCCCAGTCTTGTAGGAAGATAGAAATTGTCCATGAAACATAAGCAGGACCATTATCAGTTTTCATTGTTTTTGGAATGCCCACAGTGGCAAAACATCTTAGCCAGTGGCGTTTCACATCGCGTGCCTTTCCTCCCGTATGTGCAGTGGCTACCAGAAATCCTGAGAAAGTATCCACACTAACATGTACATAACGCAGTCAACCAAATGTTGATATATGTGTAACATCACTTTGCCACAACTCATTAGCTCGTAAACCACAAGGGTTCACTCTTGTATATGATATGGGTGTAATACGTTGACAATCAGGGCATGCACGAACAATTTCTGTGGCTTGCTCTCAGGACAAAGCAAATTGTTTACGCAAGGAAGAGGCATTTTGATGAAAGAAGTCGTGAGTTAATCGGGCTTGCTCAAAACTGCGCGGCAGTACTGCTGCCATTGTCAGTTTGTCTGCTACAGCATTTCCTTCAGTTATGGGTCCTGGTAGTGTAGTATGTGACTGTAGATGCATTATAAAATATACATGTACACGATTCTTAAGTAGTGTAGCTAATTTGAATAGCAAGGAAAAAAGTTGATTGTTATTGACCGCTTTTATCATTGCATCTTGAATGCGTTGAACAATACCCATAACATATGCAGAATCTGCGACAACATTGAGTGGTTCAGTCGAAAACAATTCAAAGGCGTGCAAGGCCGCTGATAGTTCAACAATTTGTGTGGATCCTTCAACAATTAAAATAGATGATTTCCAGTCTGATGAATCTGTTTCCACACAGCCACAGATTTATGTGTTTTCCCTGATCCGTCCAGAAACACTGTTCGTGCTCCTTTAATAGGGAGAGGAACACATCGGTTTTTTGGCTGCAATGGAATTTGAGAGAGGGAACATAACAGCTTATGTTGTGGAAGGGTATAACATATCTCATTTAAATAATCAGCTAGAGTGGCTTGCAGCGATGAGGATTCCCTGTTTAATACCACAAAGTCATCTTTAGCCAGCGGCAGGTAAATAGCATCAGGATCACATCCTGTCAATTGCTAACAACGATTCCGACCTTGTGCTATTAAGGACACTATCATATCTACCTTTGTAGTTCATGTTTTCATGGGCATATGAGACAGAAAGATCCTTTCCAGAGTCTTCAACTCCTGTGGGTTAACACACCACCGACCTAAAAGAGCATAAGGCTGGAAAAAAGCATAAATTATATACAAATCTGTTGGTAACTTGACATTGATTCTGGAGGCAAAGGCAGTTGCGATTTTATCCGAATCTTTCTGCAAGACAGTTTTCGCTTCTGGCGTCAATCTTTGGGAAGATAGCAAATCTGAGTCCCCTTTCAACAAGGTAAATAGAGGGGACAACTCTTCAGTCGTAATGCCCAAAAGGGGTCATACCCAATCAATTGTTCCTAATAATTTTTGTAGATCATGAAGAGTGGTGACCTGGTCAACAATACGCAATGGTTGTGGGAACACTCGTGAAGTAAAAAGTTTCCATCCCAGATCCTTCCAGGGCTGCTCTGTCTGCACCTTTTCTGGGGCTACCTGTAACCCCTGGATCTTTAATGACGATTCTAATTTAGCGAAAGCAGTGAGCAGCACATTTTGTGTTTCAGCAGCAAGGAGGATGTCATCCATATAGTGATATAAGTAAATCTGTTTAAAAGATTGCTGTACTTCTTTTAATGCTGCATCCACAACTACCTGGCAAATCATGGGGCTATTCACCATGCCTCGGGGCAGAACGACCCAATGGTATCGCTGCATAGGTTCACTGTTGTTAATCGAAGGCACAGAAAATGCAAAATGAGCACAATCATCAGGGTGTAAAAAAAATTGTAAAAAACCAGTCCTTTAAATCAATAACATAAAGAGGCCAATCTTCTGGAATCATAGTTGGGTTAGGGACACCAGGCTGTGGTGGCCCCATTGGGCTCATTACTGCATTTATAGCCCGCCGATCTTGTGATGATCTCCATTTACCAGACTTTTTTGGAATGACAAATCTAGGGCTGTTCCATGGGCCAGTAGATGGTACCAGGTGACCTAATGCCAGCTGTTTGTCCACAAGGAATTCTATTGCAGTAATTGAATTGTAGGCACTTTTTCCAACCAAGGGCTTGCATGTAAGGAAAATTGTTCTCTCCAAGCCACTTCTGGGTTGGGCCAGGCCAGGCAGGCGCACCGGGGGCGGGGCCAGGGGGGCCGGGCCGGGTCGCGCTGCGCCACTGGTTGCCGAGTAAGGGGACCCTGCCGGCAGGTACCTCAGCAGGTGTAGGGTTTACTGATCCATCTGGTATGGTGACTGCTGGCGCTGTGGGTAGATCTAGCCCGGCGCTGCGGGCTGTGCTGCGTCAGAGGGACTGCGCGGCTTTAGGCTGGAATTCACCCTGCTTTGATCCCAGGTACGTTGACTGTTTTAGAGCAACCCTGTTGTACTTTTTGGGTTGCAAGCTGAAATTGCAAGATCTCAGCGGCTTCCTCTTGTTCAATTTGTCTCATAATAGCAGTTTGTAAATGATCGAAGAACTAAACATAGGGTACCTGATGTCCCTGTCGAATAGATAGGAAAGACATTTCTGGCTGGCCAAAGTCTGGCATCTTTCGCAAGGCCTTGAGAGTTAAATCCACAGTTTGTGTAAATACTGCTCTTAGCAGCGCCGCTTACGCTCCTCCCGTGGCGTAATTATCTTGACCCAGCAACTCATTTTCTTCAACACCTAATCTAGCAGCAATATTATTCATAACCTGTACAGTTACAAGTTCCTTATATTCTGATGCCCAGATGGTATATTGTGCAGATGATAGGACCATGCTAAGTGCTGATTGCCAATCAGAAGGGGTCATGACAGAAGATTCTCCTATAGCCTGTATAAGGTTCATAGTAAATGAAGCCTGGAGACCATATTGTCGTACGGATTTCTGAACTTCCTTAATAACCTCATGTGGTAAATAAGCATACTGTGGGGCTTGGTTAGGCTTATATACTACAGGCATAGCTTGAAGGACAGAAACATCTCCTTTGCAGAGCGCATCAATCCTACATTTATCTAACAATACGTTCAACTGTCCGACAACATTCAATGGTCCCGTACGAGTCACAGGCGGTGTAGGAGCCAAAAGGGGGCGGTGTAGGAGCAGAATTGAGTGGTTTAGGAGCAAAAGGAGGGAGTTTAATAAGTGACATGCGCAATATTGATGTTTGTCATTGCGCCTGTAAAATTTCATCTGCTGTGGGGGCAGAGGCTGCCGTAACCTTCACCGGAGTTAGTGGTGGGTATAAATCAGGTCCGTCCTCGGTGTCTATTTCCCCGGGATCAAAAGGATCATCAGATTCTGGCAGATCTACCCCTCGCATTCCCTGTGTTGAGTTAGGGGTTTCATCGTACACAGGACTAAAATTTTCAAAAGACTGCAGATCAGTCTGTTCCTGCTTTTGGAGAACGAAGGAGGGGCAGCCGACGCTTGTAAGATAGTTTCTGCAGGTTTTAGAGCATTTAAAGCTGTATACACTGTTCTCCAAGTCATAATGATTTCCTCAGGGACTTCAAGCTGCAAGTCCCTTTTTTGTCTGCAATTCCTCCCCCACCTTTGCCCACAACGAGCTATCATATGAACCTGAAGAAGGGTACCACGAGCAATAGTCTCTTATCCAAACTAACAATTTAATCAGCTTTGTAACTGATACTGCAAAACCTTTGTCTCTCAAAATTCTCTGGAAAATCTCTTGATGGAGCTTTTTCTCCTTTGTAGCCGACTGTCCCATCTTATAAATCCGCAGCTGCTCACCTCAATCATTCCAGTGAAGGGTGATGTCTCCCCTTGTGTGTGCGCATGCGTGCATATGTCTCTCCTCTTGGTCCCAGCTGCACTTCACCACTGGTAATAATCTCCAAGTCTGAATATCTTCATGTCGAAATATCTTTATGTCCAAATATCTTTATATCTGAATATCTTCATGTCCGAATACCCACGTTCGGGCGCCATCTGTGGTGAATGACTTCACGGACCCCAATCTTGTGCTCGATCAGAATCATTTTATTGCTCAAGTGAATACTTTATATACTAATACAATAGTTACTAGAGACAATCAGCTTTGGATTCGTGGCTTTGCAAATGCCAGTTCACGGTTGCTTTTTTCCAGGATCTTCTGCAGCTGGATGTGTGCAAACAGCTTATCTCCTGAGAACAGAGAAGGGAGGCGCAGGATGCACTGATCCTTTAGGGTCATGAGACAGTGCTGTTCTGTCTCAAGTTATATGGTTTCCCACATTTGTGTAAGCATTTATTTGTATTTAATTCAGTTAAAAGCTATAGAATATTCATTGTGGCTTTAGGTCATTTTTGTGAGCTCATCCAAAGCCTATGGGTCACGTCACTTATGTGATATTCTCAAGGGACTTGTATGAGACATAGGCTTCCTCCTGCCCTTTGATCCTTCTATACCATACATTTGTTTTCCTTTTCTTTTGCATTTCTTATTTCCAAAATTCCCTCTTACCAACTCTTATAGCTTATACTATATAAACCATCTTTACATCCAATAGTCAGGTTTATATATCCTCATTAACCACCATCCACTGCCCCTTGACATATACACATGTATTAATCTCCCATTCTATGGGCCCCCTACCAAATGTCCGTAAGAACAGTTGTGGTGGGTTGACCTTGGCTGGCTGCCAGGTGCCCACCAAGCCACTCTGTCACTCCTCCTCCTCAGCAGGATGGGAGGGAGAAAAGATGAAAAACTTATGGGTTGAGATAAAGGCAGTTTAATGAAGAAAAGCAAGGACTGCACATGGAAGCAAAGGAAAACATAAAGTTTTATCCTCTGCTTCCCATCAGCAGGCAATATCCAGCCACTTCCTGGTAAGTAGGGCCCCAGTATGCATAGCAGTTGCTTCGGAAGACAAACACCTTAATAACAAATGCCCCCTGCTCCTCCTCCTTTTTGTTAGCTTTTATTGCTGAGCACAATGTCATATGGTATGGAATATCCCTTTGGTCAGATTGGGTCAGCTGTCCTGGCCATGTCCCCTTTCAACGTCTTGCCCAGCCCCAGCCTGCTGGCCTTTGGGGGTGGGAGATCTGGGGAGACAGCCCTGATGCTGTGGGAGCACTGCTCAGCAGTAGCCAAAACATTGGTGTGTTGTCAACATGTTTCTAGCTACCAATTACAGAGCACAGCACTATGAGGGCTGCCATGGGGAAAGTAAACTCCATCCCAGCCAGACCCAATGCAATAGTCAAAAACTTGGGCCACATCTGTCAAGAAGGGTGCTCAGGTCAGGAGAAGCAGGGTGTTGGATTGTTGGGTACCAAGACCAGTTTGGGTTGGGTCACTGCCGCATTCACCTAGTTCCTTGTGAGGCTCATTCTTTGTCAGTTCAGGTGGTTCCTGATGTGGTAATTCAAGCATACAACTCAAATCATGGATTATTTTCTCCTGAGGTTAAACCTCCTTGAGGTATACACTAGTTTTCCCTATCCTTCCACAGTACCCGCCAAGTGTAACTGGGTCCTTGAGTGAAAGCAGTCCCACGAACGGGTTTGCTTTTTCCCAAGGGAGAAACAAACCACACTGTCTTTCCCAGCCACTTCCATACATGTACTGTGGGGAACTTATCTCCTCCCACAGTATGTAGGGGTTTTGTTTGGGCAGGACCAAGGCACTTAGCAGATCCTTTGACGTTAACATGCCAAGTGGCTTCTGCTAAATTTTTATCCCAGTGCTTCCATGCCCCAGTGCCCAGTGCTCTCAGAAGAGAATAGAAAGAAACAGGCAGAAACTGGTGGGTCGGGATAAGGACAGTTTAGCAGAACAGCAAACAAAGGGAACAGGAACAACAACAACAATACCGATAAGGAGAATACACAACACAAACAACAGAACACAGAGAGCCGCTCTCACCCGATGCCGCACGCGCTCCCGAGCCGCAATTGCCTTCCCGCCTCCCAGCTCCCCCCAACCAGAACACAGCATGACGGCACATGGTATGGAATACCCTGTTCTGTTTGGCCAGGTTGGGTCAGCCCGCCCGGCTGTGTCCCTTCCTGGATTCTGGTGAAAATTAACACTGTCCTGGCTGAACCCAGGACATTATCCACCCCTTATTCCATACCATCTACGTCATGCCCAGGTCCCCCATTGTCCAGCTGATCACTGTTGGCATGGGTTACGGAAACGTTGTAACGATGTGACCCCAATATGAGTATGATCGTTCACCTTTATTAGTCAGCAAAAACAAGGTTTATACAGCAAAACTATTACAGCATCTGATTAGTCAGACCCCCAATCCATATATAGGCAAAACTACTGCAACTCGTTGTGATTGGTGCAGAGCTGCATCTCGATGTGAAAACAGTGCTGTGGCAGGAAACAGCAACGTGGCAGGAAGGAAGTGACAGTGTGGCAGGAAACGGTGACGTTCCCCCTGCTCCAGTGTCCCGAGCTCGTCGCTCTACCTTCCCAGCAGGGTTCCGTGTCAGCCGCTCCCAAGGCTCACCTCCGGATCGGAACCTGGGTTGCTCAACGGCATCAAGCTATGTCCCCTCTCGTCCAGCCAGGACTCCACAATTCCCCCTTCTTGTTTTTGAGCAAGCCAGGTTTGCTTTGTCATCTTGGAGAGAGCCCTTTTAAGACAGCTAAAGCAAATACATATTATAATTCCAACAGCAAGTAACACGATACATATATGCAAAATTTCTATAATTAAACTGTTAAACCAAGCGGGCAGATTACCAAAGAGCGAGGTGAGCAATCCATCAAAAAATGCCTGGTTTTGTTGTATTTGATTGGCGTGCTGTTCGAGCCATTGTAATTGCTTGTGGATGGACTTACTATGATCGGACAAGTTCATACAGCACATGCCTTCGAAATCCTCACAACCATGTCCTTGGGCCAGCAGCAAAAAATCAATTGCGGCTCTATTTTGCAATACCGCATGTCGTAGACTACTCTGATCTTCTGGTTGAAGAAATGGCGATGGTTAGGCCTAGCAATAGCAGGCCCTGCAAATACAAAACAAGTTTGAGTCCAGTTTTTGGTCGTGTTACCAATCCTCATTGATCCTAGCAAGTTCAACTCTTGAGGATCCCAGGGCAATGTGCGATTCAGACCTTGTATGAGCTTGGCACTGCAATTACTCACTTGAATCTCCTTTGTACATCTGCCTGCACTATAATTAGCAAAATGAGTAACATTGTAACTAGGTACTCCTATTAGACAGGTGCGAAAAGGTTCTGTTGCGGAAGCAAGAGATAAACAAAATGCTGATTGGCCCGTTTTGTTCGCCCAGGTAACCCATAGATTTTGTCGGGGCTCAATGCGGTAAAGGGTTTCTTCGCCTACTATAATCTGACAACGTGTAAAGAGTACGGCTAACAGGGTAACCACTCGTTTTCCTGCCATTCTCTTCAAAAGTGATGTAAGCATCGCACTCTCGTCTTTCCCCCTCCGCTTTGAGGACATTCCAAACAGCAGGCACTAACTTACTTTGGTTATATTAAAAGAACTACTTACCCATACGGTTTTAGCTCTCCGGTTTGCTAACCTTACCCACTTCAAGCGGCTACAGAGATAAGCATCGCTTCCTTTTGTCTTGAGCTTTGTAACAATTGAAGCACGAGCTACGCTGCGCCCTATTAAAGGCACTGATCACACCGATGCTTCGCAAACAATATTTGCCGCCGCCGCTATGGTTAGCAAGTGTAACAATTACATAAAACCCGAGGCTTACAGATCTCACAAAACATCACAGGTGGTATCGGTGACAAGTACCTCCTGGTAACCACTCATATACTCTTCCCTCTACTCAGGTTACTTCTAATTGATTGCTCTGCTCGTGAGAGTCTGCTTGTTGCTCCTCGGCTAACTTGTCTTGCTGATTCAAAGCAGGCTTCACGGCTCGGCTAGGCACCCAGACTGGACCGCGATCTGTGGAAACACACATATACCCTCGACCGTTAAATATCACTGGTACGGGTCCAGCCCATTCTCCAGTAGTCGGGTCTCTATAGATCACTTTAAACCGCGGTAAATTCGTTGCACTATTGAATTTTAAGTTCTGGTGATGCACCACAATAGGCAGTGCCTCCTGATCACCCATAAGGCGCAAATAGTTTAAAGTAAAAAGAACTCGATGCAACCTTGATTGCGCTTCTGTTTCAACTCCTCACTGTTTATCTAAGTAGTCTTTCAGCACACGATGAGTGCGCTCTATGAGGCCTTGCCCTGTCAGAGAATGCGCAATTCCCGTGGTGTGCTTAATTCCCCACGTCAACAAGAATGATCGCAGCTTCTGACTGACATAGGCAGGTCCATTATCGGTCTTAATTTCTTCAGGGACCCCCAGTACTGCAAAACACGAAAGCAGATGTTTACAAACATGTTGCGCTTTCTCCCCAGGTAAAGCAGTGGCCCATATCATTTTTGAAAAGGTGTCTATTGTGACATGCACGTACTTCAACCACCCAAATTCAGAGAAGTGCGTGACGTCCATCTGCCACAGCGCAAGTGCCTGCAGCCCTTTTGGATTTACCCCTTGGCCTATACCTGGTCCTTGGTTTCCACACTTAGGACAGGCCTGTACTATATAACGAGCCTCATTCTCTGTCAGTCCAAATTGCCTTCGCAGACCTCTTGCATTTTGGTGAAAATTCCCATGACTCTGTCTGGCCTGCTGAAACTTGTCTAATGGAGGCATGGGGCATGCGGGACTGACTAAGTTGTCAGCAATCTGATTGCCGTGCCCTAGTCCCAGATCCCATTGGTGGCTGCGCACATGAATGACACAACAAGGTACGGGCCGTTGAGACAGTACGGTCTGCAACTGGATAAACAGCTTGCCTAATCTAGGATTGACTGCCTCCCTAAGCAAGGCATCCGGTATTCGAGGCACTATCCCGGCTACATAAAGGGAGTCAGTTACAACATTTAAAGGCTCATTTAACCAATTAGTTAAAGCCCAGACCACGGCAGTCAGCTCTAAAATTTGTAGCGAATCTCCATCCTGTCCTTGTATCATATGATGACACCACTGGCCCCCTTCTTGCCAAACACAAACTGCCTTACGCAGCCTCCTGCCTGCATCTGTATACACTGTGATTCCTTCGGCCAGCGGCTTCTCCTGAACTCTGGACTTCTCAAGCCATAGATTACGCTTCAAGAACTGCCACAATCTCCCTTTCGGCTGTCGGGAATGTATCCTCCCACCATAGCCTAACAGAGCTTCCTGTATGGGTAGAGCATGCCTCAACCACCATTCCAAATCTGCTGCTTTGACCGGTATACTGATGTCCTGTGGCTCTTCCCCTGTTATTTCCACTATCCTCATCCTACCTTTTCTGATTAGCTCTCCCACAGCTTCTGATCGTGTCTGTGTACTAGTCTTCGGCTGCACACTTAAAAACACCCATTCTAGTATGTAAAATAGATCATCGCCCCTAATAGGCTTGTCAGTGGCAAAATCAGGACTATTCAACGATGCTGTACAGGAATGAGTCTCCCCCTTCTTGTTTTGCCACTGACAAACAAGGGCATATGGTGACTCTGCAGGGTTACAAATAAGTAAGGAAACAGGTAGGGTTAGCAATCGCCTAGCAGTCCAGGCTGTTTGAAGCTTCTGTACGATGTGTTGCAAAGCTGCTTGTTGCGTCTGTGATAGGGTGACTGCTGTGCTGGGATGCGAGCCATGTAGTAGTAATGTCAATGGTGCAATGTCAGCATTGGAAATACCAGCACAGCTGCGCACCCACTGGATATCTACAAGCAAAGTCTGTACATCAGTCAATGTGCGCAAATTTGTCGCCAACTCCACTTTTTGTGGTTGGATCTTAGCATCAGAGATGCGCCACCCCAAATACTTCCATGGTGCAGATCGCTGAACCTTTTCCGGGGCAATAACAAGGCCCTTGCTGGCTAAAACGGTACTCAGCTGTGTCAAGGAATCGTCATTGAACGCTTCCTGTTGACAGCAGAGGATGTCATCCATATAATGATAAATGATGGTATTCGGCCATTGCTCCCTGAGTGGAGCTAAGGCCCAAGCCACATAAAGTTGACACAGCGTGGGTGAGTTTCTCATGCCTTGCGGCAAGACAACCCACTCATAGCGCTCTGAAGGTGCTGCTTTGTTGGTTACCGGTATCGAAAAGGCAAACCGTTGAGTGTCTCGCGGATGTAAAGGTATAGTGAAAAAGCAGTCTTTTAGGTCAACAATGATCACGTGCCAACCCGATGGAAGCATAGCAGGTGATGGCATTCCAGACTGTATGGCTCCCATGGGTTGCATTTGCTCATTAATCTTACGTAGGTCATGTAAGAGGCGCCATTTGCCGCTCTTTTTCGGAATGATGAAAATGGGGGTATTCCATGGGCTGTCTGAAGGCTTGATGTGGCCTGCAGCAAGTTGTTCTGCTACCAATTGCCTTGTTATTTGCAGTCGCTCTTCTGTCATGGGCCACTGGTCAACCCACACGGGTTCATTGGAAAGCCAGGTTAGCGGTGGGTTGGGCGACTGCTCACCAGTGCCCATAACTAAAAAGGGGTAGTAGTTAGTACAACTCCAATTTGACTCAAAACGTCGTGGCCAATTAGGGCTGAAAGAGTTTCGGGCAGCTGCATGACATAGACCTTTAAACTGACCTCCTGCCCTTCAGGAAAGGTTATTTGCACAGGGTATTGGCTCATCATGGGAGTGGAGTGTCCCCCCACACCTGCAATAGCCATTGTGGGAACACTTAGTGGCCACTCCTCCGGCCAAACACCCGTACTTATGATTGTGATGTCAGCTCCGGTGTCTAGCATGGCATAGATTTGTACTGATGCATTTTTCTGACTCAACACAACGTGCATATTAGGCCGATGGTGCATCTTCGTAGTAAAACAAACTGCAGGGTCTGTGGAATCAAGACTTCGGTTTTCACGGGAAGTCTTTGGTAAAGAATGGTCGATTGAGCTGCCTGTCACTAGAACCTGCGCTATCTTACTGCCTTTTGGAACAAACAAAGGAGGACAAAGAGTATGGACCATAATATGAATCTGGTCCGCGTAGTTTGCATCAATAACCTTAGGAACAATTAATAGTCCCTAAACGCCGGCAGAAGAACGTCCCACTAAAAGTCCTTTCATTCTGCCGTTTGAATTAATCCTTGGCCCGACCGCATTGCTAGGGATCTCATGTACAGTTGTGTCGTTAAGGACAACATCTATTGTGGTTTCCAAGTCGATTCCCAAGCTGCCTCTGGTTGCGGTTTGAGGCTGTTGTGAAAAACTCTTGCTTTGCTCAGAGGATTCATTTGTTTCCACACGCGGCCTCTGTCCGCGCTCCTCCTCTCGTTTCCCAAACATACTTTTGTAGCATGGGTATCCTGTTGACAGTTCTCACACCAGACGGCGCTACGGCAGCAATGTCTGACGTGCCCCTTTGCCCCACACTGATAGCAAATACGACGGACTGACGATTGCACCTGCAGAGGACTGTTTTGTTGCACTGCAGCTGCAAGTGGCTGGACAACTTCTCTGACCGCGCCTTGCACGGCAGCAGCGACTGTCGCCTGCTGCTTTTGTTCTCCAGCCCTCTCGACCCTGGCCAGCATGTCTTCAACTCCTGACCCTCTTGGCAGACCTGCCAGAAGCTGTTTTGTAGTCTTATTGGCGTTGTCAAAGGCTAACACAATAAACATTTGCTGCTTGCTTTCGTCATTTAAATCTGGATGATTCATTAATGCATCATACAGCCGGTCGATGAAGTTGCTGTAAGTTTCAGTGGCTCCTTGCACTACAGTTCCGAAAGGTGGAGCGGACGAACCAGGCAGTGCAAAGAAAGCTTCCAGGGCAAGACGTGCTGACAATTGAAGCACATGGGCGGGAAAGGTCAATTGCCGTTCCAGGTTAGCATAGACTCCTTGTCCGGTAAGTATGTCCACTGTTACTCCATGATAAGGATCTTGCTGGTCCCGATGTCGCATCGCCTCATCCATATCCCGTTGTTCCCATGCTGCTCCCCACAACAAGAACTGAGTAGGGGTGAGTAACAATCGCATTAAACTTCGACAGTCATGTGGACACATCAGGTCAGCGGAGTAAATCCAGGTAACAATTTGTTGAGTGGCCTCAGACTTCACCCCATATTGCGTTATGGTGCTACGGGCCTGTTGCAAAATCTTCCAGTCATGTGGTTCCCATTTGCTTTGTCTATTAACCTGTACCACAGGACAGGCTAAGGCTTGTGTACCTCCCATACATGTGGCAACGTTCCACTGTCCATCTAGGATGGCATCTCTTATAACACCGCTCCAGCGGGCAGGTGTGATCCGTGCCGGAGGCTCAGCTAAAAATTTCAGAGAGGAAGCCTCATTTTCCTGGTGGGGGGGGGCTGGTAACGATTGACATATGCTGGAACTGCAAGCTCATGTCTTGAAGACGCTGCAAAACTGACTGCAAAAGATCGCACGCTGTTTTTCCTTGCAATTCGCTCTGGCTGCTATCAGAGGGCGTTGGGAGTGGAGACGCCTCGCTGGAAGATGGCAGGGGTGGATAGAGAGGAGGGGCTGATGTTGCAGGCCGTGCCCCAGGAGGGGCCAATGTCGTAAGCCGCGCCCCTTCTCCCTCCCCCTCTGGGGGTGGTACTAGCCGCTCCTCCCCTCTTCCGGAAGGCAGCCGCTCCTCCCGTCTTCCGGAAGACAGTCACACTTCCGTGCCAGACTCCTCCCCTCTCCCCAGGGGCGGTCATACTACCACGTCCGGCTCGCATTTCGACTTGATCTCTCTAGCGGCAACTTCTGGTGGGCCATCCCCCTCTGTGCCCAGACCGGAACCGCGCTCCGCACTCACCCGAATCTCGGCAATTGTGTTACAGGTGATCCCAGTCATCCCTCTAACGGCAGGTAGCCCGAAAACCCGTGCTAATGTCCCAGGCTTAGGCGCGTGATCTTTCCCGGGCTCCGGAGCTAGCATCTGAGCTGCAGCACACGCCACCTCTCGTTCAGCTTTCATGGCTTTTAAGGTCTGTAATACTGTTCGCCAGAGCTCGCGGACGGCTTTTATCTCCTTTTCTTCCTTTTCCTCACCGGTTATTGTCCTTTCCCACATTGTCTCTCCTAACTCTTGCCATTCCGAGATGGAAAACAGTAGCGGGGTATCTGCAAAGTGACCCCATCGCTGCCCCAGTTTAATCAACTTCCTGAGTTGCTTTGCCGTTTCGTCTATTCCTCTCTTAGAGAGAATACCGACGAGCAATGTTGCCGCAGCATCCACCTCCATGCCTGCGACCCTGGCCTCCACGTTAAAATTTAGCTGCGCCAGGCAGCCCCAGTGTGGCTTGATAATTCCTGGGAGGCGGCCGTCCGTGTCTGCCCTGCGCCTCTACGCACAGGCAGGACCCTCTCAGCCATTGTTCCCACGCCCCCTCTCTAGCTGCTCACCGAAGACTGAGGGATTCCTGCAGGGGAAATCGTCCATCTGCTGCTACCAAATGTAGGCGTGGGTTACGGAAACGTTGTAACGATGTGACCCCAATATGAGTATGATCGTTCACCTTTATTAGTCAGCAAAACAAGGTTTATATAGCAAGACTATTACAGCATCTGATTAGTCAGACCCCCAATCCATATATAGGCAAAACTACTGCAACTCGTTGTGATTGGTGCAGAGCTGCATCTCGATGTGAAAACAGTGCTGTGGCAGGAAACAACAGCGTGGCAGGAAGGAAGTGACAGTGTGGCAGGAAACGGTGACGTTCCCCCTGCTCCAGTGTCCCGAGCTCGTCGCTCTACCTTCCCAACAGGGTTCCGTGTCCACCGCTCCCAAGGCTCACCTCCGGATCAGAACCTGGGTTGCTCAATGCACCAAGCTATGTCCCCTCTTGTCCAGCCAGGACTCCACAGATCACCACCACTTCTCCTGTCTCCAGATATCATTCCCTTAGTCTATGGATCATCACTCTAAAGTATCCATTGAATTCATTTAATCCATGACTTCGGGCTCCATCTGTCGTAATGGTCTTCCGTGGCAGGAGAGGTGACGTGTGGTGATGGGCGGTCACTTGCTGCATCCGGAGCTCACGGCCGATGTATCTGGTGCGGCCCGTGCCCACAGTCTGTGGGTTGGAGATGTCAATCTTGATGAAGTTGCTGGGTGCCAGTTGTTGAAAACAAGGTCCAGTCCCATCATGACTGTGCTCTGCTAGGTTTCATCAAAAAGTCCATCCTTCTTCAGTCTGGGTGATTCTTATTATGATACTACTGGTATAACATACAACAATTATAGTAGTGGTAACAGACAGTGACACGGTTATCTAGCAATTAAATTTATACAGTTTATTTTTTGATATTCTAACCCAAAATCAAATCCCCATGAGGTACACATCGGACTTCCCCATCCTTCTGCATTACCCACCAGGTACACCCAGGTCCTTGAGCAAAAGCAATCCCGTGGATGGGTTTACCTTTGCCCAAGGCAGGACTAACCCAGACTGTCTTCCCTGACATGTTCCGCATGTGCACTACAGGGACTTTATCCCCTTCTACAGGGCGTGGAAGTTTTGATTGGGCAGGACCAGCCCGGTTGGTGGATCCTCTGGTGTTAAGCAACCAGGTGGCTTTTGCTAAATGAGTATCCCAGTTTTTGAGAGTCCCACCCCCCACTGCTCTCAGAGTGGTTTTTAGCAGCCCATTGTACCTCTCGATCTTTCCAGAGGCTGGTGCATGGTAGGGGATGTGATACACCCACTTGATACCATGTTCTTTGGCCCAGGTGTCTATGAGGCTGTTACGAACATGAGTCCTGTTGTCCGACTCAATTCTTTCGGGAGTGCCATGTCGCCACAGGACTTGTTTTTCCAGGCCCAGGATGGTATTCTGGGCAGTGGCATGGGGCACAGGATATGTTTCCAGCCATCCGGTGGTGGCCTCCACCACTGTGAGCACATAGCGCTTGCCTTGGCGGGGTTGTGGCAGTGTGATGTAGTCAATCTGCCAAGCCTCCCCATATTTATATTTTAGCCATCGTTCTCCATACCACTGAGGCCTTTCCTGCTTGGCTTGCTTGATTGCAGCATATGTTTCACATTCATGGATAACCTGTGCAATGGTGTCCATGGTCAAGTCCACCCCTCGGTCACGAGCCCATCTGTATGTCGCGTCCCTTCCTTGGTGGCCCAAGGTGTCATGGGCCCACCGAGCTATACACAGTTCACCCTTATGTTGCCAGTCCAGATCCACCTGAGCCACTTCAGTCTTGGCAACCTGATCCACCTGCTGGTTGTTTGGATGTTCTTCAGTGGCCCGACTCTTAGGGACGTGGGCGTCCACGTGACACACTTTTACAGCCAACTGCTCTAGCCGGGCAGCAATATCTTGCCACAATGGGGCAGCCCAGATAGGTTTGCCTCTGCGCTGCCAGTTGTTCTTCTTCCATTGCTGCAGCCACCCCCACAAGGCATTGGCCACCATCCAAGAGTCGGTGTAAAGATAGAGCACTGGCCACTTCTCTCGACTGGCAATGTCTAAAGCCAGCTGGATGGCTTTCACCTCTGCAAACTGGCTCGATTCACCTTCTCCTTCAGCGGCTTCAGCGACTTGTCATGCAGGGCTCCATACAGCAACCTTCCACCTTTGATGCTTTCCCACAATGCCACAGGTCCCATCCGTGAACAGGGCATACTGCTTGTCATTTGCTGGTAGTTTATTATATGGTGGGGCCTCTTCAGCACCTATCGCCTCCTTCTCTGGTTACATTCTGAAGGCTTTGCCTTCTGGCCAGTCCATGATTACCTCCAGAATTCCTGGGCGACTGGGGTTTCCCATTCGGGCCCTGTGCGTGATCAACACCACCCACTTACTCCACGTAGCATCAGTGGCATGATGCGTAGAGGGGACCCTCTCTTTGAACATCCAGCCCAGGACCGGCAATCGTGGTGCTAGGAGGAGCTGTGCTTCAGTGCCAACCACTTCTGAAGCAGCTCAAAAGCCTTCACATGCTGCCAGAATCTCTTTTTCAGTGGGAGTATAGCGGGCCTCGGATCCTTTGTATCCCTGACTCCAGAACCCCAGGGGTCGACCTCGAGTCTCCCCTGGTGCTTTCTGCCAGAGACTCCAGGTTGGGCCATTCTCCCCGGCTGCGGTGTAGAGCACGTTTTTAACATCTTGCCCTGACCGGACTGGACCAAGGGCTACGGCATGAACTATCTCCCGTTTAATTTATTCAAATGCCTGTCGTTGCTCAGGGCCCCATTCAAAATCATTCTTCTTCCGGGTCACGTGGTACAGAGGACTTACAATCTGGCTGTAATTTGGGATGTGCATCCTCCAAAAACCCACAACACCTAAGAAGGCCTGTGCTTCCTTTTTGCTGGTTGGTGGGGACATAGCTGCTATTTTGTTGATGACATCTATTGGGATATGACAGCGCCCATCCTGCCATTTTATTCCTAAAGAATGGATCTCTTGCACAGGTCCTTTGACCTTACTTTCTTTAATGATGAAAACGGCTTTCAGAAGGATCTGAACTATTTTCTCCCCTTTCTCAAAAACTTCCTCCGCGGTGTCACCCCATACAATGATGTCATCGATGTACTGCAGATGTTCTGGAGCTTCAGCCTTTTCCAGTGCAGTCTGGATTAGTCCATGGCAAATGGTGGGACTGTGTTTCCACCCCTGGGGCAGTCGATTCCAGGTGTACTGGATGCCCCTCCAGGTGAAAGCAAACTGTGGCCTGCACTCTGCTGCCAAAGGCATGGAGAAGAATGCATTAGCGATGTCAATTGTAGCATACCACTTGTCTGCCTTTGACTCAAGCTGATATTGAAGTTCTAGCATGTCTGGCACGGCAGCACTCAGCGGTGGTGTGACTTCATTCAGGCCACAGTAGTCTATTGTCAGTCTCCACTCTCCAGTAGATTTTCTCCCTGGCCATATGGGACTATTAAAGGGTGAGCGAGTTTTGGTGATCACTCCTTGACTCTCCAGCTGGCGGATCAGCTGATGAATGGGGAGAAGGGAGTCTCGGTTGGTACGATATTGTCGCCGGTGCACAGTTGCGATTGGCACCTGTTGCTCTTCAACCCTCACCAACTCCACAACGGAAGGGTCCTCTGAGAGACCAGAGAAAGGAGACAGCTGTTTAATTTCTTCCATCTCCAAAGCAGCTATGTCAAAAGCCCACCGATACCCCTTTGGGTCCTTGAAATAGCCTCTCCTAAGATAGTCTGTGCCAAGGATGCACAGGGCCTCGGGGCCAGTTACAATGGGGTGCTTCTGCCACTCCTGCCCAGTGAGGTTCACTTCAGCCTCCAATACACTCAGCTCTTGGGACCCCCCTGTCACTCCAGAAATGCAAATGGACTCTGACCCTTTGAACTCTGATGGCATTAAAGTACACTGTGCACCAGTGTCCACTAGAGCTTTATACTCTTGTGGATCTGACATGCCAGGCCACCGAATCCACACCGTCCAATAAACCTGGTTGTCCCTTTCCTCCACCTGGCTGGAGGCAGGGCCCCTCTAATCCTGCTCAGAGAATTTGCTGCTCACTTGCTGTAAAACGATTTGGAGGTCCCTTCCAGAGGATCGGAATCAAGATCAAACTGCCTACCTGGTCTGGAGAGCTGGCTGCTGGAAACTGGAGCGGCATTTTTCCTAACAGAATCCCCTTTTGTGATTGTTTTACCTTGCAGCTCATGCACTCGTGCCTCTAGACTTGAGGTGGGTTTTCCATCCCACTTCCTCATGTCCACTCTGTGGTCACTCAGGTAAAACCACAAGGTGCCCCATGGTGTATAGCCTCTGTATCCTCTCTCCTGAGCAGAGGAACGCTTGCCCCTAATAGCTGATATGGTGGCCCATACAGGAGGGGAGTAGGACATACTCTCTTTGAGTCGCTGAACCTCCTGGGCCAGTTTCTCCACAGCTGAGACAAGGGAGGAAGAGAGACTTTCTTCATATTGCCAGAGTCTGACAGCCACTTCACCCACTGTTGGTGCCTCTTCACCTCTCCAATCTATTACTGCCAGTGAGTTGGCATGTGAGGATGGTGTGCTCCGTACAAACTTCCTCCACATAGATGCTGTGCACTGGATTTCATCTGGGTCTGTGGGTAACTGCTCATTTTCCGGGTCATAGTAAACCAGCTCCCACACAGCTAATACCCTCAAGTACTGAATACCCCTTTCCATATTGGTCCACTTGCCAGGATAGCATACAAAATCCTCACTGAAGGGGTACCTCTCCCTCACGCCTGCCAGAAGTCTCCTCCAGAGGCTGAGGACTTGTGTGGCAGCATGCCACAATAAGTTACGGCAGTCAAAAAGCAGACAGAAGCAGAAGCAAAAGCACTTTATTGGTTACCATAACATTTTTATTTTCATCAGCGGCGCTTAGTCTAGTTGGAGGCCTTTAACTAGTGGTGTCCCCCAGGGGTCAGTACTCGGCCCAGTCTTGTTCAACTTCTTCGTCAGTGACCTGGATGAAGAGTTAGAATATACCCTCAGCAAGTTTGCTGATGACACCAAACTGGGAGGAGTGGTGGATACACTAGCAGGCTGTGCTGCCATTCAGCGAGACCTGGACAGGCTGGAAAGTTGGGCAGAGAGGAACCTGATGAGGTTCAACAAGGGCAAGTGCAGGGTCCTGCGCCTGGGGAGGAACAACCCCATGCAACAGTACAGGCTTGTGGCGGACCTGTTGGAGTGCAGCTCTGTGGAGAGGGACCTGGGTGTGCTGGTGGACGACAGGTTGACCATGAGCCAGCAGTGTGCCCTGGCTGCCAAGAAGACCAATGGGATCCTGGGGTGCATTAGGAGGAGTGTGGCCAGTAGGTCGAGGGAGGTTCTCCTCCCCCTCTACACTGCCCTAGTGAGGCCTCATCTGGAGTACTGTGTCCAGTTCTGGGCTCCCCAGTTCAAGAAACATGAGCAGCTACTGGAGAGAGTCCAGCGGAGGGCTACGAGGATGGTGAGGGGACTGGAGCATCTCTCCTACGAGGACAGGCTGAGGGAGCTGGGCTTGTTCAGCCTGAAGAAGAGAAGTCTGCGAGGGGACCTAATAAATGCTTATAAATATCTGAAGGGTGGGTGTCAGGAGGATGGGGACAAACTCTTTTCAGTGGTGCCCAGCAACAGGACAAGGGGCAATGGGCACAAACTGAAGCAGAGGAAGTTCCGTCTGAACATGAGGAAGAACTTCTTCCCTCTGAGGGTGACGGAGCACTGGAACAGGCTGCCCAGGGAGGTTGTGGAATCTCCTTCTCTGGAGATATTCAAGACCCGCCTGGACAAGGTCCTGTGCAGCCTGCTGTAGGTGACCCTTCTTCGGCAGGGGGGTTGGACTAGATGACCCACAGAGGTCCCTTCCAACCCCGAACATTCTGTGATTCTGTGATTCTGTCACCCACCCCCAGAATCTCATTGGTGAGGGTCTTTTGGCATGTGGTTCCTTTGTTTTTCTGACTGATCATCTTGCATCATTCACCTGACCTTCGCGCTTGGCTAGGATTTGGGGGGTCTCATGTCCTGTTTCTTAGTTCCTTTCCTCCTGTTCTTCAACCACAGCTACACAATATTTTTTGCTCAAGGATATAGCTGAAATTCATCAAGATCGTCAAGGCCGCCTGCGGCCCAGGGGACTCCCACAGATTTGTGCCTTTTTTCCAATGGCCTTGTCAATGCACCCTTCCCTTGCCAGGGATCCCAGCTGCTTGGCTTCCTTGCTCTCTAATTCCAAGCTGCAGGCCCCATTATCCCAGCACCGCAGCAGCCAGGTGACAATATGTTCGCCTGGGTGGCGGCTGAAATCTTTCCACATGTCTTGCAGCTCGCTCAGGGACAGGGACCGGGTGATGATCTCTGTCTCTATCTCCCGTGATGACCCTGGCTCATCGTCATCCCTCCCGGAGCGATCTGCTCTCTTTGCGTCTTTCTTTAGTTTTACAGGGGTGACTGCTACTGGCATGAATTGGTTATTGGGCTCAACCGCGGTGCCTGCTGCTGGAGCTGGGGCTGGAGCAGCCGCCGTGCCCACCAGGGAAGCCAGGGCAGAGCCAGTGGTTGCAGCAGCAGCAGCCGTGGTGCCGGTCGGGGGGGCTGTGACTGCCTGCTGGGCTGGAGGGGCTGCAGGACCGGCTGGGGAGGCAGCGCCAGACACAGTGCCTGTTTCTTCGTTTCCCCCTCCTTCCTCTTTAGGGCACTGAACAGTGTTGAACCGGGCAGCTCGGTAGGCGTGGACCAGACCCCAGCACATTGCTGTGATTTGTGTCTCTCTGGCGTTCCCAGGGTGGCAGCACACTTTTTGCAGATATTTTACTAGTTTGTCCGGATCCTGCACTTGCTCAGGGGTGTGTTTCAAAGTCACCGGGGGTGCCCACTGCCCTAGGTACTTGCCCATGCTATCCCACACACCCAGCCACTCGTAGCTATCCAGCCCTGGGTCAGGTCTCTGCACGATGTTCTTAACTACTTGTTTAACCCTAAACAAGACCTGAAACCCATTCAGGAGGCATAACAATAGGAGAGTGCTGGCCTGAGCATCCCACGGGTACTCGAAATTCTCAAAAGCTGTTAGGACTAGCCTGAAGGAGAGAGGAGGGGTAAAAGAGTGGGGGAAAGTATCCTCTCCGGTTTTCCCCATAGAGTGGGTTTGATTATTAATAAATTCAGAGAGATAACACGCGAGGTATGGAAATGACCACAGTGCTGCATGCAAATACAAGCCTAACTTCATTCCCAGTGATGTTATCATGTCATAAGTCAATATCATACAGTACAGCAAAATCATCATCCTGATCCTTTTCCCAGTGATGATGAACGTCACCACAGGGAACACATACAGCAGGTACAGATTTACACACCACAGCCATTTGATCAAAGACAGAAATATTTTTACCGACGACTGTTTAAATAACACAATAAATGTGTATAACAAAATCTAAGAAAGCTGTTTTAACACCCTCTGCTCAGCCCTGCCGTTATCCCCGCCCCACGCTTGGGTGTCAAATTTAATGTTATAGTTTGGCTGTGGGCTACAACAAAGGGGCCACATGGCTGCTCTGCTGCCCCTCCCCCCCCACTGGGGTGCGGGGGAGTATAGAAGGAAACAGGCAAAAACTGGTGGGTCAGGATAAGGGCAGTTTAACAGAACAGCAAACAAAGGGAACAGTAACAACAACAACAAAACCGATAAGGATAATACACAACACAAAACAGCAGAATGCAGAGAGCCACTCTCACCCGATGCCACCCGCGCTCCCGAGCCGCGACTGCCTTCCCGCTGTCCAGCTCCCTCCAACCAGAACCCAGCATGATGGCACATGGTATGGAATACCCTGTTCTGTTTGGCCAGGTTGAGTCAGCCCGCCTGGCTGTGTTCCCTCATGGCTCCTGGTCAAAATTAACCCTGTCCTGGCCGAACCCAGGACAATAGTCTTTAACAGTCCATTATATTGTTCAGTCTTTCTGGAGGCTTATGGGTGATAGGGAATGTGGTATACCTAGTCAATTCTGTGTTTCTTGGCCCAGGAGTTGTGAGGTTATTTCAGAAATGAGTTCTTTTGTCTGATTCAGTTCTTCCTGGGGTACTGTGTTGTCACAGAACTTGCCTTTCCAGGCCCAGGCTGGTGTTTCAATTAGTGGCATGGTTCACAGGGTATTTCTAGCCACCCGGTAGTCGCATCGACCATGGTGAGCACGTGGCACTTGCCTTGGCATGTTTGTGCCAGTGGTCCAATATAATCGATCTGCCAGGCCTCCCCATATTGATATCCTGGCCACTATCCTCTGTTCCAGGGAGACTTTAGTTGGGTGGCTCGCTTCATTGCGGCACTTATTTCACATTCATGGGTGACCTGTGTGATGGTCTCAATGGTCAGGTCCACCCCTCGAACACGAGCCCATCTGTATGTTGCATTTCTCCCTAGATGTCCCAATGTGTTATGGGTACACTGAGCTATGAGTAGCTCACCCTTACGTTCCCAATCCAGGTCTACCTGAGCTATTTCAATTTTGGAAGCCTTGTCTACCTGTTCATTGTTTCAATATTCTTCAGTAGCACGGCTTTTGGGCATGATGTACCTTCAGAGTTTTCTACCCGTGCAGTGATGTCCTACCACAATGTAGCAGCCCAGATAGGTTTACCCCTGCGCTGTCAATTGGTCTTGTTCCACTGCTGTAGCCACCCCAACAGGGCATTAGCCACCATCCATGAGTCAGTATAGACTACTGGCCACTTTTCTTCTTAAGCAGTGTCAAGGGCTACTTTGATGGCTTTCACTTCTGCAAGCTAACTCGTTTCACAGAATCACAGAATCACAGATTCACAGAATGTTAGGGGTTGGAAGGGACCTCTGTGGATCATATAGTCCAACCCCACTGCCAAAGCAGGGTCACCTACAGCAGGCTGCACAGGACCTCATCCAAGGCGGGTCTTGAATATCTCCAGAGAAGGAGAATCCACAACCTCCCTGGGCAGCCTGTCCCAGTGCTCAGTCACCCTCATGGTGAAGTTGTTTTCCTCATGTTCAGCTAGAACTTCCTGTGCTTCAGTTTGTGCCCGTTGCCCCTTGTCCTGTTGCTGGGCACCACTGAAAAGAGTTTGGCCCCATCCTCCTGACACCCACCCTTCAGATATTTATAGGCATTTATAAGGTCCCCTCTCAGCCTTCTCTTCTTCAGGCTGAACAAGCCCAGCTCCCTCAGCCTTTCCTCGTAGGAGAGATGCTCCAGTCCCCTCATCATCCTCCTAGCCCTCCGCTGGACTCTCTCCAGTAGCTCCTCAGGTTTCTTCCAGATGGGGCCTCACTAGGGCAGAGTAGAGGGGGAGAAGAACCTCCCTCAACCTGCTGGCCACACTCTTCTTAATGTACCCCAGGATACCATTGGCCTTCTTGGCAGCCAGGGCACACTGCTGGCTCATGGTTAACTTGTCATCCATCAGGACATCCAGGTCCCTCTCCACAGAGCTGCACTCCAGCAGGTCCACCCCAAGCCTGTACTGTTGCATGGGGTTGTTCCTCCCCATGTGCAGGACCCTGCACTTGCCCTTGTTGAACCTCATCAGGTTCCTCTGCACCCAACTTTCCAGCCTGTCCAGGTCACGCTGAATGGCAGCACAGCCTTCTGGTGTATCCAGCACTCCTCCCAGTTAGAGTGTCATCAGCAAACTTGCTGAGGGTACATTCTAACTCTTCATCCAGGTCGTTGATGAAGAAGTTAAACAAGACTGGGCCGAGTACTGACCCCTGGGTGACACCACTAGTTACCAGCCTCTAACTAGACTCAGTGCCACTGATGACAACGCTCTGAGCTCTGCCATTCAGCCAGTTCTCAATCCACCTCTCTGACCACTCATCCAGCCCACAATTCCTCAGCTTCCCTAGGAGGATGTTATGGGAGACAGTGTCAAAAGCCTTGTTGAAGTCGAGGTAGACAACATCCACGGGTCTCCCCTCATCCACCCAGCCAGTCATGTCATCGTAGAAAGCTATCAGATGATCAGGCATGATTTCCCCTTGGTGAATCCATGATGACTACTCTTGATAACCTTCTTTTCCTCCACTTGCTTGATGATGACCTCCAGGATAAGGTGCTCCATCACCTTTCCCGGGATGGAGGTGAGGCTGACCGGCCTGTAGTTCCCTGGGTCCTCCTTCTTGCCCTTTTTGAAGATTGGAGTGACATTGGCCTTTCTCCAGTCCTCGGACACCTCTTCTATCCTCCAGGACCTCTCAAAGATGATGGAGAGTGGCTCAGCAATGACATCCGCCAGCTCCCTCAGCACTCGTGGGTGCATCCCATCGGGGCCCATGGATTTGTGGGCGTCCAGATTGCCTGAGTGATCCCTCACGCAGTCCTCTTCGACCAAGGGAAGGTTACCCTCTCTGTAGGCTACCTCTCTTACCTCCAGGGCCTGGAATTCCTGAGGGCCTGCCTTGGCACTGAAGACTGAAGCAAAGGCGGCATTCAGTAGCTCTGCCTTCTCTGCATCCTCCGTCACCAGGACACCCACCTCGTTCAGCAGCGGCCCCACATTGTCCCTAGTCTTCCGTTTGTTGCTGATGTAGTTGAAGAAGCCCTTCTTGTTGTCCTTGACATCCCTTGCCAGCTTCAATTCCAGGTGGACCTTAGCCTTCCTCGTTTCATCCCTGCAGGCTCTGACAACATTTCTGTATTCTTCCCAAGTGGCCTGTCTCTCTTTGTAAGTTCTTTATAAGTGCTTTTAAAAAGAAATCACTGTAGATTACAAGAATAGCTTTATCACCATTGTATTGGGTATATACGGCAAGTTTTTGGGAATGAGGGGGACTGCAGGGATGGCATCTGTGCTGTACAGAGCCCATTCTAGCTGGCTTGGCAATGGACCCACCACAGGCCAAAGCTGAGCCATTCAGCAACGTTGGTGGTGCCTATGTGAAAATGTATTTAAGAAAGGGCAGAAAACACTGCACAGGCAGAGGAGACAAGAAAAAGAGGGAGAGAACAAATAGTGCGAACACCAAGGTCAGAGAAGAAGTAGAGAGAGAAGGTGCTCCAGGCACCAGAGCAGAGATTCCCCTGAAGCCTGTGGAAGAGACCATGACAGATCAGGTATTCCCCTGCAGCCCTTGGAGAGGTCACACACTGGAGCAGGGGAAAAGTGTGAGAAGGAAGAAGTGGCAGAGAGGAACTGTTATGTTGTTGTG
The DNA here is from genome assembly GCF_030867145.1 of Opisthocomus hoazin. Classification (NCBI taxonomy): domain Eukaryota; kingdom Metazoa; phylum Chordata; class Aves; order Opisthocomiformes; family Opisthocomidae; genus Opisthocomus; species Opisthocomus hoazin. The sequence goes on from NC_134453.1 coordinate 34,376,373, forward strand.
GGTTAATCCTGGTAGACAGATAAGCACCACACAGTCGCTTGCTCACTTTTCCCCCCCCAAGTGGGATAGGCGAAGAGGAAAGGAAGAATAAAACCAAGAAAACTTGGAGGTCAAGATAAAACAAACAAACAAACAAGCAAACAATTAATAAGTGAATCATATGTGGAAGAAGAGGGAAGAAAACAAAACAATGATACAAAAGCAATCACTCACCACCTCCCTTGGGTAGACTGATGCCCAGCAAAAGATGGCTAACCCCCTAAAGCCCCTTCTTTTCCCTTTTATTGCTGAGCATGATGTTATATGGTATGGAATATCTCTTTGGTTAGTTCAGGTCATCTGCACAGTTGCATCCCCTCCCAGCCTATTGTGCAATCCCTCCTCCCGCAATCTATTCACTGGGAGGACAGAGTGAGAAACAGAAGGTTTGATGCTGTGCAAACACTATTCAGCAATAGCTAGAATATTAGTGCATTATCAGTACTGTTTTGGTAAAAAATCCAAAACATAGCACCATATGAGCTGTTTTGAAGAAAATTAACTCTATCCTAGCCAGGCCTAGTACATATATACTGACCATAATCCCCATCCCCTCTGCGATGCTTGGGGGGACAGGTAGAAGAGTTGGGAGTGAAGGAGTGAAGTTGAGTCTGGGAAATGAGGGGTTGGGGGAGAGGTGTTTTTTTAGTTTTTATTTTTGTTTCTCATTACATAAACCAATTTCGTACCCCCCATCTTGCTGAGTAGGGAGGTATGAGTGGCTGGGTGGATGTTTGGCTGTTAGCCAAGGTTGATCCACCTGTCGCGTTAATTTGGCAGAAAATAAACCCCCTTGCGTTCTAACTCTCTTCACCGGAGTGAGAGGCTAGGTGTGGCTAGGTTTAAATTCTGAGTGATGTCCAATTTGCCACTACCAGTCAAGTCACGTTTAATATGTATATTAAACTACCACGATTCTGGATACACTAATAGCAGTCTGCACCTTCAGTCCAGTCATGCTCATGAACTAGCATGGCCGCATTTAGTCGCGTTCAGTGAGAAACTGTGACAACTGGCTACTTAAACAGAGCAGTTTTATTCGTGCAACAGGTATATAGGTTTTTTGAAATGCCGGTGATAGTGACTGTCTGGAAGAAAGCACGTGCAAATATAAAATGTGTGAAAAGGTTATAAATAATACAGCCTGGTGCCGAGTTTCAGCATCCATGCAGGGACAGGAATGACTCTCACACATTGATACAATGCACAGTCGATTCCGATTTATTGGTCTGCTTGCATGGTTATATACATTTTTCATATCTGCACACGCGATCACGCTTATTCGGATAGGCTACAGACATAAATCACGCGCTGTTCATGCACCCCATATTCCCTTATGATTGGTGACTATGCACTAACGCCAATAGCAACAGACTGCCTCCATGTCCTTGAACACATCTTGTTTTTGCTAACCCACATCATGTGCACTATCAGCACTTTCTCAATTGTTATTCTTAGCTGTCCTTTCCAGCAGCCTGTCCAGCTATGCTAACTGTTTTGCTTAAGCGGCCTAGTCATGCTAACTCTCAAACTACATCGACCCCAACATCTCCCCCTTTTTCTTTCAAAAAAAAGCTAAGCTATCGTATCATTGCCTTACAAACATTTGCTCAATTTGTGTTAGTTGCATCACAAAAATTTTCTTCACAGTTGCCTCTAGTGCCTTTTGTGTTATACGTATTATACACGGAACCAATATAATCACTGCTTCCTCTACATCTCCCCCTTTTTTATTTAATGAATTTAAAGCAAGTGCTACATTGACACACCTAAGCATCACTATTGGCTTTATGGTCCAGTAACAGCCCCGCTACAGTGCAACACTCAAAACAAACACAAGAACACAAATGCTAATAAAAAGATATATAGATGTGAAGTGCATACCATAACCTGTATTCATATTAATCACTTAGGCTAAAATCAATGTATCTAAGGGTATAACTCCTTAACCATATACAATACCTGCAGAACTTACCAAATCAAAGACACAAAGGCAGTTACTTAGTCCAGACAAATCCGTTAGATCACAGAAACCAAATAAATCCATCAGAACACAGAAATACAAACACTATGACAACAAACACATAAAATCACACATTTATAGTCGCGACCGCACACGCACAAGCACACCAAGTTTTCAACATAAATCCAAATGTTGCGAAGACTTATGATTTTTTTTATTTTTTTTTCAGTGCAAAGACTTATAAAAAGACAAGGACTTACAATAACATTCAACATTTAACAGACAAATTCCCAAGCCTCAGTTTCAGGAAGAGTACTCTCTTTTCAACTCTGTTTTAGGAAGGGCACTTTCACTTCTCCCCAGGGATATAGCCTAATGCTGTGAAGCTTTCACTATGACTAGCAGGCAACTAACAGGCAGGCAACAAGAAACAATACTGGAAGAATGCCTTTGTCTTATTAATGGTTCGTGCTCAGAACTTTTTGGTCCAGGGATCAGAGGTTCTCCCCAAGAATCCCTCGGTGCCGGCTGGAGGTCCTGCAATCCCTCAGACCATTGATGTTCAAGAGCAGCGTCCTACCTGGGTACCCAAAATCTATTACCAGAAAGCAGCAAAATAATTCACTCTCCAAAACTTAATTCCAGAGCCCCAGAAAGCAGGCACTCTCGAGAACTCATTAGCATACATTAATATCATAATCAGCTAGAACAGTTTGCAGCGATAAGGATACAAGGAATTCTACTGCAGTAATTGAATTATACATACTTTTTCCAACCAAGTCCTTGAATGTCAGGAAGATGGTTCTTGCCGCGCCGCTTCTGGGCTGGCTGGGACGGGCCAGCACGCTGGGACTGAGGGGGTGGGGGGCCGTGCCGCGCCGCTGATTGCCCAGGGGGGGCCGTGTGCCCCACCAGGTGTAAGGTTCGCTGACCCGTCTGGTGTGGTGGTTGCTGGTGCTGCGGCTGTACTGCATCTGAGGGACTGTGCAGTTTTATGTTGGAATTCACCTTGTTTTGATCTCAGGTCGGGTACGCCAATTGCTGTAGAGGGGCGCTGTCGTACACTTTCGGGATGCCGGATTTTGCTCCCCACTTCCCATTTCTTTGGATTTAAAGGATCGTCAGGTTCTGGCGGATTTACCTCCCGCATTTCTAGTGTTGGGTTAGGAGTTTCATCGTATGTAGGGTTAAATTTCAGAAGACTGCAGCTCTGTCCTTGCTTTTGAGATAACGGCAGAGGAGTAGCAGCCGCTTCTAAAATAGTTTCTGCGAGTTTTACAGCATTTAAAGCTGTATGCACTGATTTCCAAGTAATGATTTCCTCAGGTATTTTAAACTGCAAGACTTTGTTCTTTCAGACTTCTCTGTAAAATCTTTTAATGGAGCTTTCGTTCCTTTCAGCTGATCATGCTTTTGACAGCTCAAAAAACAGGAGCTAATTGTCGCTCCTCTTTGTTGCCGACCTGCACAGAGTCCCCAATTCTCTGCCACACATCCAAGTCAAACAACCTATCTGTCATTGGTATCAGCTTTCGTCGGTGGTACCACAATAATAGACCCGATATCTGTCCTTCAGTTAACTTCACGTTGGCTCGATCCGCCAATTCCGGCAGGCTTTCTGCGCCACCTTTTCCAACACTGATTCCTTCAGTTAATTTCACGTTGGCTCAATCCGCCAATTCCGGCAGGCTTTTCTGCGCCGCCTTTTCCAACACTGATACAGTGGAACCCATACTGCCGATATTCACGCCCCCCCGGCATGCCACGGATCCGCTCCTGCCTCTCTCGGGCAGCCCGGCTTACCTCGCTGGCCGGCAGTCCCCTGCCTTCTTCGGCTGTGATATCACGTCGGGGTCACCGCAATGCCGAGTTTCAGCATCCATGCAGGGACAGGAATGACTCTCACACATTGATACAATGCACAGTCGATTCCGATTTATTGGTCTGCTTGCGTGGTTATATACATTTTTCATATCTGCACACGCGATCACGCTTATTCGGATAGGCTACAGACATAAATCACGCGCTGTTCATGCACCCCATATTCCCTTATGATTGGTAATTATGCACTAACGCCAATAGCAACAGACTGCCTCCATGTCCTTGAACACATCTTGTTTTTGCTAACCCACATCATGTGCACTGTCAGCACTTTCTCAATTGTTATTCTTAGCTGTCCTTTCCAGTGGCCTGTCCAGCTATGCTAACTGTTTTGCTTAAGCAGCCTAGTCATGCTAACTCTCAAACTACATCGACCCCAACAGCCTGGCTATAAACATTAGGGAGTAACTATTCCCAAGAAAAGATCTTAGTTTAAGTCTCACCCAAGGTGTCCCAAGGGGGGGAGAAGCAAGGCTCAGCCCGTCGGCCGGTCCCGGCTGTCGGAGGCAGTCTGAGGTGGAGTTTCCCTTGACTTGCTCACGGTGTTATCTTCTTTTCCTCCGAAGATCTATGTTGTTATCTTCTCCAAAAATCCCCCATTTCCCTGGCTATTTTTATATCCTTTCTACATTCAAGGTGGAGTTTGAGTGACTGTAGTCATACATACCTTTTATCATGATTGGTGTAAAATTTTCTCGCTTCACGTTTAAAGGTATAGTTTACGAAACACTGAGAGTGCAGACTCGAAGAGGGGTGGTTGCACCTCGGAGGCAGGTAGCCTTCGGGATGGAGGTGTGTTTTGGTATTAAAATGATATTAAAACGAGCAAAGTTCACTAGAGGGTAGCACTTTGGCAAGGTTTTGAAAACCTGTTGGCTCAGGGGGCCAGATGAGCTGCTTATCAGTTCTAGAGAACCATTTCTTCACACTTTATCATCATGGAGCATGGCCACGGAGTCTCCACTCTGCTCCATCCTCTATGGTGTGTTTCAGGGAGTTGCTGTGTTAGTGGATTCCTCGCATGCCTGCTGCAGCTGTGTCCCATCCTCAGAGCTCCTTTTGATTTTATGCTTTTCCTCAATGGGTGAACACTGCTACGTTTTCATATAAACCTTAATTTTCAGATGTAAAACCTTAATTTGACTAATAATTCCACACCACCACACACCAGTTAGTGAGATTTCTTTCTGACAGAACAAAAACTTAACAGAACTTTTCATTTTAAATAAATTGTTTTCTTTTTCTTTTCAGGTACCATGATCAACAAGATGTTACGAGCAACTTCCTTGGAGCAATGTGGCTGATTTCAATAACATTTCTATCCATTGGATATGGTGACATGGTACCTAACACATACTGTGGGAAAGGAGTTTGTTTGCTCACTGGAATCATGGTGAGTGTTTCAGAATTTACTCACTGAAAATGAGATTAACTTTGTTGGAGTTAATCCTCAAACTCATGGTAGTCATAACAGAAATATTTGATAACTTTTAAAGAATATAGGCTTACTTGCACCATTCCATGGTCTCTCATTCCATCGTAATGAAATGGAAAGCTTTCATCCTCTGTAGGTAAAATGAAGAGCTGCGTAATAAAATACAGAGAAACAATTCCACCCTGATGCCATTCTCAGCTTTGAAATCTCAATTGAGTCTTTCATTAAATGTTAGGATATCACATCTTCTTGACTGTCTTTGGACATGTGCAATCGGACCACTTATAATAACAAACCTATAGCTCTGATATTTCCTTCTTAATGAAGTTGCTTTCAGGTGTAGAATTGCAATGGCGGCTAGTCTGCTAAAGCATCCTGCTCTGTTGGAGCAGGTCCAGCGGAGGGCCACAAAAATGATCCGAGGGATGGACCACCTCTCCTATGAGGACAGGCTGAGAGAGTTGGGGCTGTTCAGCCTGGAGAAGAGAAGACTGAGGGGACACCTTATAGCAGCCTTCCGGTACCTGAAGGGGGCCTACAAGAGAGCTGGAGAGAGGGACTTTTTACAAGGGTGTGTAGTGATAGGACAAGGGGTAATGGCTTTAAACTGAAAGAGGATAGATTTAGATTAGACACAGGGAAGAAATTCTTTACTGTGAGGGTTGTGAGGCCCTGGAACAGGTTGCCCAGAGAAGTTGTGGCTGCCCCCTCCCTGGAAGTGTTCAAGGTCAGCTTGGACGGGGCTTTGAGCAACCTGGTCTAGCGGAAGGTGTCCCTGTCCATGGCAGGGGGGTTGGAACTAGATGATCTTTAAGGTCTCTTGCAACCCGAACCATTCTATGATTCCATGATTTTGCTTGTGCATAGTTTTCTGCATTGTTTCTTATAAGTCTAATAAGATATGGTCCATAGATTTATGTAGTGCAGTTTTCATTGTAAGAGTTTTTGTTACTATTGATTTGATAAGATGTAATGACATGACATATAATGACCAGTTCTGCCTGCTGGTTAAGGGAAATCAAATTTCACCTCCTTGCTCAGAAAAAAAGCTTTTGCATGCCAGGTGGAAAGATTTCACTGTGACTCTCATGATCTCCAGGGGGCTTTCCAGTTGTCATGACTATTGAAGGTGTTGTGGGTTAGTGTGGCAAGGTTGTGGTAGCAGCGGGGCTATAGGTGTGGCTTCGGTGAGAAGCTGTTAGATGCTTCCCCCATGTCTGATAGAGCCAATGTGAGGTGGCTCCAAGACAGACCCACTGCCGGACAAGGCTGAGCCATTCAGCAATAGTGGTAGCTAACATATTTAAGAAGGGTAAAAAAACTGCTGGGGGAAAGCAGTCGAGAGAGAGAAGTGAGACTGTGTGAGAGAAACAACTCTGAGGACACCAAGGTCAGTGAAGAAGGAGGGGGAGGAGGTGGTCCAGGCACCAGAGCAGAGATTCCGCGGTAAAAACCATGGTGAGGCAGGTTGTCCCGCTGAGGTCCATGGAAGTCCACAGTGGAGCAGATATCCACCTGCAGCCTGTGGAGGACCCCATGCCGGAGCAGGTGAATGCCTGAAGGAGGCTGTGACCCTGTGGGAAGCCCGTGCTGGAGCAGGCTTCTGGCAGGACCTGTGGACCTGTGGAGAGAGAGCAGCTGTTGTGGCTTTGCCTCAATTTGCAACAAAGCAGTTACTCTCTCACTCCTTCCCCCTTCCCGGTGGAATGGGGAGTAAAATCAGAAGGAAAAAAAGGCAAAAACTTGTGGGTTGGGACGACAACAGTTTAACAGAAAGGCAAAGGGAGAAGAAAACGACAATCAATAATACTGATAAAAAGCATATACAACGTGCAGCGTTCTCACCACCCAATGCTCAGCTTGCTCCTGAGTAGCCAAAGCCTCTCCTTCAGCCAGCTCCCCACTTAAACACTGAGCATGACGTCACATGGTATAGAACATCTCATTTGATTGGCTGTTTGGGTCAGCCCAACCAGCTGCCTGTGAAAATTACCTCTATCCCAGCTGAACCCAGGACATTATCCATCCCTTATTATACACCATCTATGTCATTCCCCGGGTCCACACTTCACTATCACTTCTTCTGGTTTTATATGTATATATACACATACAAATATAACTTCCTTATTTCACAGACCATTCCTCTAAAATGTCCGCTGAGTTTGTTTAGTGTATGATGTTGGGCTCCACCTGTTGCAACAGTCTTTCAGGGCAGGAGAGGTGACGTGTGGTGTTGGATGGTTGCATGCTGCATTCAGAGCTCGCGGCTGATGTATCTGGCACAGCCCATGCCCACGGCCTGCAGGTTGAAGACATAGATCTCGATGAAGTTGCCGAGTGCCAGTTGTTGAAACCAGGCCCAGTCACATCACTGCTGTGCTTTGCTAGGTTTCATCAAAAAGTCCATCCTTCTTCAGTCTGGGTGATTCTTACTGTAATACCCTTGATATAACATATAACAAATGTAACAGTAATAACAGACAGTGACAGGGTTATTTAGCAGTTAACATCATACAATTTCATTTTATTGACTATTCTTCCCCAAAATCATATCCCCATGAGGTACACATCGGACTTCCCCATCCTTCCGCACCATCCACCAGGTGCAAGCAGGACCTTGAGCAAAAGCAATCCCGTGGATGGGTTTACCTTTGCCTGAGGCAGGACTAACCCAGACTGTCTTCCCTGACATGTTCCGCATGTGCACTACAGGGACTTTATCCCCTTCTACAGGGCGTGGAAGTTTTGATTGGGCAGGACCAGCCCGGTTGGTGGATCCTCTGGTGTTAAGCAACCAGGTGGCTTTTGCTAAATGAGTATCCCAGTTTTTGAGAGTCCCACCCCCCACTGCTCTCAGAGTGGTTTTTAGCAGCCCATTGTACCTCTCGATCTTTCCAGAGGCTGGTGCATGGTAGGGGATGTGATACACCCACTTGATACCATGTTCTTTGGCCCAGGTGTCTATGAGGCTGTTGCGAACATGAGTCCTGTTGTCCGACTCAATTCTTTCGGGAGTGCCATGTCGCCACAGGACTTGTTTTTCCAGGCCCAGGATGGTATTCCGAGCAGTGGCATGGGGCACAGGATATGTTTCCAGCCATCCGGTGGTGGCCTCCACCACTGTGAGCACATAGCGCTTGCCTTGGCGGGGTTGTGGCAGTGTGATGTAGTCAATCTGCCAAGCCTCCCCATATTTATATTTTAGCCATCGTCCTCCATACCACTGAGGCTTTACCCTCTTGGCTTGCTTGATTGCAGCATATGTTTCACATTCATGGATAACCTGTGCGATGGTGTCCATGGTCAAGTCCACCCCTCGGTCACGAGCCCATCTGTATGTCGCGTCCCTTCCTTGGTGGCCCAAGGTGTCATGGGCCCACCGAGCTATACACAGTTCACCCTTATGTTGCCAGTCCAGATCCACCTGAGCCACTTCAGTCTTGGCAACCCGATCCACCTGCTGGTTGTTTTGATGTTCTTCAGTGGCCCGACTCTTAGGGACGTGGGCGTCCACGTGACACACTTTTACAGCCAACTGCTCTAGCCGGGCAGCAATATCTTGCCACAATGGGGCAGCCCAGATAGGTTTGCCTCTGCGCTGCCAGATGTTCTTCTTCCATTGCTGCAGCCACCCCCACAAGGCATTGGCCACCATCTAGGAGTCGGTGTCAAGATAGAGCACTGGCCACTTTTCTCGACTGGCAATGATTAAAGCCAGCTGGATGGCTTTCACCTCTGCAAACTGGCTCGATTCACCTTCTCCTTCAGCGGCTTCAGCGACTTGTCATGCAGGGCTCCATACAGCAACCTTCCACCTTTGATGCTTTCCCACAATGCCACAGGACCCATCCGTGAACAGGGCATACTGCTTGTCATTTGCTGGTAGTTTATTATGTGGTGGGGCCTCTTCAGCACCTATCGCCTCCTTCTCTGGTTACATTCTGAAGGCTTTGCCTTCTGGCCAGTCCATGATTACCTCCAGAATTCCTGGGCGACTGGGGTTTCCCATTCGGGCCCTGTGCGTGATCAACACCACCCACTTACTCCACGTAGCATCAGTGGCATGATGCATAGAGGGGACCCTCTCTTTGAACATCCAGCCCAGGACCGGCAATTGCGGTGCTAGGAGGAGCTGTGCTTCAGTGCCAACCACTTCTGAAGCAGCTCAAAAGCCTTCACATGCTGCCAGAATCTCTTTTTCAGTGGGAGTATAGCGGGCCTCGGATCCTTTGTATCCCTGACTCCAGAACCCCAGGGGTCGACCTCGAGTCTCCCCTGGTGCTTTCTGCCAGAGACTCCAGGTTGGGCCATTCTCCCCGGCTGCGGTGTAGAGCACGTTTTTAACATCTTGCCCTGACCGGACTGGACCAAGGGCTACGGCATGAACTATCTCCCGTTTAATTTATTCAAATGCCTGTCGTTGCTCAGGGCCCCATTCAAAATCATTCTTCTTCCGGGTCACGTGGTACAGAGGACTTGCAATCTGGCTGTAATTTGGGATGTGCATCCTCCAAAAACCCACAACACCTAAGAAGGCCTGTGCTTCCTTTTTGCTGGTTGGTGGGGACATAGCTGCTATTTTGTTGATGACATCTATTGGGATATGACAGCGCCCATCCTGCCATTTTATTCCTAAAGAATGGATCTCTTGCACAGGTCCTTTGACCTTACTTTCTTTAATGATGAAAACGGCTTTCAGAAGGTTTTTAACTTGTCGCGTTAAAAGGGTGTAAAGGGAGTCTGATACGCGGCAAAAGGAGAGCCCTCCCATTGAGTCACGAGGTTCAGAGCAGACCCCCTTGCTTTCTAAACTCTCTCTCAGAGAGGAGTCTAGGTGCAGCTGGATCGACTCCTAGTCCCAGACTTGGTCATCGGTTTATGTCTAAGGGGTTAAGTGTGTAGCCATTTATCAGACTCAACTTGCCTGTCAGAGCCCTTCCAAGGACTTTCATTGAAAAGAGTTTCGCAAAGTTGAAACAATAGGTAATTTATTCGACAGGTATCACAGATTCGGGATTGCCATTGACAAATGCACTGTCTACAAAAGTTGAGCTCAAAGGTAATGGTTTAGTGCCTTAGTTAACAATGTGTTCCCAGGGGTGCGTCTGACAAAGTCAGAGGCGTGACTCTTACCAAAAAGGCGTCCCTTCTTGGGGGGGCGAAGAGAGGTTCAGGCCTGTCGACTCATCCATCAGGTAAAGTTTTCGCTTGGCTCCTCCTCCCAAAGAGAGTTTTCAAGTGCCAATTTTTATACGTTTGGAATATCTTTTGGCGAGGTGGGACTAAGTCAATTATTGTGTATCGATTGGCGATTGGCTCTTGGCATGGAATGTCGTGTCGTCAGCAGCGGGACTCAGCAGTTTGACATGCCTATGGAGCGGGCATCTTGGTATGTGCTTCAGGGGGCCATCTGTTCTTTATCCGAAGCAATCTCTGGCTGCGCAGCCTCCACAGCGCCCCACAGATCACTTGGTTTACAGTGATGGGCTATCTCCCCTTACTTCTGTCTGATAAGATAAGCAGCAGTTAATTGCTCCCTTTATTGACTCTTCGGGTCTTTACGCCTCAGTCTGAGTTTGTCTTTCGTCTTGCATTTGACAAGTCCAGCAAGGTCATCGATTACAGACCTACCTTCTCCCCTTTCTCAAAAAGTTCTGCTGTATCACCCCACACAATGATGTCATCGATATGTTGCGGGTTTTCTAGAGCTTTACCCTGTTGCAGTGCAATCTGGATCAGTCCATGGCAAACGGCAGGACTGCATTTCCACCCCTGGGGCAGTCAATTCCAGGTGTACTGAACACCCCTCCAAGTAAAAGCAAACTGTAGCCTGCACTCTGCTGCCAAACGGATAGAGAGGAATGCATTGGCAATGTCAATTGTAGCATACCACTTGGCTGCCTTGGACTCCATTTCATACTGGAGCTCTAACATGTCTGTTAGGGCAGCACTCAGTGTGGCGTCACTTTGTTCTGGCCACGATCGTCTACTGTTAACCTCCACCCTCCATCAGACTTTTGCACCGGCCATATAGGGCTATTAAAAGGTGAGTGAGTCTTGCTGATGTCTTGACTCTCCAGTTGATGAATCAACTCATGAATGGGGGCCAAGGAGTCTCAGTTTGTGCGATATTGCTGCTGGTGCACTGTCCTCGTAGCAATTGGCACCTGCTGTTCTTCAGTTCACAGCAATCCCACAACAAAGGGATCTTCTGAGAGGCCTGCAGGGTAGAGAGCTGTTTGATCTTCTCTGTCTTCACAGTGGCCTCACCAAACGCCCATTGGTACCCTGTTTGGGTCCCTGAAGTAACAACTCCTGAGGTAATCTATGCCAAGAATACAGGGGACCCTCTATTCTTGTTCCTGGTCAGAATATTCACTGTGTGACCCTTGCGGTGGCAGACCAGAAGTCCCCTCACCAGGATAAAGAGAGGTGATTTCAGCCCTTCTGTGTCTGGGAGATCACTGATTATTACCCCCTCTTGGTAATGCAGGTTGGTGGTGATGAGATTGTAGAGAGAAGTCCCAAGGCCATCAAAAGGGACTTCAGGGCACTGGGGCGACTGGTTGGTTGAAGGATCAGGGGCGCAGGTGGTGTTTTCCTCAATCCCATCAGTGGCAGGGAAGAGCACTGAAAGGGGCAGGAAAACTCACCTGATGAACAAACGGCTCAGAGACTGGTGCCATCAGTGGAATTTTGGTTTCTTTGATCATGGGGAGGTTTATATGGCACCGGGCCTGCTGGCGACAGATGGAGTCCAGCTGTCTCAAAGGGGAAAAAGGATTCTTGGCCACGAGCTGGCGAGGCTCATTGAGAGGGCTTTAAACTAGGTTCGAAGGGGAAAGGGGACATTGCCCAGCTCACTAGGGATGAGCCCAGGCTTGACGTGCCAGGGTCACGGGTGAGATCGACAGACCAGCTCAAGTGCATCTACACCAATGCACGTAGCATGGGCAATAAACAGGAGGAGCTGGAAGCCATTGTACAGCAGGACGGCTACGACTTGGTCGCCATCACAGAAACGTGGTGGGACAGCTCACGTGACTGGCATGCTGTCATGGATGGCTACAGACTCTTTAGGAAAGACAGGCCAACAAGGCGAGGTGGTGGAGTTGCTCTATATGTGAGGGACCAACTGGAATGCATTGAGCTTTGCCTGGGGGTGGATGAAGAAGGAGTTGAGATCTTATGGGTAAGAATTAAGGGACAGCCTCATATGTGTGATGTTATTGTGGGTATGTACTACAGACCACCTGGCCAGGAGGAGGAAGTTAATGAGGCCCTCTACAAGCAGCTGCAAGCAGCCTCACAGTCACAGGCCCTGGTTCTGGTGGGGGACTTGAATCACCCTGACATCAGCTGGGAAGACCACACAACCAAACACATGCAGTACAGGAGGTTCCTGCAGAGCATCGATGATAACTTTCTGATGCAAGTGGTGGAGGAACCAACAAGGAGAGGCACTCTGCTGGACCTTGTACTTACAAACAAGGAGGGACTGGTGGAGGATGTGAAGGTTGGAGGTAGACTCGGCTGCAGTGACCATGAAATGGGGGAGTTCAGGATCCTGCGTGGAGGAAGCAGGGCGATAAGTAGGATCAAAACCTTGGATTTCAGGAGAGCTAACTTTGGCCTACTCAGGGAGCTACTGGGAGAAATCCTGTGGGCCAGGGCTCTCGAAGGCAGGGGGGTCCAAGAGTGCTGGTCGCTGTTTAAACATCACTTCCTCCATGCTCAGGATTGGTGCATCCCCCTGAGAAAGAAATCCAGAAAAGGAGGCAGGAGACCCACATGGATGAGCAAGGAGCTTCTAGCGGAGCTCAGGTGGAAGACAAAGGTCCATGGAATGTGGAAAGAGGCGCAGGCCACTTGGGAGGAGTACAGGAATGTTGTCAGAGCATGCAGGGATGTGACAAGGAAGGACAAATCCCACCTGGAACTGAATCTGGAAAGGGATGTAAAAAACAACAAGAAGGGCTTCTTCAACTACATCAGCAGCAAAAGGAAGACTAGGGACAATGTGGGGCCGCGCTGAATGAGGTGGGTGTCCTGGTGACAGAGGATGCAGAGAAGGCAGAGTTACTGAATGCCGCCTTTGCTTCAATCTTCAGTGGCAAGGCAGGCCCTCAGGAATCCCAGGCCCTGGAGGTAAGAGAAGAAGCCTACAAAGAGGATGACTTTCCCTTGGTCGAGGAGGACTGTGTGAGGGATCGCTTAAGCGATCTGGACGCCCACAAATCCATGGGCCCTGATGGAATGCACCCACGAGTGCTGAGGGAGCTGGCGGATGTCATTGCTGAGCCATTCTCCATCGTCTTTGAGAGGTCCTGGAGGACAGGAGAGGTGCCCGAGGACTGGAGAAAAGCCAGTGTCCCTCCAATCTTCAAAAAGGGCAAGAAGGAGGACCCAGGGAACCACAGGCTGGTCAGCCTCACCTCCATCCCGGGAAAGGTGATGGAGCAGCTCATTCTAGAAGTCATCATCAAGCAAGTGGAGGAAAAGAAGGCTATCAGGAGTAGTCAGCATGGATTCACCAAGGGGAAATCAGGCTTGACCAATCTGATAGCTTTCTACGATGACATGACTGGCTGGGTAGATGAAGGGAGACCCGTGGATGTTGTCTACCTCGACTTCAACAAGGCTTTTGACACTGTCTCCCATAACATCCTCCTAGGGAAGCTCAGGAAATGTGGGCTGCATGAGTGGTCACAGTGAGGTGGAATGAGAACTGGCTGAATGGCAGAACTCATAGGGTTGTCATCAGTGGCACAGAGTCTAGTTGGAGGCCGGTAACTAGTGGTGTCCCCCAGGGGTCAGTACTGGGCCCAGCCTTGTTTAACTTCTTCATCAACGACCTGGATGAAGAGTTAGAGTGTACCCTCAGCAAGTTTGCTGATGACACAAAACTGGGAGGAGTGGTGGATACACTAGCAGGCTGTGCTGCCATTCAGCGTGACCTGGACAGGCTGGAGAGTTGTGCAGAGAGGAACCTGATGAGGTTCAACAAGGGCAAGTGCAGGGTCCTGCACCTGGGAGGAACAACCCCATGCACCAGTACAGGCTTGGGGTGGACCTGCTGGAGTGCAGCTCTGCAGAGAGGGACCTGGGTGTCCTGGTGGACGACAGGTTAACCATGAGCCAGCAGTGTGCCCTGGCTGCCAAGAAGGCCAATGGTATCCTGGGGTGCATTAAGAAGAGTGTGGCCAGCAGGTCGAGGGAGGTTCTCCGCCCCCTCTACTCTGCCCTAGTGAGGCCCCATCTGGAGTACTGTGTCCAGTTCTGGGCTCCCCAGTTCAAGAAAGATGAAGAGCTACTGGAGAGAGTCCAGCGGAGAGCAACAAGGTTCATTAAGGGACTGGAGCATCTGTTCTGTGAGGAAAGGCTGAGGGAGATGGGCTTGTTCAGCCTGAAGAAGAGAAGGCTGAGAGGGGACCTTATAAATGCTTACAAATATCTGAAGGGTGGGTGTCAGGAGGATGGGGCCAGACTCTTTCCAGTGTTGCGCAGTGACAGGACAAGGGGCAACGGGCACAAACTGAAGCAGAGGAAGTTCCAGCTCAACATGAGGGTGACCTTCACTCTAACGGTGACGGAGCCCTGGAACAGGCTGCCCAGGGAGGTTGTGGAGTCTCCTTCTCTGGAGATATTCAAGACTCGCCTGGACAAAGTCCTGTGCAGCCTGCTGTAGGTGACCCTGCTTTGGCAGGGGGGTTGGACTAGATGACCCACAGAGGTTCCTTCCAACCCCGAACATTCTGTGATTCTGTGATTGCTTATGGCCTTCTTGTGTCTCAGCAGCAACTACACTGACAGCTTTTTTGGGTGGCCCTTTCTTAACAGCTGTCTTCCCTCTCATTTTTTGTACATGGCCTTCCAGCTTAAAAGTGGGTTCAGCATCCCACCTCCTCATATCCTCCCCCTGGTCACGCATGAAAAACCAGAGTGCACCACATGGCAGGCGTCTGGGGCTCCCTTTTTTTCCGACCAGGCCAGGGGAGGACCAGTTTCTTGGTGCTTCCCTGACACTCAAGACTGTCCCGTAGGGATGCAGAGGTGCAAAGAATGTCTTCAAAGTTTTGGAGCCAAGACGACTCTCTCTCCACAGTTGGTGTATCCATATCCAGGCAATACATTGTTTGCTATGCTGTTAGAATATGATGCTGGGGAACCTTGAATCACCTTCCTCCACATGGCCCGTGCACACAGGACATCCTCTGGATCTTTGCAGACCTCATCATCATCCAGATCACTGTAGATGACTTCTAGCACTGCTAATTCTCTCAGGTACCGGATGCCTTCATTTGCAGTAGTCCACTTTTCTGGGGAGTTCACAAGACCTTCCTTGAATGGGTATCTTGCCCTCACACTTGAGAGGAGCCATCTCCAGAGACTGCAAATTGCTGCCTCTTTTCTAAGTCCTCTCTCAATTCCCTGGTTTCTAGCAAGGGGGTCCACTGATGCAGTCACTACATCATAGGAAGCCGCTAGGTTGGTCAGGCAGGACTTGCACTTGGTGAAGATATGCTGGCTGTCTTGAATCTCCTCCATGTGCCTTAACATAGCTTCTAGGAGGATCTGTTCCATGATCTTCCCAGGCACAGAGGTGAGGCTGACAGGTCGGTAGTTCCCAGAGTCCTCCTTTCTTCACTTTTTAAAAATGGGCCCAATGTTTCTCTTTTTCCAGTCACCAGAAAGGAGTTCTTCCAGCTGAGCACGCTTGCAGCTATGACATCCACCACAGCCTCCAGGTGCTAGAGGGACTTCCAGGTGCTGGAACTCCATGCAACCTAAGTTCTGGAAAGCTAATTCAGTCCTTGGGAGGTCTGTTTGGGTGGAGACACGAGCATAGGTAATCTGTAGTGCTTCTGTTTGCATTTCAGTGTCAGCCTTGAAGTTGTGGCAGGTGGACACAACTTTCTTTCAACAGGTCACAATCTCAAAGAATCATAGAACCACAGAATCATAGGTTGAAAAGACCTCTAAGATCATCAAGTCCAACTGTCAACCCAACACCACCATGCCTGTTAAACCATGTCCCGAAGTGTCACATCTACACATTTTTGTTAACACCTCCAGAGAAGGTGACTCAACCACCTCCCTGGGCAGCCTATTCCAATGCCTGACCACTCTTTCAGTAAAGAAATTGTTCCTGATATCCAATCTAAACCTCCCCTGGTGCAACTTGAGGCCATTTCCTCTCGTCCTATTGCTAGTTACCTGGGAGAAGAGACCAACACCGCCTCACCACAACCTTCTTTCAGGTAGTTGCAGAGAGCGACAAGGTCTCCCCTCAGCCTCCTCTTCTCCACACTAAATAGCCCCAGCTCCCTCAACCGCTCCTCATAAGACTTGTTCTCTAGACCTCTCACCATCCTCGTTGCCCTTCTCTGGACACCCTCCGGCAACTCAATGTCCTTCTTGTAGTGAGGGGCCCAAAACCGAACACAGTACTCCAGGTGCGGCCTCACCAGTGCCGAGTACAGGGGCACGATCACCTCCCTACTCCTGCTGGCCACACTATTCCTGATACAAGCCAGGATGCCATTGGCCTTCTTGGCCACCTGGGCACACTGCTGGCTCATGTTCAGCCGGTTGTCGACCAACACCCCCAGGTCCTTTTCCGCCGGGCAGCTTTCCAGCCACTCTTCCCCAAGCCTGTAGCGTTGCATGGGGTTGTTGTGACTTAAGTGCAGGACCCGGCATTTGGCCTTGTTGAACCTCATACAGTTGGCCTTGGCCCATTGATCCAGTCTGTCCAGATCCCTCTGCAGAGCCTTCCTACCCTCCAGCAGATCGACACTCCCACCCATCTTGGTGTCACCTGCAATGATGCCCTTAATAACATGCTTGAACTTTTGGCAAGCCCTGAATTGGTCAGACAGTTGGACTAGATGATCACTGTATGTCCCTTCCAACTGAGCAATTTGACTAAATTGTGCCCCTGTGCTCCACTGGGCTTGTGGAGATGGGCTGGTTATGGGCTGCTGGCTCCTTTTATGCGCCTGGGAGTAGCCATGGCAAGGTATTATTCAGCTCCCCCACCTGCCATTGTCTGTCTATGCTCATTTGTGGGTGTGGAGATGAGATTTTACCACATAACCTACGACACACTACTTGCCTGTTTTTAAGTGTTGCTTTTTAACAAAAACATAAAACAATGTTGAGACTTACAGTGCTGAGCTGAGAGCATTTCGTGTTTCACATTAGACTGCAATATATAACAGTTATTTTATACAAACTTCATTTGAAGCTTCATTAGAAGTGTTTATACACTTTTCCCAAGGGTTTCTCATACAGATGTCTTCAGGCACCTCAAAACCCAGATCAATTTGAAGTGCAACATCAAGTCAAACATAAAACTCTCCAGTGTTTGTTCCTCTTTTGCAGTAGACAACCACCTAACAACTCAGTTATTGAGAATACCTTTCACTGCTTCTGGCAACTGATAAGGACTTTTCCAATATTATTTCATGTAGATTCGTTTTCTTTCAACAGCTAGGCTAGCATCTTGAAACAGGGCAGAGAAAATGCATTATAGATACTTGTCTGATACTTCTATGCTTTGCACTTCCGGTAGTCATTCAATTAATTTTTCATTGCTTTATAATGGATTATAAACTTCAGCCAGTTTATCTACTGAATTATGACCAGTTATTTTAAATTTTGGTATGTCTAATCTGACATCTCAGTCTACAAGAGGTAGAAATTCAGTCATCAGTTTCAGTAATTTCCCTGCATGAATTGCAAAAGAAACAAATGGAAGTCAAATAGAAAGTGACAGACTTTATGAATTACCATACTTCAGATTCCATTTGTACTAAGCATTACGACATATTAGATTACCCCATAGACTTTCTGAATACAAACACCATTTTTTAGAGGACAGATAGATAGGGGAAGGTAGAAGCTGAGGAGCGTACACTTGAGTTTTTACTCCTTGCTCTACATTTCAGAAACAATCCATCCAACTACTCTTACTACAACAGGTTCAAGCACAGTTTAAGGAGAAAACAAGCAAATTGTTTTATTTTTACAGGTATGAAGGTGTTTAAAAATCAGAGGAAATAGAGAAAAGGGAAGGGCACATCACTGCTTTCACAGAATCACAGAATCAATGTTAGGGGTTGGAAGGGACCTCTGTGCGTCATCTAGTCCAACCCCCCTGCCGAAGCAGGGTCACCTACGGCAGGCTGCACAGGACCTTGTCCAGGCGGGTCTTGGATATCTCCAGAGAAGGAGACTCCACAACCTCCCTGGGCAGCCTGTTCCAGTGCTCCGTCACCCTCACAGTGAAGAAGTTCTTCCTCATGTTGAGCTGGAACTTCCTCTGCTTCAGTTTGTGCCCATTGCCCCTTGTCCTGTTGCTGGGCACCACTGAAAAGAGTTTGACCCCATCCTCCTGGCACCCATACATATCACAGCACAAACCAGAAACTTGCAAATTTCTTCATCTAAGTTTTGAAGAAATGGTGCTGTGTATGTGTGCTATTTCTAATGAGAAACAGAAATACTAAAGGAAAAGATCGTTGTAGCCCTCAGGAAACAACTGCCCAAATTGCCCCGCAAGACAACACACATAGAAGTTCTAACACAACAAAGTCAGCAACAACCCCCACTGTGCTGTCAAAAATCTTCCCACCCCATAAGTAAAAGACATGGCAAGGCAACTCCGCTAAAATCCAGCGGAACAGGAAACATTCCCCCACTGTCTATAGTAACCACCCCAAACTTTCCAAACTCAAAAAAATGCTCAACAGCCATCTCTACAAGAAGCACCAAGACAAACCCTAGACCATACCCCACAATATGTCAATCCCCTCTAGCCTCAGGAAAAGGTTCAGCTGCCAGAGACGCAGAATAAACAAAAAGACCACTAACATCCCACCTAAATAAACCATAAACACCACCAAAGATACAGAAGAAATCCCTAAATTCAACCACCATCCACAAGTCAAAATAGATGCTAGTACCAAACCAACCACTACATAATGCAGAGACAGATTAGACGCTACTGACAGCTCCTAAATGCTAAAAAAAAGCACAAAGTAAGTCATAGTAGTTCCCCCTTGGCTTTTCTTCACGGTCTTCACGTGGACTTGTGCAAAACATGTGACACTCTCCCACATGACATCCTTGTCTCTAAATTGGAGAGACATGAATTTGAAGGATGGACCACTCAGTAGATCAGGAATTGGCTGGATGGTCGCACTCAAAGAGTTGCAGTCAACGGCTTGATATCGAAGCAGAGACCAGTGACGAGTGGCGTACCTCAGGGGTCGGCACTGGGACTGACACCGTTTAACATCTTTGTCGGCAACATAGACAGTGGGATTGAGTGCACCCTCAGCAAGTTTGCAGACAACACCAAGCTGTGTGGTGTGGTCAACACGCTGGAGGGAAGGAATGCCATCAAGAGGGACCTGGACAGGCTTGAGAAGTGGGCCTGTGTGAACTGCATGAAGTTCAACAAGGCCAAGTGACAGGTCCTGCACTTGGGTCAGGGCAATCCCAAGCACAAATACTGGGTGCAGAATGGACTGATAGCAGCCCTGAGGAGAAGGACTTGGGGGTACTGGCTGACAAGAAGTTCAACATGACCCAGCAGTATGCACTCGCAGCTCAGAAAGCCAACTGTATCCTGGGCTGCATCAAAAGAAATGTGGCCAGCAGGTCGAGGGAGGTGATTCTGCCCCTCTACTCCGCTCTGGGGAGACCCCACCTGGAGTACTGCGTCCAGCTCTGGAGCCCTCAGCACAAGAAGGACATGGAGCTGTTGGAGTGGGTCCAGAGGAGGGCCACGAAGATGATCAGAGGGCTGGAGTACCTCTCCTATGAGGACAGGCTGAGGGAGTTGGGGTTGTTCAGCCTGGAGAAGAGAAGGCTAAGGGGACACCTTATAGCAGCCTTCCAGTGCCTGAAGGGGGCCTACAGGAAGGATGGAGAGGGACTTTTCACAAGGGTGTGTAGTGATAGGACAAGGGGCAATGGCTTTAAACTGAAAGAGGGCAGATTTGGATTAGATATTAGGAAGAAATTCTTTACTGTGAGGGTTGTGAGGCCCTGAACAGGTTGCCCAGAGAAGCTGTGGATGCCCCATCCATGGAAGTGTTCAAGGCCAGGTTGGATGGGGCCTTGAGCAACCTGGTCTAGTGGAAGGTATCCCTGCCCATGGCAGGGAGGTTAGAATTAGGTGATGTTTAAGGTCTCTTCCAACCCAAACCATTCGATGGTTCTATGGCCTGAAAAACTTTCATTATCTCAACCACAGAACCCATAAAATACATTTCCCCCATGCCCCAGCATTCTGTGTATGATTGTACATAAATTTATTTACCCCATATACTATATTAGCTCAGAATACATTCAACGTATGGACTATACTCATTATTATGTAGAGCTTACCTCTCTCCTCCCCATCCTACTTTCACGGAATTGGTAGTCCATGCTTGATAGATAAGAACTAATACCTGTACTACAAACATCCATTGGTGTACTGTACATATACTAAAGTGATGAAATACTAAATTTATGATAACTTTATCTTTAGACCTTAAAGAACATCCTAAGAAATCTTTCTTTTTTGTGATAAATACTAATGTAATCTTATTTCTTCCTTAGCAATTCCTGTATGCTCTAGAAAATTAAGTACAGAGTATTCTGCGTTTATTTACTAATATTCTGAGTTTTAAAATTGTTCTGATCACCCCCTTGTTTATTCAATAGAAATGGGGTATGCTTGTATTTTCAACCCCTGAAGGAAAAAAAGCAGAAGTTTTATTTTGATGCCTTGGCATTTTACTAGCCTGCAATTGCTGACTTCTGTTATTCTGAACTGAAATAGCTGTAGCATGTTTATCAGGGATAAATCACCTGATGCCTGCTATATTTCTACAACAAAGGAAAAACTTCAGTTAAAAACTACAAAATGCAGTAGTAACATCTTGGGGATTTGTTTTATTGTTTTCAGGGTGCTGGGTGCACTGCACTGGTGGTAGCTGTGGTTGCGAGGAAGTTAGAACTTACCAAAGCTGAAAAACATGTGCATAATTTCATGATGGACACTCAGCTAACTAAAAGAGTAAGTCACACTTTATATTCACAACTGAAAAGGATATGTGTGTGAAATTTATTTCTGCATTTGTGTTAAATGGTTTCATGCTCCATTCTCTTACTGAACTTTTTCGTGGGTGTGATTTTGCAAGGTGCTATGTGGAGGAATTGCATGCCCTGAGCTTCTCTTTGAAGTTGAGGTTCTCAGAAGATTCTGAGGATTTGAATATTTCTCTGTAGAGAGTCCTTGCAGCTGGAAGATAATTGATGTAACCAACAGTTAAAAGCTGTGAAACTAGAGACTAATATATTAAACTAACAAACTTTCATGCAGCATATGAGAAGAATACGTAGAATTTTAAGGTGTTTTCTATTCTGCTATCCTTCATGTAAATCTAAATATCAGTTTAATAGTGTATCCAAGTGGTGTTTTGGTAGTTTCAGAGTCATGAAACTCAAAGGAAATGAAAAGCAAACAAAACAAGCAACCAAATCTGAGATGTACCTCAGATCACAAATCCATTACACAGATACCAGAAAAGTTTCTTCACAGCCTGAAGATAGCCAGATTTTGTGGAAATCCAAGGACTAGAGATCTTGAGGAAATCTCTCAAATCTGATTCTGCTTCCACTGAAGTCAGGACCAAGGTTCTCCAATGCTTTTATGGCTTCAAGTTTGGGAGCTTCTGCTGGGAAGTGCTACTACATAGCATCCCTAAAATGTCTTTACCTACGCATTGGGCCAGCTCTGACACTGCAGTGACTGGCATGATATAAAGCCAGAGGGAGAGAAAATACAGATCAATAACAAGAACTGTTTGCCTTTGCAAGTAGCCTAGTAATTCTGTCATTAATCAACATTGCATTGAAATTCTTTGTCTATTGCTTTCAAGTATTCTTGTGAATATTGGAAGGCCTAGGAAGGAACCATAGGCATTCTTATGTTTAACATTTTATAGAAAGCCTCATTTAAAAAAAATCAAATCACTCATGAAATAGAACACTGGCTACATTTATTGACAAATTGTTTTTTCATCTCCTCTGAGAATGATAAGAAAGAAACTAGGATAAGGAAAAATATAAAAAAATAAAACAAACAAAACCCCCTGTTGTAACAGCTCTAAAAATTTATAAGACTGTTAAAATGCTAAGAGAAATAAATGTAATAATGATACAATGGGAAAGTGAGAAATTTTCTCGTCCTATAAAATGCATCTAGTTAATTGCTATACAGATAAAAAATTAATAATCCTTCACTGTAGTTTATATTGTCATAAACCACAAATGGTCCTAACTCTTTTCAAAATGGAGAAGTAATTCCCAGATGCAAAGAGAGCTTGTCCGAGTATCTCTTTTATAAACAACATGGAAATTGTTCAGCAATCCCTTTGGTCTGATAATTGCTTTCTGGCCTCACTGCTGCAGCTTCTTCATGTACACACTTCCCACTGTTAGGCAGTCTTAAGTGCTTTAGAAAGACTTTGCACTAGAAAAGATAAAAACGAACATAATGCTATTTTTGTTAGCCTGGTGTTTTTCTTTTACGAAACAGGTGAAAAATGCAGCGGCCAATGTACTCAGGGAAACATGGTTAATTTATAAAAGTACAAAGCTGGTTAAAAAGATAGACCATGCGAAAGTAAGGAAACATCAACGAAAGTTCTTGCAAGCTATTCATCAGTAAGTATAATTTTACTTTGTTTTTCCTGTCCAAGCACTCACTCTCTCCTCCCTCCTCGTTCTCTTTTCCTCATTCACTCTTTCTTGTTCTCATTCTGCCTCTTGTTTTCTCTCATTCCCTTTCTGTATCACTTCCTATTTCTCTCATTTCCCCTCTCGCTCTCTTTCACTCTCTCTTTCTTTCGCATTCACTCTTTCTTGTTTTCTTGTTCTCTCTCTTTTTCTCTCTCCCCCTTTCCCTCTGTTTCTTTCTCTGTCTCAATATCTTTCTTTCTCTCTCTCTTTCTCATTCTTTCTCATTCCTTATTGTTCTGTCTTTTTGCTCCTTTTTATTTCTCCTTCTCCCCCCTCCCTTTTTATCTCTCTCTTTTGTGTGTGTCCCACATCATTCTCTCTTCCCCTTCCCTGTCTTTCTCTCTCTATCTCCCTTTCTCTTGCTTGCTTTTTCCTTTTCATTCTCTGTTTTGTTCTCTCCTTCTCTCTCTCTCTTTCTTCTTCTCTGTTTCTTTCTCCAGTTATATGTTTCTTTCTGACAAAATTGCACATGGTCTCCTCCCCCATCTCTCTCCTTTACATTGTCTTGTGTTCTGTTTCTCGGACTCTCTCAGTTTCTTGTTCTCTCTCTTTCTCCTCCTCTTTGTTCCTCTTTCTCCTCCTTCCTCACTCTCTCTCTTTCTTTCTCTTTCTGCCTCTCTTGCCCACTTCTGTCCCCCATTCTCTCATTGTCACTTGTTCTTTATTGCTCTTGCTTTCTATCTCTTGGTTTCTCTTTTGCTTTCTTGCTCTCTTGCTCACTCCCCCCCCCCCCTTCTTCCCTCTCTTTCTCCTTTTCTTTCTCTTGCACATGGTCTTCCTCCTCTTTGCATGCTCTTCCTCTCTTGCACACACTCTCCTTCCCTCACACATGCACTGTCTCCCTTCATAGAACTGTGCTTTTGAGTTTGAATTTTCTCTTTCTTTCAGAGTAAGACAAGGTTTTACTGTAGTATCTATTTAGAAAAAAAAATACTCTGGCTATGTGTGCAGCACAGGGTAATGCAGAATTGTTGAGAGTGTCTGTAGGAGTTTCCTAAGTCACAGCCAGCTAAAATTGTACATTAATTCAGTTACTCTTCCTTGGACTACATGGCAGAAATAAAAAGACTTTTGTCCCCAGCAGCCACAGACTCATCATAGGGAACATCCAAGACCCATGCTGCTATTTGTCTGTTCTATTTGAGATGCCCACCCAGCCTGTGACAGCCTTTTGTATGACCTGTGAAATGGGTTTTCCATGACATACTGGGGAGATGTAGACTGATTAATGTTCATTTTGAACTGATGTTTTGATAATTTCTAATTATGGATCTGTGTGTGACCCAGGCTGTGAGGAGAGCTGGGGGCAGCATCCAGCTGACACACCTACATTCCTGAGAAAGATTCCTATGTGTCATCATCTTGCATAAAAGAGAGGAAAGGAAGGCTAGGTTATCAAATTTCCTATTAGTAAATTGAGGATAACAGTCATTGTTTCTCTGTCTCATACCAATGTTGTAAGGACTAGGTAGCTAAGCTTTGAAGATATCAAGTATTCTACAAACCTTAATTACTATATCATATTTAGGAAACTTTCAGGGTTAAATGTTATTGTGCTCTTTTAGAAAAACTTGAAGCAATAGAGTCCACAAAAGCTGAGGCATTTTTGGGTAGATAAAAAGATTTTTTTTATCAGTTCTGTCATCCTGCTTAGCTTAAAGGACTGGGAGGATGAGAGGAGTGGCAGGGATTGTGGGGTAGAAGGTGGCATGTCCTGCATGTCCTTCACCAGACTTGAATCCCTGATTGCAATGGTTGTGCCATAAGATTTTAAGCTTGCTACTGAGTGTGCGTGTGTGTGCATGCACACACATTTGTGCAAGAAAAGAGGCATCTAAATTAAAAAGCATAGGAGATTTGATCTGCAGCTTTATATATCATTCAACCCCAAAGAGCTTCACAAGTTGTAAAGTGGTGTTCTGCACCTGCTTTAAACATTCATTAATCATGTGTGGGGTGGGGTGGAGACGGTGGCACCAGCGATAAAGTCCTAGCTGTGCTAGCCAAACTTTGAACACCTGTGTTAATAATACATCTCCCTCTGTCCTTTAGCACTTTGCTTCCCATACCAAAACTTGTTGTATTTAAGAAAGAAAATTGGATATTTTTCTCAGTATGCTCAGGAATGGACCATGGATAGAAACATTGCTCTAGCAGTCTTCTTTCATCCAGCTGCAGAAAACTATTGTGTGCTGTTTGTTTTCGCTCCCCTTGCATCTTTCAACTTTTCTCAAGGGAACAAGGGACCTTGTAGTAGCAAATGGCTCTCTTCTGTCTTTCTGAATTCTTAAGTTTTTTATTGGTTCTTCTCCCTCATCTTCCCAGTCATTGGGCTGCAGACAGGAATAAAAGGTGTGAAGTTCTGGCCTGTTCAGGACGCTGGTTGAGAGTCCCTTGGCAGAGAGTCCTGAAGGGCAAAGGAGTCCAGGAAGGCTGGGCATTCTTCAAGAAAGAAGTCTTAAAAGCACAGGAGCAGTTTGTTCCTATGCACCATAAAATAACCGGAGGGGAAGATGATTGGCCTGGCTGAACAGGGAGCTTTTCCTGGGATTCAGGAAAAAAAGGAGAGTTTAACACTTTTGGAAGAAGGGATAGGCAACTCAAGAAGAGTATAGGGGTCTCGGTAGGTCATGCAGAGAGGAAATCAGAAAGGCAAAAGCCCAGCTAGAACTCAGGCTGGCCACTGTTGCAAGGGACAACAAAAAATGTTTTTTACAAATACATTGAGCAGCTCTGTGGAGAGGGACCTGGGTGTCCTAGTGGACGACAGGTTGACCACGAGCCAGCAGTGTGCCCTGGCTGCCAAGAAGGCCAATGGCATTCTGGGATGCATCAAGAGGAGTGTGGCCAGCAGGTCGAGGGAGGTTCTCCTTCCCCTCTACTCTGCCCTAGTGAGGCCCCATCTGGAATACTGTGTCCAGTTCTGGGCTCCCCAGTTCAAGAAAGATGTGGAGCTGCAGGAGAGTGTCCAGCGAAGGGCTACGAGGATGGTGAGGGGTCTGGAGCATCTCTCCTATGAGGAGAGGCTGAGGGAGCTGGGCTTGTTCAGCCTGAAGAAGAGAAGGCTGCGAGGGGACCTAATAAATGCTTATAAATATCTGAAGGGTGGGTGTCAGGAGGATGGGGCCAGACTCTTTTCAGTGGTGCCCAGCGACAGGACAAGGGGCAACGGGCACAAACTGAAGCAGAGGAAGTTCCGTCTGAACGTGAGGAAGAACTTCTTCCCTCTGAGGCTGACAGAGCCCTGGAACAGGCTGCCCAGGGAGGTTGTGGAGTCTCCTTCTCTGGAGATATTCAAGACCCGCCTGGACAAGGTCCTGTGCAGCCTGCTGTAGGTGACCCTGCTTCGGCAGGGGGGTTGGACTAGATGACCCACAGAGGTCCCTTCCAACCCCTACCATTCTGTGATTCTGTAACAAAAAGAGGGCCAAGGAGAATCTACATCCCTTATTGGATGCAGGGGGGAACATTGCCACCAAGGATGAGGAAAA
Source organism: Opisthocomus hoazin (assembly GCF_030867145.1). Lineage (NCBI taxonomy): Eukaryota > Metazoa > Chordata > Aves > Opisthocomiformes > Opisthocomidae > Opisthocomus > Opisthocomus hoazin. Next base: position 34,402,987 of record NC_134453.1, read on the forward strand.
GGCTGAGGTATTTACTGCCTTCTTTGCCTCAGTCTCTCATAGTCAGACCAGTTATTCCCAGGGTAGTCAGTCTCCTGAGCTGGAAGACAAAGATGGAGAGCAGAATAAACCTCCCATAATCCATGAGGAAGCAGTTAATGACCTGCAAGTCTATAGGGCCGGATGGGATCCACCTGAGAGTACTGAGGGAGCTGGCAGAGGAGCTGGCCAAGCCACTCTCCATCATTTATCAGCAGTCCTGGTTAACAGGGGAGGTCCCAGTTGACTGGAGGTAAGCTAATGTGACGCCCATCTACAAGAAGGGCCGGAAGGAGGGTCCGGGGAACGACAGGCCTGTCAGTCTGACCATGGTGCCGGGGAAGGTTACAGGGCAGCTCATCTTGAGTGCCATCACACAGCACATACAGGACAACCAGGGGATCAGGCTCAGTCAGCATGGGTAAGGGAGGTCCTGCTTGATGAACCTGATCTCCTTCTATGACAAGGTGACCCGATCAGTGGATGAGGGAGAGGCTGTGAATGTTGTCTACCTGGACTGTAGTAAAGCCTTTGACAGTGTTTCCCACAGCATCCTCCTGGAGAAAATGGGTGCTCATGGCTTGGATGGATGTACACTTCGATGGGTAAAAAACTGGCTGGATGGCTGAGCCAAGAGAGCTGTGATGAATGGAGCTGGCGGCCGGTCATGAGTGGTGTTCCCCAGGGCTCCGTTTTGGGGCCAGTCTTGTTTAATATCATTGTCAGTGACCTGAACTAGGAGATCGAGCTCACTGTCAGTAAGTTTGCAGATGACACCAAGTTGGGTGGGAGTGTTGATCTGCTCGAGGGTAGGAAGGTTCTGCAGAGTGATCTGGACAGACTGGATCAATGGGCCAAGGCCAACTGTATGAGGTTCAACAAGGCCAAATGCCGGGTCCTGCGCTTAAGTCACAAAAACCCCATGCAACGCTACAGGCTTAGGGAAGAGTGGCTGGAAAGCTGCCCGGCGGAAAAGGACCTAGGGGTGTTGGTCGACAACTGGCTGAACATGAGCCAGCAGTGTGCCCAGGTGGCCAAGAAGGCCAATGGCATCCTGGCTTGTATCAGGAATAGTGTGGCCAGCAGGAGTAGGGAGGTGATCGTGCCCCTGTACTCGGCACTGGTGAGGCCGCACCTGGAGTACTGTGTTCGGTTTTGGGCCCCTCACTACAAGAAGGACATTGAGGGGCTGGAGCATATCCAGAGAAGGGCAATGAGGCTGGTGAAGGGTCTAGAGAACAAGTCTTATGAGGAGCGGTTAAGGGAGCTGGGGCTATTTAGTGTGGAGAAGAAGAGGCTGAGGGGGGACCTTGTCGCTCTCTGCAACTACCTGAAAAGGAGGTTGTAGTGATGCAGGTGTTGGTCTCTTCTCCTAAGTAACTAGCAATAGGATGAGAGGCAATAGCCTCAAGTTGCATCAGGGGAGGTTTACATTGGATATTAGGAAACATTTATTTACTGAAAGAGTGGTCAGGCAGTGGAACAGGCTGCCCAGGGAGGTGGTGGAGTCATAATCCCCGGATGTGTTCAAAAAAGGTGTAGATATGACACTTCAGGATGTGTAAGCTCAGCAAGTTTGCTGATGGCACCAAACTGGGAGGTGTGGTGGATACACCAGCAGGCTGTGCTGCCATTCAGCATGACCTGGACAGGCTGGAAAGTTGGGCAGAGACGAACCTGATGAGGTTCAACAAAGGCAAGTGCAGGGTCCTGCACCTGGGGAGGAACAACCCCATGCATCAGTACAGGCTCGGGGTGGACCTGCTGGAGAGCAGCTCTGTGGAGAGGGACCTGGGTGTCCTGGTGGACGACAGGTTGACCATGAGCCAGCAGTGTGCCCTGGCTGCCAAGAAGGCCAATGGCATTCTGGGATGCATCAAGAGGAGTGTGGCCAGCAGGTCGAGGGAGGTTCTCCTTCCCTTCTACACTGCCCTAGTGAGGCCTCATCTGGAGTACTCTGTCCAGTTCTGGGCTCCCCAATTCAAGAAAGATGTGGAGCTACTGGAGAGAGTCCAGCGGAGGGCTACGAGGATGGTGAGGGGACTGGAGCATCTCTCCTACGAGGACAGGCTGAGGGAGCTGGGCTTGTTCAGCCTGAAGAAGAGAAGGCTGAGAGGGGACCTAATATATGCTTACAAATACCTGAAGGGTGGATGTCAGGAGGTTGGGGCCAAGCTCTTTTCAGTGGTGCCCAGCGACAGGACAAGGGGCAATGGGCACAAACTGAAGCACAGGAAGTTTGGTCTGAACGTGAGGAAGAATTGCTTCCCTCTGAGGGTGACGGAGCCCTGGAACAGGCTGCCCAGGGAGGTTGTGGAGTCTCCTTCTCTGGAGATATTCAAGACCTGCCTGGACAAGGTCCTGTGCAGCCTGCTGTAGGTGACCCTGCTTCGGCAGGAGGGTTGGACTAGATGACCCACAGAGGTCCCTTCCAACCCCTAACATTCTGTGATTCTGTGATTCTGTGATTCTGTGATTCTGTGATTCTGTGTTTAGCAGGCATGGTGGTGTTGGGTTGACAGTTGGTCTTGATCACAGAGTTTGGCCCCATCCTCCTGACACCCACCCTTCAGATATTTGTAAGCATATATTAGGTCCCCTCTCAGCCTTCTCTTCTTCAGGCTGAACAAGCCCAGCTCCCTCAGCCTCTCCTCGTAGGAGAGAAGCTCCAGTCCCCTCACCATCCTTGTAGTCCTCCGCTGGACTCTCTCCAGTAGCTCCTCATGTTTCTTGAAGCGGGGAGTCAAGAACTGGACAGAGTACTCCAGATGTGGCCTCACTAGGGCAGAGTAGAGGGGGAGGAGAACCTCCCTCGACCTGCTTGCCACACTCTTCTTAGTGCACCCCAGGATACCATTGGCCTTCTTGGCAGCCAGGGCACACTGCTGGCTCATGGTCAACCTGTCGTCCACCAGCACACCCAGGTCCCTCTCCACAGAGCTGCTCTCCAGCAGGTCCGCCCCGAGCCTGTACTGGTGCATGGGGTTGTTCCTCCCCAGGTGCAGGACCCTGCACTTGCCCTTGTTGAACCTCATCAGGTTCCTCTCTGCACAACTTTTCAGCCTGTCCAGGTCACGCTGAATGGCAGCACAGTCTTCTGGTGTATCTACCACTCCTTCCAGTTTGGTGTCATCAGCAAACTTGCTGAGGGTACACTCTAACTCTTCATCCAGGTCATTGATAAAGAAGTTGAACAAGACTGCGCCGAGTACTGACCCCTGGGGGACACCCATGATCTTAGAGATCTTTTCCAACCTTAATGATTCTATGATTCTAAGTTTCAGTGCTAATTTTATACAAGAAATCAGAGTAGATGATGATAACTGTCTCAAATGCACAGTCACTTTCCTAAAAGTTCTGATAATATTGTGTATAACTGCTACCTTCAGCTGGTCTCAGTCATTTTTCTTTCTCTTGCACACTTAATAAGGTGAAGGTGCAATCAATACTCTAAACAACATTATTAAAATACATTTTATGTATTGTATGAAGAAGACAATCTGCAGGGGATAGTTAATGGGAATGTTTGAAGGTACTATGGTTCCCTCATCATGAACACGATAGATTTGGACTCCAAATGCAGCAGTTACTGATTGGAAGCGATCGCAACTTCATAGGACTTTCCACCTGCTCAATAGAGCCCACTGTGCTCATTTGGTTGTTTTAGTATATTTTACAATTTGTCTTCTTTTTTTCTTTTTATTTCAACAAAATGAAAATAGAGCTCGGAAGTAAGTTATATGAGCTATTCCTTCCTAAATTTGCAGAATTTACCACTGCCTGCATGCAAAAAATAGAGTATTTGTGAACTTCAGTGGTATGATTGCTGCCATGGAAACACAATCCAGAATCATGATCTTCTGTCGTGATAAGTGAAGTTCATAAAATCAAGATGTTTCATATTTCCTCATAATGAATTTAAGAACAAAGGACTGCCATTTTTCTTTTAATCTGTCTGCTGCAGCTAAAGACTTCCCATTACCTAGAGATAAGTTTTCCAGCGTGTGATAGATTTTGGGTCGGTTACCATTAGGTATTATCACGTTTATGTCAGCTGGTACTTTTTTCTTTCTAAAATAACAGTGGGTTGCTCAAAATTTTAAAATTTGGCATACTAACTGGCCAAAAGATGTTTCAAAGAATCTTAAGAAAAGCATAAAATGTATATTCTCCGAACTGTTTGAGAGTGCTCACCAAAACACTGGGATTTTCACTCTCTAGTCAAATCATTACATGCTTATTTCTGAGTAAATATTTTGTTCTGGGGCAGTAATGATATAATTTATTACTTTGGAGACTCCTCCATAATATTTGCTTTAGAATACCTCCAGCTTGCAGCCTCTGAAAGCACTATTTCTGTAAACTGCATTTACCTTGTGCTCTGAAGAAAGCCTTCAGGGGAAGAAGAGTGTATGACATTACAGTAACAAGCTGCTGGATTTTCAATTTTATATGAACAATTGAGTTCTACCTTAACAGAGTTATTCTCACAGATTAAGAAAAATATGTCACAGCATTCTTCTTCATGGAGGTTAGCCAAGATATGAAAGGAGAATGTACAGTAACTAAATATCTGACACAAACTTCCGATTTCGGAGTATCTCCCCAAAGACTTTTATTTAAAAAAAAAAAACATTAAAAAAACCCCAAAACTTGATACACTGTTGAACTTAACAGCCTTCATCTGCTTCTCAGAATTTACGTAGTAATTTGCATTCATTTTCCCGAATTTAGTTTGGAAAAATAAATGTCCCTGAATAGGACTTTTTCCCTCCAGTTCTCCATCCAGGTTAAAATAATTTATAGCCATCTTGGAAACATCAAGCTATTTGAGATGAACAGATTGGTTGGCTTCCAGGAGTTTAAGTCACATCTAAAACCCGCTACTTTAGTAGTCAAACTGAAAAACATGGAGTTTGATTCAGGGAAAACATAGAAAGTTCAATTACATATCTTTCAGAGTATGTATATCACTAATTAATAATAATGCAGCTAGCTAAGCATTAAGGAGAAAATATACCCTTGATTCTTCTTTAATAATTTTTACAGCAGTCTAATTTAAATAGTGCATTGGAAAGGTATGTCTAATGCAAGTTTAAAATGTAACCATATTTAAATTCACAAGTGTTCAGAGTGGTAAGAAAATTAAATGGCAAGTATGTTGGTTATTTAGCTGCTGGTCAGATGGAAGTTCTGTTTAAAGTAATGAGAAACTCACTTATCACTGTATTTCCATCAGGTTAAAACAACTCCTAATACAAACCATTTCTGACAGAACAGGGCTAATACCTGTATCTAGTCATGTAGGCATGGGAAGATTCTTGATTGCTACAACATTAATGACAAAAAAAGCATTTGTTTTATGTTTCTTCCTATATCTACTTGTAATGATACTGAAGCTTTGAGGAATGTTTCGGCTTTCTTTCATGTAGTCTGGATAAATTGTTATCTCCCTTTTTGAACGCAGCTTTACCCATGGCAAACAGTAGTCTCAAGGACGTGACATTTCCTTGTTCTTTTTCTTTTGCGGTGTTCAAGAGGCATGCTTCTCATTGTACCAGATACATGACCAATTCTGACTTTATATAAAGCACTTGAGGCATTGTCCATGCAGTTATCTGTTCTTGTAAGTTTTATGCATGCTTTTTAGAAGTCCTAAGATGACCAGACAGGTGCACACACAAAAATCTGACTTAAAATTCTACTTTTTAGATTAAGAAGTGTAAAAATGGAACAAAGGAAATTGAATGATCAAGCCAACACTTTGGTGGACCTGGCAAAGGTTAGTAGGGAATTATTGCTGTTTTGTATCAACATTCATCCTTTCAAAATGAAGAGTTCATAAGTGAAAATGTTATGAACTATACATGCAAATATTGTTAAAAAGTTTGTTAGTTCTAGAAAATTAAAACATATATCTGTTTGGGGTTAACATTTATTAAGTGAAACATCTTGTTTATGGCTCTGACCAAGATCTGAATGTATCTTTTATTTTCTGAACATTTCGAAAAGATTTCATAACTCAGAGGCTGATCCTGAGAGCTGCTGAAACAGACTGCAGTGATCATGGCAAATGCTTAGGATGATCTTTGATTAGGCAATGTTTGTGTAGCCTTGTATAATAAAGAGGTTTCTTGTCTGGAGACAGACTATGCTATGAGGGACCACAGTTCACAGGTCCTCACACAGACAGAACTTAGGGGTTGTGGTTTTCTATTCCTGTTCTCTTATGAAGCAGTGACTTCAGACAAATAACTTTAGGTGTGTATTTGTTCCAAGTTTTTATAATGAATAATAACTGCCCACTTTGCTGATATATTATAAAGATCTGTTATTCTTTTTAAAGCTATTTGAGATCAGCTAAAGAAACTGTTAGTGGAAAAATATCGAGTCAGGTCCAGCAGTCCAAGAGAGGCAAGACTGCTGCAGCTTCATGCCCCCAGGTCCAACCGTTAGTGAAGGTGAAGATGTATTCCCAGTAGTCACATGCACACAGAACAGACATATACATTACATATATACATGGCTGGCCACACAGACTGCAGACAAACACACACAGAGCACCCACATGAACACAGACAGCACCAATGGACTCATCCTGCTCTCCTGTCTGGGTGAGGAGGATCACAGAATCACAGAATGGTTGAGGTTGGAAGGAATCTCCCATAGGTCATCTTGTCCAACCTCCCTGCTGAAGCAGGGACACCTAGAGCCAGTTGTCCAGGACCACATATAGATGGCTTTTGAGTATCTCCAAGGAGGGAGACTCCACAACCTTTCTGGGCAACCTATTCCAGGGCTCGGTCACCCTCACAGTAAAAAAGTGTTTTCTGATGTTCAGACCGAACCTCCTGTGTTTCAGTTTGTGTCTATTGCCTCTCGTCCTGTCACCGGGCACCAATAAATAGACCCTGGCTCCATCTTCTTTGCATCCTCCCTTCAGGTATTTATATACATTAAAATCACAGAATCATAGACTCGTTTAGGTTGGAAAAAAACTTTAAGATCGTTGAGTCCAGCCATAAACCTAACACTGCCAAGTCCACCACTAAAACAAGTCCCTAAGCACCACATCTACACATCTTTTGTATACGTCCAGGGATGGTGACGCCACCACCTCCCTGGGCAGCCTGCTCCAATGCTTGACAACCCTTTTGGTGAAGAAATTTCTCCGAATATCCAATCTAAACCTCCCCTGGCGCAACTTGAGGCCATTTCTTCACGTCCTATCGCTAGTTACTTGGGAGAAGAGACCAATGACATGCAGAAAGCAGACTCCACAGTCTGTAAGATTGTAAAGTAGGTATGTTTATTCGGCGCCAGGCAGCACGGGGGGTAGTCCCACCAAAGTCATGCGCGCCGAGCAGCAGCGTGTCTCTTCAATTTATACAATCAAATATTACATATACATTGGATTTCCCAATGTATATATACATATGCATCTATCCTCACTGCATATCAAAATCAGTTCCGAGAAATAATTTCCATAGACTCCTCCCAGTTGCACTTGCGCAGTGCCTCCTAGTGGTGGTCGTCGGGGGTCCCAAGATGAAGGCCCATCCTCTTCATCATGGTGTCCGCTGATTGACCTTTGTTTCTGCGCAAACTCAGTTCTCTCCTGGCTCCCATCCATACAGCAGGGTCGGTCTTAGCCGGTTCTAGGCGACTCCCAGCCCCTATCAGGAACTAACCCCTTTGTATGGAGATGCAAGACTCTCTGCTTCAGTTAATTTAGACAATAGATAGGCACTATCAGTTTTTTAAATGCACAGCAACTATTAGGTAATGCCACTTGTATTAAAATCCCTTTTAACCCCTTCCTTCAGTCCCCCCTTTTCAAAAAAGTTAGTAAATTCTTTTACTATTCTTAATTCTGTTATAGTACATCATTATTCAGCATCTTTTCAAAATACTTATTGGACTCCAGCTTTCGTCGTAATTGGTTCCTTTTCCATTTACTATAAGAATCTCCCATACTCTTGTAACGCCAAAGGCTACACCTCTCGAGCTTTAGCCATCCTGGTCAGGAATGCTTCCGGCCAACCTGGAAAGGTACCAGTTAATACCAATAGATATCGGTACCCCCCTTTTCCTGGGAGTTCAGTAAAATCAGTTTGCCATTGCTGCCCAGGCCCATTACCTTTTCCACTCTGACCCATTTCTGGTTTAGGGTTATTTTTCAGATTAGTCTGGAGGCAAAGATCACACTGCTGAGTCACCTGTCTCACCGTGGTATATAAGTTTCTGGCCACAACCTTTCTAGTTAAATGTTTGTACAGAGCTTTTGTCCCCCAATGCCTTTTTATGTTCTTTCTTTATCAAATGTCATATCAGACAGAAGGGAATGATTAGTTTTCCCTGTGAGGTTTGAGTCCACCCTTCCTCATTATATGACTCTTCTAGATCTGTGAGAAGTTTCTGGTGTTCCTCAGTACATTCTGGCTTACCTTCTAGGGAGATTCATCCATCAGGGATTAAAGCTCTTTCAGTTCTTACCTCCGTTTTAGCCACCTGTTTTGCCTCTCTGCCCACCAGCTCGTTTCCTTTTTCCAATTTTGAGCTCACTTTCTGGTGCGCCTTAATATGCATGACTGCCACTTTCTCGGGGAGTTGAACTGCCTCCAGTAGTTTCAAAATTTCTTCTGCATGTTTGATGTTTTTCCCTTGAGAGTTCAATAGTCCTTTTTCCTTCTAGATCGCTCCATGTGCATACACAACTCCAAAGACATACTTCGAGTCTGTGTATATATTTACAACTTTGCCTTGGGCCAATTCCAAGGCACGGGTTAAAGCAACTATCTCTGCCTTTTGCGCAGAGGTGTTTATGGGCAAAGGTTTTGACTCTATGATTTCTTGACTGGTGGTAATAGCATACCCCGCGTGTCTCTTACCACTCAGAACATAGCTGCTTCCCTCTGTGAACCAGTTTTCTCCATTTTCCATAGGGCTGTCTCTCAAATCCGGGCGACTTGCATAGGTTGCTTCAATGGTCTCCAAGCAGTCATGATGCACTGGTTCTCCTGTGTTTCCGCTGAGAAAGGAAGCTGGATTGACAGTGTTAGTAACTATAATCTCCACATCATCCTGCTCTACCAGTGTAGCCTGATATCTCAGGAATCTTTGTGGAGAAAGCCAGTGTCCTCCTTTTGCTTCCAATACTGTGGATACCGTGTGGGACATCAAGACAGTCATTTTCTGGTCCAAGGTAAATTTTCGGGCTTCCTGTATATTTAATATTACAGCTGCAACTGCTCACAGGCATCCAGGCCAACCCTTCGCAGTTGCATCCAGTTGTTTGGAGAAATAGGCAACTGCTCGTCGATATGGACCCAGATCTTGTGCTAATATCCTCAGAGCAATCCCTTGCTTTTCGTGAGAGAAAAGGAAAAATGGCTTACTCGCATCTGGGAGCCCTAGGGCAAGGGCCGACATCAGAGACTTTTTCAGTAGTTCGAAGGCTTGCATGGTCTCCTTGTTCCATTTAAGGTGATTTTGTCCAGTAGGTGTTAGTGCATATAGTGGTTTAACAAGTAGTCCATAATTATAAATCCACAGCCAGCACCACCCGGTCATTCTCAAGAAAGTCCATAACTCTTTCACTGTCTGAGGTCTCAGAGTTTGGCATATTGCCTCTTTAGGGGCCTGTCCCAAAGTTCTTTGTCCAGCACTAATCTCATAGCCCAAGTAAATCACCTCGCGCTGCATTATCTGGGCCTTCTTTTTAGATACCCGGTACCCTTGGAGCCCCAAGAAATTTAGTAGACTCACCGTCCAAGTGATACAACCGTCTTCTGTTTTGTTGGCAATCAAGATGTCATCCACATACTGTAGTAATTTCCCTTCTTCAGACGGGATTTCCCAGGACTCCAAGCCTTTTGCAAGTTGATTACCGAAGATGGTAGGACTGTTCTTAAATCCTTGTGGCAGCACCGTCCAAGTGAGCTGAGTCTTTCGACCACTTTTGGGGTTCTCCCATTCAAATGCGAATAATTTCTGACTGGCTTCATGGAGAGGGAGGAAAAAGAAGGCATCTTTCAAATCTAAAACAGTAAACCAGGTTAATTCAGGAGCCAATATGGTCAACAAAGTATATGGGTTTGCTACTACTGGGTAGAGGTCTTCTGTTATTTTGTTTATGGCTCGCAGATCCTGGACCACGCGATACGACCCGTCAGATTTGCGGACAGGTAGTATAGGGGTGTTAAAATCCGACTCCCACTCTTTCAATAATCCTAATTGTAAAAATCTTTCTATCTCTGGCTGGATTCCTTCCTTATCTTCCTGTTTTAGGGGATATTGCTTAACTCTTACCAGTTGCCGGCCTTCTTTGAGTCTAACTTCAATGGGTGGAGCATTCTTCGCTCTTCCAGGGACATCACTGGACCATACCCCAAGGTATACCTGGTTTAGAATCTCTTCGGGAATTCTCCTTCTGTGGGAGGACTGGTTAGAAATAGACTCAGTACCTGAATATATTGTCAATCCTTTACCTCCAGAGTAATTTCTCCTTTTTCAAATGTAATTTTTGCACCCAATTGTTCCAACAAATCCCTTCTCAGAAGTGCCTTTGGGGAGTTGGGCATATACAAGAATTTGTGGATGCCCCATTGTTTTCCTAATTTATACTTCAAAGGTTTACAAAAGTATGCCTTTTCACTTTGGCCAGTTGCCCCTTTTACCATGATATCGTCACTCCCCAGGGGCATCAAGGCTTGATTTAAAACAGAGTATGTTGCCCTCATGTCAACCAAAAATTCTACTTCTTGTTGTTCCTTCTTCTCTATTGCTAAACACTCTCCATGCTTCATCCAGCAGGACTTTCAAGTTCCTACCTTTTGTAGGACGCAACTTCTGGAGTTTGCAACTAATGTCTCCCGTAGACTGACCCAAAAATAGGGAGACTAGTTGTTGTATTCCTACCTCTGACCCAGGGTCCAGCGGTGTGTTACGGCGCATTACATCCCTCAATCGATCCAGGAATTCGGATGGAGACTCAGAAGGACCCTCTTTAACTGCATATAAAGCTGGCCAATTTATGGTTCTGGGAATGGCCCTTTCCATTGCTTTAGAAATGCACTTTTGGTATGCCTGCAATCTCTCCATGTGAGCAGACCTTTTAGTATCCCACTTCGGGTCTTGGAGGGGGAAATCCTAGTCCGGGAAGATACAGGGCTGTCTGGAGGAGTGGGGATTTCATCCGAGTTTGCATCCTGTTCCTGTGGTCGAGGGGGAGGCTTAAACAAGTCAGTTAGATTAGTACATCTTTGTCCAATACTACATGCCGAACAACACTGCCTCAGTTTACCCCTGAATTCTTTATTATTTTCTCGCTCAAGTGCGAGTACCATGGGGTCCTGTGGTGGTATCAATCCACAGTCCCTTTGTCACTCTGAATGGTTTCGGAGGGTGAAAAACATATTTGCATATGAGACCTCATCCCATTTTTCTTCTCTCCTCAAAAAGAGCATTAATTGCAAGAGAGTGTTATAATCTATTGACCCGTTTAACCGCCACTTGGCCCCATCTTCCAATTTATATAGAGGCCACTATTAATTGCAATATTTGATAAGGGTCCTTTTAGTTTCTATGCCTCCGGTCCCAACAATGTCTTTCTAGTGAGCGAGCACACAGCCTAAAGGACTCTTTTTCAAAATTCCTCCCTGATTGTTACCCATTTCGTGACTTCTTGCCCCTTTAACTTGCCTTTTGCTATTCTTTTAATAAGTTTCCACGTGAATCGCTTCTTACAATTTGTTATAGTTTCCTCCCAATCTTTCTCCCACACATCCCAAATTTCCAGAATCAATTTTTCCCTTCCACACACCAGCTTCACTACCTCAATTTTTTGGTGAGTTCTTTCCCAACTATAAAACCGTGGGGTCCGGGGAAGGCACTTAGGACACTGCGCTCCTCGCCTCCTAGATACACAGTACTACTTTCTATCACAAGATTTACACTTCAACAGGACCCAAGCTTGGTGCCAATTCTTATATAAACTAGGAGCTAGCCCACATGCGAAGCAGGGAATTATAAAGATTTCTGGAGGTTGTTCCCAATCTAAGGCTACTTTCCACCCTGTGGGAGTCACGTATGCCCCTTTCAAATAAAATCTCTCTTCTCCCCTTTGTATCCAATTCCCCCCTCATTCAAATACTCCCAAGGTTCGAGCCCAAACCACCTAAGGAGTGATTTCTTTTGCTCTGCCACTTTAATAATTAACCAGTTCCGGTTCCCCGTCACTTAGGAGAGTGATTAGGTACTACCGCAGCCTAAGTTGCACATTAAAAGATTTACAAGCTTTATAATTATTCCAGGCGTTTTGTCCATCTATGGCCGTGCTCCTCGCGGAGTTACGGATCCGCAGATCGGGACTCCCACTCACTTTACAGCAATGCTGCGTCTCAACCACACGTACACACGCACAAAGACAAAACTTTTAACATAAAATCCCCAGGTATTCAAATTATAACATTATCACTTCAGTTAACGTTCATACAAAAACCACCCAAACACAGTTACAGTTAGCATTTATACAAAAACCACTCGAACGCAGTCACAGTTAGCATTCATACAAAAATCACTCGAACGCAATTGCGCGGAGGTCCGCTTACCCTTCTCCTGCTTCTTAAATTAGCAGGTCCGTCCTGGCTCCTGACACTGGGATGCAGCAGTAACCTCAGGTTTGCTCGATCTATCCTCAAGATCGCTAGCGGCCGCTCTATCAGTCAGCAAACCCCCCTTCCTTACCAGGGTACCCTTTCCCCACGGGGACTATGCTGCACGCCAGACGTCTCAGTGCGATTTACCAGCAGCCCCGGCCACGCGTATGACTTAAAGGCCCTTCCCTACAAAACATACCGTTTATATCTGTGGCTTCAGGAGGTTGTTGTCTGCTCTCCGGGTGAGCGGCCGGCAGTGGAGGCTCCTCCGAGGAAAGTGCCCGGGGCGCGTCTAGGAGTGTCCGCTCCCCAGTCACTCCCACGGTCAAGTAGAGATCTCCTGGCTGGCTCGCCAAAACTGACGTGCGGAAAGCAGACTCCACAGTCTGTAAGATTGTAAAGTAGGTATGTTTATTCGGCGCCAGGCAGCACGGGGGGTAGTCCCACCAAAGTCGTGTGCACTGAGCAGCAGCGTGTCTCTTCAATTTATACAATCAAATATTACATATACATTAGATTTCCCAATACGCCTATACATATGCATCTATCCTCATTGCATATCAAAATCAGTTCCGAGAAGTAATTTCCATAGACTCCTCCCAGTTGCACTTGCGCAGTGCCTCCTAGTGGTGGTCGTCGGGGGTCCCAAGATGAAGGCCCATCCTCTTCATCATGGTGTCCGCTGATTGACCTTTGTTTCTGCGCAAACTCAGTTCTCTCCTGGCTCCCATCCATACAGCAGGGTCGGTCTCGACCGGTTCTAGGCAACTCCCAACCCCTATCAGGAACTAACCGCTTTATATGGAGATGCAAGACTCTCTGCTTCAGTTAATTTAGACAATTAATTTACATAACGAGGAAGGCCAAGGCCCATCTGGAATTGAAGCTGGCAAGGGATGTCAAAAACAACAAGAAGGGCTTCTTCAAGTACATCAGCAGCAGAAGGAAGGCTAGGGACAATGTGGGGCCGCTGCTGAATGAGGCGGGTGTCCTGGTGATGGAGGATGCAGAGAAGGCAGAGCTACTGAATGCCTTCTTTGGTTCAGTCTTCAGTGCCAAGGCAGGCCCTCAGGAATTCCAGGCCCTGGAGGTAAGAGAGGTAGCCTACAGAGAGGGTAACCTTCCCTTGGTTGAGGAGGACTGCGTGAGGGATCGCTTAAGCGATCTGGACGTCCACAAATCCATGGGCCCCGATGGAATGCACCCACGAGTGCTGAGGGAGCTGGCGGATGTCATTGCTGAGCCACTCTCCATCATCTTTGAGAGGTCCTGGAGGACAGGAGAGGTGCCCGAGGACTGGAGAAAGGCCAATGTCATGCCAATCTTCAAAAAGGACAAGAAGGAGGACCCAGGGAACTACAGGCTGGTCAGCCTCATCTCCATCCCGGGAAAGGTGATGGAGCACCTTATCCTGGAGGTCATCATCAAGCAAGTGGAAGAAAAGAAGGTTATCAGGAGTAGTCAGCATGGATTCACCAAGGGGAAATCAGGCTTGACCAATCTGATAGCTTTCTACAATGACATGACTGGCTGGGTAGATGAAGGGAGTGCCGTAGATGTTGTCTACCTAGACTTCAGCAAGGCTTTCGACACAGTCTCCCATAACATCCTCCTAGGGAAGCTCAGGAAGTGTGGGCTGGATGAGTGGTCGGTGGGGTGGATTGAGGACTGGCTGAATGGCAGAACTCAGAGGGTTGTCATCAGCGGCGCTGAGTCTAGTTGGAGGCCGGTAACTAGTGGTGTCCCCCAGGGGTCAGTACTCGGCCCAGTCTTGTTCAGCTTCTTCATCAACGACCTGGATGAAGAGTTAGAATGCACCCTCAGCAAGTTTTCTGATGACACCAAACTGGGAGGAGTGGTGGATACACAGGAAGGCTGTGCTGCCATTCAGCGTGACCTGGACCGGCTGGAGAGTTGGGCAGAGAGGAACCTGATGAGGTTCAACAAGGGCAAGTGCAGGGTCCTGCACCTGGGGAGGAACAACCCCATGCACCAGTACAGGCTTGGGACGGACATGCTGGAGTGCAGCTCTGTGGAGAGGGACCTGGGTGTCCTGGTGGACGACAGGTTGACCATGAGCCAGCAGTGTGCCCTGGCTGCCAAGAAGGCCAATGGCATTCTGGGATGCATCAAGAGGAGTGTGGCCAGCAGGTCGAGGGAGGTTCTCCTTCCCTTCTACTCTGCCCTAGTGAGGCCTCATCTGGAGTACTGTGTCCAGTTCTGGGCTCCCCAGTTCAAGAAAGATGAAGAGCTACTGGAGAGAGTCCAGTGGAGGGCTACAAGGATGGTGAGGGGACTGGAGCATCTCTCCTACGAGGACAGGCTGAGGGAGCTGGGCTTGTTCAGCCTGAAGAAGAGAAGGCTGAGAGGGGACCTTATAAATGCTTACAAATATCTGAAGGGTGGGTGTCAGGAGGATGGGGACAAACTCTTTTCAGTGGTGCCCAGCGACAGGACAAGGGGCAATGGGCACAAACTGAAGCAGAGGAAGTTCCGTCTGAATGTGAGGAAGAATTTCTTCATTCTGAGGGTGACGGAGCACTGGAACAGGCTGCCCAGGGAGGTTGTGGAGTCTCCTTCTCTGGAGATATACAAGATCCGCCTGGACAAGGTCCTGTGCGGCCTACTGTAGGTGACCCTGCTTCGGCACGAGGGTTGGACTAGATGACCCACAGAGGTCCCTTCCAACCCCTACCATTCTGTGATTCTGTGAATAGATAGGCACTATCAGTTTTTCTAAATGCACAGCAACTATTAGGTAATGCCACTTCTATTAAAATCCCTTTTAACCCCTTCCTTTACCAACACCCGCCTCACTAAAACCTCCTTTCAGATAGTTGTAGAGAGTGATAAGGTCTCCCCTCAGCCTTCTCTTCTCCAGTCTAAATAGCCCCAGCTCCCTCAGCCGCTCCTCATAAGACTTGTTCTCTAGAACCTTCACCAGCCTCGTTGCCCTTCTCTGGACACGCTCCAGCCCCTCCATGTCCTTCTTGTAGTGAGGGGCCCAAAACCGAACACAGTACTCCAGGTGTGGCCTCACCAGTGCCGAGTACAAAAGGGCAATCACCTCCCTACTCCTACTGGCCACAGTATTCCTGATACAAGCCAGGATGCCATTGGCCTTCTTGGCGACCTGGGCACACTGCTGACTCACCAAACTGTCAGTCAGCACCCCCAGTTCCTTTTCTGCCGGGCAGCTTTCCAGCCACTCTTCCCCAAGAATGTAACACTGCATGGGGTTGTTGTGACCAAAGGGCAGGACCTGGCACCTAGTCTTGTTAAACCTCATACAGTTGGCTTCAATGCAGTCTGTCCAGATCCCTCTGTAGAGCTTTCCTACCCTCGAGCAGATCAACACTCCCACCCAACTTGGTGACATCTGCAGACTTACTAAGGGAACACTCAGTCCCCTAGTCCAGAGCATTGATAAAGGTATTAAACAGAACTGGCCCTAAAACGGAGCCCTGGGGAACACATCTTGTGACTGGCCGCCAACTGGATTTAACTCCATTCATCACAGCTATCTGGGCTTGGCCATTCAGCCAGTTTTTTACCCAGCGAAGTGTACATCCATCCAAGCCATGAGCACCCATTTTCTCCAGGAGGATGCTGTGGGAAACACTGTCAACGGCTTTACTACAGTCCAGGTAGACAACATTCACAGCCTCTCCCTCATCCACTAATCGGGTCACCTTGTCATAGAAGGAGATCAGGTTCATCAAGCAGGACCTGCCTTTCACAAATCCATGCTGACTGAGCCTGATCCCCTGGTTGTCCTGTACGTGCCGTGTGATGGCACTCTAGATGAGCTGCTCCATAACCTTCCCCGGCACCATGGTCAGACTGACAGGCCTGTCGTTCCCCGGACCCTCCTTCCGGCCCTTCTTGTAGATGGGCGTCACATTAGCTTACCTCCAGTCAACTGGGACCTCCCCTGTTAACCAGGACTGCTGATAAATGATGGAGAGTTGCTTGGCGAGCACTTCCACCAGCTCCCTCAACACCCTTGGGTGGATCCTGTCCAGCCCCATAGACTTGTGTGTGTCTAAGAAGTGGTGTAGCAGGTCACTAACCATTTCCCCTTGGATTGTAGGGGCTTCATTCTGCTCCCCGTCCCTGTCTTCCAGCTCAGGGGGCTGGGTGTCCAGAGAACAACTTCCCTCACTGTTAAAGACTGAGGCAAAGAAGGCATTAAGTACCTCAGCCTTTTCCTCATCCTTTGTAACTATGTTTCCCTCATGCATCCAATAAAGGATGGAGATTCTCCTTAGCCCTCCTTTTGTTGCTAATGTATTTATAGAAGCATTTTTACTTGTCTTTACAGCAGTAGCCAGGTTAAATTCTAGTTGGGCTTTGGCCCTTCTAATTTTCTCCCAGCATAACCTCACGACATCCTTGTAGTCCTCCTGAGTTGCCCGCCCCTTCTTCCAAAGTTCATAAACTCTCCTTTTTTTCCTGAGTTCCAGCCAAAGCTCTCTTTTCAGCCAGACCGGTCTTCTTTCCCACCAGTTCGTCTTTTGGCACATAGGGACGGCCCCTGCTCCTGAGCCTTTATGATTTCCTTCTTGAAGAATGTCCAACCTTCCTGGACTCCTTTGCCCCTCAGGACTGCCTCCCGAGGCACTCTGTCAACCAGGCCCCTAAACAGGCCAAAGTCTGCCCTCTGGAAGTCCAAGGTAGCAGTTCTGCTAACCCTCTTCCTTACTTCTCCAAGAAACAAAAGCTCTATTATTTCATGATCGCTATGCCCAAGATGACCTCCAGCCATCACATCACCCACAAGTCCTTCTCAGTACACAACAGTTCCAGTGGGGCACTTTCCCTAGTTGGCTCTCTCACCAGCTGTGTCAGGAAGTTATCTTCCACACACTCCAGGAACCTCCTAGACTGTTTCCTCTCTGCTGTATTGTGTTTCCAGCAGACATCTGGTAAGTTGAAGTCCCCCATGAAAACAAGGGCTAGCGATCATGAGACTTTTCCCAGCTGCTTATAGAATATTTCATCACAGAATCACAGAATGGTAGGGGTTGGAAGGGACCTCTGTGGGTCATCTAGTCCAACCCCCCTGCCGAAGCAGGGTCACCTACAGCAGGCTGCACAGGACCTTGTCCAGGCGGGTCTTGAATATCTCCAGAGAAGGAGACTCCACAACCTTCCTGGGCAGCCTGTTCCAGTGCTCCGTCACCCTCAAAGTGAAGAAGTTCTTCCTCATGTTCAGACGGAACTTCCTCTGCTTCAGTTTGTGCCCATTGCCCCTTGTCCTGTCTTTGGGCACCACTGAAAAGAGTTTGTCCCCATCCTCCTGACACCCACCCTTCAGATATTTGTAAGCATTTATTAGGTCCCCTCTCAGCCTTCTCTTCTTCAGGCTGAACAAGCCCAGCTCCCTCAGCCTGTCCTCGTAGGAGAGATGCTCCAGTCCCCTCACCATCCTCGTAGCCCTCCACTGGACTCTCTCCAGTAGCTCTTCATCTTTCTTGAACTGGGGAGCCCAGAACTGGACACAGTACTCCAGATGAGGCCTCACTAGGGCAGTGTAGAAGGGAAGGAGAACCTCCCTCAACCTGCTGGCCACACTCTTCTTAGTGCACCCCAGGATACCATTGGCCTTCTTGGCAGCCAGGGCACACTGCTGGCTCATGGTCAACCTGTTGTCCACGAGGACACCCAGGTCCCTCTCCGCAGAGCTGCTCTCCAGCAGGTCCACCCCAAGCCTGTACTGATGCATGGGGTTGTTCCTCCCCATGTGCAGGACCCTGCATTTGCCTTTGTTGAACCTCATCAGGTTCCTCTCTGCCCAACTTATTTCATCTGCCTCTTCATCCTGGTTCAGTGGTCTATAACAGACTCCCACCTTGATAACTGCCTTATTGGCCTTCATCCTGATTCTTACCCATAAACACTCGACCCTTTTATCACCATCCTCAAGCTCTAGACAGTCAAAACACTCCCTAATACTTCTTTGCACCCTCCCTTCAGGTACTCGTATACATTGATGAGATCCCCCCTGAGCCTTCTCTTCTCTAGACTAAACAGTCCCAGCTCTCTCAGCCTTTCCTCATAGGAGAGATGCCCCAGTCCCTGTTTTGCACTGGGAGGTTCTGGTCCGTTATGATCCACGTGAGAAAGGCACTTAGACTCTGTAAGGTGTAATTTAAAATGCTGTTTATCTAACACTATAAGGAGAAAATAGCATCCCTTTAGATGCTGGGAACCCTGAGCAGAGTAGAGTTGAACAGGACTCCAACCCACATGCAGCACGTCATGCAGACCCCGTCCATAGCTGAGGTTATCCCCTTTGGTCTTTCAAACCATTATAGGATTTTCTCACAAGGAAATAACTCTATAATTTCTGCTCTCAAAGAGAAAGGATGTTCACTTAAGAACTTCTTGTTGTGCTTGTAGATAAAGGCAAAGCCACACAAGTGGCATAACCACCAGTACCAACTGGGAGCTGCCTACAGGCTCCTCTGTTACAGTGAGCTGGCTGGGTTTATCCTGCCTGTCTAGTTTGGAGAGAAGGAGGCTGAGGGGAGACTGCATTGCTATCTACAGCTTCCTGAAGAGGGGAAGTGGCGAGGGAGGTGCTGATCTCTTCTCCCTGGGATCCAGGGACAGGACGCGTGGGAAGGGTTCAAAGATGTGCCAGGGGAGGTTTAGACGGGGCATTAGAATCATAGAATCATAGAAAGTTTTGGGTCGGAAGGGACCCCTAGAGGCCATCTAGTCCAACCCCCCCGCAGCGAGCAGGGACACTGCTAACTAGATCAGGTTGCTCAGAGCCCTGTCCAACCTGGTCTTGAATGTTTCCAGGGATGGGGCCTCCACTACCTCTCTGGGCAACCCGTTCCAGTGTTTCACCACCCTCATTGTAAAGAATTTCTTCCTTATATCCAGCCTAAACCTACCCTGTTTTAGTTTAAAACCATTACCCCTCGTCCTGTCACTGCTGTCTCTACTAAAAAGATTGTCCCCATCTTTCCTATAGGCTCCCTTTAAGTACTGAAAGGCTGCAATCAGGTCTCCCCACAGCCTTCTCTTCTCCAGGCTGAACAAGCCCAACTCTCTCAGCCTGTCCTCATAGGAGAGGTGCTCCAGCCCTCGGATCATTTTTGTAGCCCTCCTTTGGACCCGCTCCAATAGTTCCATGTCCTTCTTGTGCTGAGGGCTCCAGAGCTGGATGCAGGACTCCAGGTGAGGTCTCACCAGAGCAGAGTAGAGGGGCAGAATCACCTCTCTCAACCTGCTGGCCACGCTTCTCTTGATGCAGCCCAGGACACGGTTGGCCCTCTGGGCTGCCAGCGCACGTTGCCGGCTCATGTCCAGCCTTTCGTCTATCAGTACCCCCAAGTCCCTCTCAGCAGGGCTGCTCTTGATCCTTTCATCCCCCAGCCTGGATTGACAGCGGGGATTACCCCGACCCAGGTGTAGGACCTTGCACTTGGCCTTGTTGAACCTCATGAGGTTCACACAGGCCCACCTCTCCAGCTTGTCCAGGTCCCTCTGGATGGCATCCCATCCTTCTGGTGTCTCAACCGTACCACTCAGCTTGGTGTCATCTGCAAACTTGCTGAGGGTACACTCGATGTCGCTGTCCATGTCATTGATAAATATACTGAACAGCACCGGTCCCAGTACGGACCCCTGAGGGACTCCACTCGTCACTGGTCTCCATCTGGACATTGAGCCGTTGACCACTATCCTTTGGCTGGTGAGAGCTGGTGGCTCCTCTTCTCCACAATAAACAGCCCCAGCTCCTTCAGTCACTCCTCATTAGGCTTCTTCTCTAGACCTCTCACCAATGCTTCATTAGGAAGCATTTCTTTACTGAGACAGTGGTCAAACACTGGAACAAGCTTCCTAGAGAGGTGGTTGATGCCCCATGCATGTCATTGTTTTAGAGGCATTTGGACAATCATAGAATCATAGAATCATAGCTTGGAAAAGACCTCTATTATCATCAAGTCAAACCATCAAACCAACACCACCATGCCTGTTAAACCATGTCCCGAAGTGTCACATCTACACATTTTTGTTAATACCTCCAGAGAAGGTGACTCAACCACCTCCCTGGGCAGCCTATTCCAATGCCTGACCACTCTTTCAGTAAAGAAATTGTTCCTGATATCCAATCTAAACCTCCCCTGGTGCAACTTGAGGCCATTTCCTCTCGTCCTATTGCTAGTTACCTGGGAGAAGAGACCAACACCGCCTCACCACAACCTCCTTTCAGGTAGTTGCAGAGAGCGACAAGGTCTCCCCTCAGCCTCCTCTTCTCCACACTAAATAGCCCCAGCTCCCTCAACCGCTCCTCATAAGACTTGTTCTCTAGACCTCTCACCATCCTCGTTGCCCTTCTCTGGACACCCTCCGGCAACTCAATGTCCTTCTTGTAGTGAGGGGCCCAAAACCGAACACAGTACTCCAGGTGCGGCCTCACCAGTGCCGAGTACAGTGGCACGATCACCTCCCTACTCCTGCTGGCCACACTATTCCTGATACAAGCCAGGATGCCATTGGCCTTCTTGGCCACCTGGGCACACTGCTGGCTCATGTTCAGCCGGTTGTCGACCAACACCCCCAGGTCCTTTTCCGCCGGGCAGCTTTCCAGCCACTCTTCCCCAAGCCTGTAGCGTTGCATGGGGTTGTTGTGACTTAAGTGCAGGACCCGGCATTTGGCCTTGTTGAACCTCATACAGTTGGCCTTGGCCCATTGATCCAGTCTGTCCAGATCCCTCTGCAGAGCCTTCCTACCCTCCAGCAGATCGACACTCCCACCCATCTTGGTGTCACCTGCAATGATGCCCTTAATAACATGCTTGAACTTTTGGTAAGCCCTGAATTGGTCAGACAGTTGGACTAGATGATCACTGTATGTCCCTTCCAACTGAGCAATTTGACTAAATTGTGCCCCTGTGCTCCACTGGGCTTGTGGAGATGGGCTGGTTATGGGCTGCTGGCTCCTTTTATGCGCCTGGGAGTAGCCATGGCAAGGTATTATTCAGCTCCCCCACCTGCCATTGTCTGTCTATGCTCATTTGTGGGTGTGGAGATGAGATTTTACCACATAACCTACGACACACTACTTGCCTGTTTTTAAGTGTTGCTTTTTAACAAAAACATAAAACAATGTTGAGACTTACAGTGCTGAGCTGAGAGCATTTCGTGTTTCACATTAGACTGCAATATATAACAGTTATTTTATACAAACTTCATTTGAAGCTTCATTAGAAGTGTTTATACACTTTTCCCAAGGGTTTCTCATACAGATGTCTTCAGGCACCTCAAAACCCAGATCAATTTGAAGTGCAACATCAAGTCAAACATAAAACTCTCCAGTGTTTGTTCCTCTTTTGCAGTAGACAACCACCTAACAACTCAGTTATTGAGAATACCTTTCACTGCTTCTGGCAACTGATAAGGACTTTTCCAATATTATTTCATGTAGATTCGTTTTCTTTCAACAGCTAGGCTAGCATCTTGAAACAGGGCAGAGAAAATGCATTATAGATACTTGTCTGATACTTCTATGCTTTGCACTTCCGGTAGTCATTCAATTAATTTTTCATTGCTTTATAATGGATTATAAACTTCAGCCAGTTTATCTACTGAATTATGACCAGTTATTTTAAATTTTGGTATGTCTAATCTGACATCTCAGTCTACAAGAGGTAGAAATTCAGTCATCAGTTTCAGTAATTTCCCTGCATGAATTGCAAAAGAAACAAATGGAAGTCAAATAGAAAGTGACAGACTTTATGAATTACCATACTTCAGATTCCATTTGTACTAAGCATTACGACATATTAGATTACCCCATAGACTTTCTGAATACAAACACCATTTTTTAGAGGACAGATAGATAGGGGAAGGTAGAAGCTGAGGAGCGTACACTTGAGTTTTTACTCCTTGCTCTACATTTCAGAAACAATCCATCCAACTACTCTTACTACAACAGGTTCAAGCACAGTTTAAGGAGAAAACAAGCAAATTGTTTTATTTTTACAGGTATGAAGGTGTTTAAAAATCAGAGGAAATAGAGAAAAGGGAAGGGCACATCACTGCTTTCACAGAATCACAGAATCAATGTTAGGGGTTGGAAGGGACCTCTGTGCGTCATCTAGTCCAACCCCCCTGCCGAAGCAGGGTCACCTACGGCAGGCTGCACAGGACCTTGTCCAGGCGGGTCTTGGATATCTCCAGAGAAGGAGACTCCACAACCTCCCTGGGCAGCCTGTTCCAGTGCTCCGTCACCCTCACAGTGAAGAAGTTCTTCCTCATGTTGAGCTGGAACTTCCTGTGCCTCAGTTTGTGCCCATTGCCCCTTGTCCTGTTGCTGGGCACCACTGAAAAGAGTTTGACCCCATCCTCCTGGCACCCATACATATCACAGCACAAACCAGAAACTTGCAAATTTCTTCATCTAAGTTTTGAAGAAATGGTGCTGTGTATGTGTGCTATTTCTAATGAGAAACAGAAATACTAAAGGAAAAGATCGTTGTAGCCCTCAGGAAACAACTGCCCAAATTGCCCCGCAAGACAACACACATAGAAGTTCTAACACAACAAAGTCAGCAACAACCCCCACTGTGCTGTCAAAAATCTTCCCACCCCATAAGTAAAAGACATGGCAAGGCAACTCCGCTAAAATCCAGCGGAACAGGAAACATTCCCCCACTGTCTATAGTAACCACCCCAAACTTTCCAAACTCAAAAAAATGCTCAACAGCCATCTCTACAAGAAGCACCAAGACAAACCCTAGACCATACCCCACAATATGTCAATCCCCTCTAGCCTCAGGAAAAGGTTCAGCTGCCAGAGACGCAGAATAAACAAAAAGACCACTAACATCCCACCTAAATAAACCATAAACACCACCAAAGATACAGAAGAAATCCCTAAATTCAACCACCATCCACAAGTCAAAATAGATGCTAGTACCAAACCAACCACTACATAATGCAGAGACAGATTAGACGCTACTGACAGCTCCTAAATGCTAAAAAAAAGCACAAAGTAAGTCATAGTAGTTCCCCCTTGGCTTTTCTTCACGGTCTTCACGTGGACTTGTGCAAAACATGTGACACTCTCCCACATGACATCCTTGTCTCTAAATTGGAGAGACATGAATTTGAAGGATGGACCACTCAGTAGATCAGGAATTGGCTGGATGGTCGCACTCAAAGAGTTGCAGTCAACGGCTTGATATCGAAGCAGAGACCAGTGACGAGTGGCGTACCTCAGGGGTCGGCACTGGGACTGACACCGTTTAACATCTTTGTCGGCAACATAGACAGTGGGGTTGAGTGCACCCTCAGCAAGTTTGCAGACAACACCAAGCTGTGTGGTGTGGTCAACACGCTGGAGGGAAGGAATGCCATCAAGAGGGACCTGGACAGGCTTGAGAAGTGGGCCTGTGTGAACTGCATGAAGTTCAACAAGGCCAAGTGACAGGTCCTGCACTTGGGTCAGGGCAATCCCAAGCACAAATACTGGGTGCAGAATGGACTGATAGCAGCCCTGAGGAGAAGGACTTGGGGGTACTGGCTGACAAGAAGTTCAACATGACCCAGCAGTATGCACTCGCAGCTCAGAAAGCCAACTGTATCCTGGGCTGCATCAAAAGAAATGTGGCCAGCAGGTCGAGGGAGGTGATTCTGCCCCTCTACTCCGCTCTGGGGAGACCCCACCTGGAGTACTGCGTCCAGCTCTGGAGCCCTCAGCACAAGAAGGACATGGAGCTGTTGGAGTGGGTCCAGAGGAGGGCCACGAAGATGATCAGAGGGCTGGAGTACCTCTCCTATGAGGACAGGCTGAGGGAGTTGGGGTTGTTCAGCCTGGAGAAGAGAAGGCTGCAGGGAGACCTGATTGCAGCCTTTCAGTACTTGAAAAGAGTTTGGCCCCATCCTCCTGACACCCACCATTCAGATATTTGTAAGCATTTATAAGGTCCCCTCTCAGCCTTCTCTTCTTCAGGCTGAACAAGCCCAGCTCCCTCAGTCTTTCCTCATAGGACAGATGCTCCAGTCCCCTCACCATCCTCGTAGCCCTCTGCTGGACTCTCTCCAGTAGCTCCTCATTTTTCTTGAACTGGGGAGCCCAGAACTGGACAGAGTACTCCAGATGGGGCCTCACTAGGGCAGAGTAGAGGGGGAGGAGAACCTTCCTCGACCTGCTGGCCACACTCTTTGTAATGCACCCCAGGATCCCATTATCTTTTCTGACAACCAGGACACACTGCTGGCTCATGGTCGACATGTCATCCACCAGCACACCCAGGTCCTTCTCCACAGAGCTACTCTCCAGCAGGTCTGCCCCTGGCCTGTACTGATGCATGGGGTTGTTCCTCCCCAGGTGCAGGACCCTGCACTTGCCCTTGTTGAACTTCATCAGGTTCCTCTCTGCCCAGCTCTCCAGCCTGTCCACGTCTCGCTGAATGGGAGCACAGCCTGCTAGTGTATCCACCACTCCTTCCAGTTTTGTGTCATCAGCAAACTTGCTGAGGGTACACTCTAACTCTTCATCCAGGTCATTGATGAAGAAGTTGAACAAGACAGGGCCCAGTACTGACCCCTGGGTGACACCACTAGTTACCGGCCTCCAACTAGACTCAGTGCCGCTGATGACAACCCTCTGAGTTCTGCCTTTCTGCCAGTTCTCAATCCACCTCACTGTCCACTCATCCAGACCACACTTCCTGAGCTTCCCTAGGAGGATGTTATGGGAGACAGTGTCGAAAGCCTTGCTGAAGTAGAGGTAGACAACATCCACGGGTCTCCCCTCATCTACCCAGCCAGTCATGCCATCGTAGAAAGCTATCAGATTGTTTAAGCATGATTTCCCCTTTGTGAATCCATGCTGACTACTCCTGATAACCTTCTTTGGAACATTTGGTCTATTTGTGACTTAAACAACTAATTCTGTTCATAAATCTCGTGATGGTACATTTCTAAGCATCTTAACTTCTAAAAAGGTATGGTGTTTTGTCAAATTTAATAAGATCTTGACATTTAAAATTCTACTCAAAATATCAGTGTTATATTTCTGCTCAATAAATGTAGCACCAGTATGGAGTCTGTCATGCATCTGTAAGTAAAATTATTTCACAAGACTAGATCTTGTTAGAGTATTCGTATCTTCTTTTTTGAAATGCAAAAGCATTTAGTAACCCTTGTAGATTTGCACTGCATGTTGCAATATCTTTAAGATCTCTCTCAACCTTTTTTACATTCTTCTACTTTCAGACTCAAAACATCATGTATGACATGATTTCTGACTTAAATGAAAGAAGTGAAGATTTTGAGAAGAGAATTGTTACTCTGGAAACTAAACTGGAAACTTTAATTGGTAGTATTCAAGCTCTCCCTGGACTCATTATCCAGACAATCAGCCAACAACAGAGGGATCTCCTTGAGGCTCAGATACAAAATTATAAACATGTTGCCTACAGTGCTGAGCGATCATGGTCTTTGTCAAGAAGAAGGAGATCCTCCTCCACATCATCACCAACTTCATCAGAGAGTAGCTAGAAGAGAATAAGTTAACCACAAAAAAAAGAAAACTTTTTGCCATCATATGGTCAATATTTTAGCTTTTATTGTAAAGCCCTGTGGTTCTAATCAGTGTTATCTGGGTTCTGATGTCAGAATCCTAGAAACCTGGATACAATATTTAAGGCTAAGATGAGCAAAAACTGTTCCCCTCCTCCTCCTCTCAGATGCACAGTGAATGCACTTCTTATGGCTATAATATATTGTTCCTCCTGCAATTTCACAAACTTTTTATTCATGCACTTCAAGCAACCTGTATTACTACAGCATATAATAATAATAAAAAGGTGAATTTCTGCACATATTTGTTTAATTACTTGGACTTTAACAGTTAGAAAAAGCACCCATGATCAAAAGATTTAATTCAAAAAATGTAAGCAGCAAAATTCAAGCATAACTGTTCTCTCAGTATGAAAAATCATTCTCTAAACTTTGCGCTGGGGGGGGAATAAAAATCAAAAGAAAAATAAAAAAAATATCAAGGATCATCTAACTGTTCTGTGTATGTATAGTCATTTTAAAAGGTCACTGACAGCTTCAGTTTCTGAAGTCATTAATTAAAAATATAATTTACCCTAGAAATCAGAAAGACAGTAATGCAGAAAGTCAGAGCAGAGACGTGCTAGGCAAGACAGAAGAGCTTTTCTCCCAAACACCCAAAATTCCACACACCAAATACATTACCTTTTATAATCTGAAAATCAACACGCACTTTAGGCCTATTTATAATAAAGGCTTTGTTATAGTTTTGTCCTATGGCCAGAAACAAAGGACCACGCGGTTGCCCTATCACCCTTTCCCCCACTGGGGTGGGGAGGAGAATGGAAAGAAAAAGGCAAAACTCATGGGTCGGGATAAGGGCAGTTTAACAGAACAGCAAACGAAGTGAACAGTAACAACAATAATACTGATAAGAAGAATATACAAAACAAACAGTGAAATGCACAGAGCAACTCTCGCTGCCCGATGTCCCGCATGCTCCCGCATGCTCCCGATCTGCGATTAACATCCCTCCGGCCAGCTCCCCCATTCAGAACACAGCATGATGGCACATGGTATCGAATGCCCTCTTTTGTTTGGCCAGTTTGGGTCAGGTGGCCCGGTTGTGTCCCCTCCTAGTGTTTTGTAAAAATTAACCCTGTCCTGGCCGAACCCAGGACAGCTTTGCCTTTTTTGTATAAAGTATACAACTGATGAACATAAGTTATATCTGTAGGCATTGCTTGCTTATAAAAAGCTCAAGAGTTTCTCCAATACCTTTTCTGTTCTTGGGAAAGATAATGATTTTACAGTATTTTTTCCCTGGGGTGAGCAGCATGGTTGCATGCCTTAGGAGTGCTTTCTTCATAGATGTTAGTATTTTGTGACTGGAAATAATAAGTTCATCTCTTTTGAGTTACCAAAGGAAAAGATGGATATAGTGCTACTTTTGTGCTAGCTCAGTCGTCAGCTAATGAGATTTTTTGAAAGCTCATGAGGCCATCTCATTTACACTGTTGGCAGGTTTAGACATATTGATTAATAGTATTGGGGTTTAATAGTTAGGTATCAGATTTTTTTTCTTGAAGATTTTCATTTTTCCATTCTCACATTTTTCATGTATTATTTCAAATATTTTTCCTGTTACTGAATGTGAAATACCCTTTCTGTAGCTTAAATGCGTTGCTTTTTGTTTTGCCAGCATGAACTAGCTCTTTTCTTGCTTACAAAAATATAATCTTTTTTATATTTGTAAGTTGTTTTTTTTTAAAAAAAATTCCTCCTCTAGGTTGTATAACTATAGTTACATATCAAAAATTGTTGCCAATCTGTGACAATTAACTCTGAGTTAAGATCTGACTACAAGTATTGAGCTGGTTTATCCTGCTGTGAAAGAGCAACTGTCATCTTTTACCTCTCAGTTCTCTGTTACACAACAGGACTCAGGAGCCTGAACATAATAAATTTTTTCTGTACTTGATGCAAGCAGGGGTGTTAGATGTAATGTGACTATTCACATCAACAGGATTTTATAATAGTCTGCTAAATTCTTTTGTATCACTTTTTTTTTAAAGCAAACAACAAGCGATGATACCGTTGAATACTCTGGTTCAATTTCTTAATTTACTCTAAAGTTCACTACAGATATTTTATCTGTATAATTCTGATAATTCTTTCTTTCTAACACCTGGTTTTGAAAAGTACTTCTACATGTGAATCCAGTCCAAGAAAAGACAGGTATAAACTTATATTGAAGAAAGCACAAAGTACTATGGGTTTAATTTTCTTACTCCTGATACAAAATTCCTTTTCATCTTTCCTTGTTTGAATCTTGTACCACAAATTCCTTTACTGAATTTTTATTTCCAAAACATAAGCTTCTTCACAGTGGTCCAAAAGGAGAAAGTTGCATTATGGCAGATCTCCAAAACTGCTTCTGTAACTGAATATAGATTTTTCTTTGAATGACTGTTTACAAATAATAAGGTATCTCTCACAAGAAGCAGATGGCATATTTACCGCATGACAAATGAAAAGCCTTATGCATACTTCAATTTAGTCTCAGTGATTCTTTACTGTGAGGGTTGTGAGGCCCTGGAACAGGTTGCCCAGAGAAGCTGTGGATTCCCCCTCCCTGGAAGTGTTCAAGGCCAGGTTGTACTGGGTTTTGAGCAACCTGGTCTAGTGGAAGATGTCCCTGCTCATGGCAGGGGGGTTGGAACCAGATGATCTTTAAGGTCCCTTCCAATCCTTACCGTTCTATGATTCTATGATTCTATGATTGGAAAATTCAGCTTTCACTTGCTCCTTAACTTCTCCTTTTCACTGCATTCCAGATACTGATTCCTTTTATCAGTTACTGATGAGTCTTGTTGCTAATCCCTGCATTTTTAATGACTCTTAGCAAAGGTATCTTGCCTGTAAAGACTTAAACGTAATATCACAAACAGGCCCATTCACCGTGCTTAAAACTAAGTACATTAATTTAAATAGCACTTTAAGTTATATTTAAGTCTTTGCAGGATCAGAATAATATGTTCACATCATAATATGCTTGCAAAATGCTCTGCAGATCTTTATTCTGCAAATCAGTATCTATCTATCATCAAAGCTCTTCATAAACATTACTCAGCAGAAGTAATCAGTTCAAAGGCCAATCACTGAAAGCATCATTGCAAAACATGCACACACCAACATATACGCTTTGGTTAAAATGTCTCTTAACTGTATATGCCACCTACTCTCCCTCTGTTGCTCTTGCCCATCCTCACCCCTTTGTACTATATATTTTCCTCCAGAAGCTTCTGAGCACTGGGATCCATGGCTACCTGTAAGTGTCCCTGGAACAGAGTCACCAGTACAGATCTGAAGGACAAGATAGCCCCAGGGCACCTGAGAGGCATGTGGCCTAGCACGCATAACAAGAGAGAACAGATAGCAAGATTCAACCTGAGAGAGGTCATGGACCCTTAGACATCACCTTAACAAGGCAGTGGTGCACATAACCTGGGAGTTATAACTCCAACCATTCTTCTGTACAGAGATATCACTATATTTCTCAAATGAACTTATGGACCTAAAAGACACGTCTGTGCCATTGCTGCAAGAAACACAGGCAGGGTCTGCTGCTCTAATGTGAGGAAGGTACAAAGCTGTGCCACTCTGCAGGACCTTCTCAGAAAACTGCCCGCTTTCAAGATCAAAACCAACAGCTAGCTCTGCTAGCACCAGTTATCATGATCTAAGGGGAACAAGCCTTACTAAGGTTTTCTGGCTGGCCTGTAAGATTTAGGAGCTCAGCTTCTAAGTGGTTAAACAGTAAACCCTACTCCCTGAAAAAGCAAAGAGAAAAGAAAAGAAAAGAAAAGAAAAGAAAAGAAAAGAAAAGAAAAGAAAAGAAAAGAAAAGAAAAGAAAAGAAAAGAAAAGAAAAGAAAAGAAAAGAAAAGAAAAGAAAAGAAAAGAAAAGAAAAGAAAAGAAAAGAAAAGAAAAGAAAAGAAAAGAAAAGAAAGAAAAGAAAACAACAAAAAAAGTTTGTCTTGTATTAAGATAGACATTGATTTTTGTCTGATGTTCCCCAGCACTTACTGATATCTTTGCTCGCTGGAGTTCCGATTCTGACTTGTGCTACAGGATGATGAGACAAAAGACCTATGGATACACTCCCCCACACATGAGTTCAGAATACAGTCTCAATGCTGAAATGCGTTAGTAAGCCATCTAGCTTCATTAGCTTCCTTTGAGACAGAGCTTTAAGTAAGTTTGACTAATAACTGTGAATCAAACTTACTTCATTATTAGTGCTTTCAAAACTTTTTTAAAGCACTTCCTGCTGTTGGGCTCAGGATTCCTTGAGCAGTGTACTGAATTTAGGTAGCTGACCTGGCATCATTGCATGTTCATTTCCACTGAAGTGCTAAAAAATGTCTATACCCATTGAATTCAACTGGTCAGTGGGTATTATAACATCTTCTACTGGGTGCTCAGCACATCCCAAATCAGGTCCTCAGAGAAGCAGCTTTCCCATGAATTCCCAAACTACTTTGGAAGTTAATGCAGGAACAGCTGGAAGAGTTTCCATTCTTTCAGCCTTTTAGTTACACCTACATGCAGAGAAAGCTATTCAGGTATCAGTAGTGCAGTGGTAGGAAGTTAGGCCATATTTCAGTTATCAAGTGCATGAAAAGAAAAAACTGTACATAGAAATAGACTACTTTCCCAGTCTTGCTCAAGATTCAGGGTTATATTTCCTGCCTTGCTACCCTGTTTTCTGCAGCCTACAAAATATATTTAGTGAGTCTCTTATATTTATTTTCAATTTGAAGCAACTACTGTAATACAGCAGCATGAAATAAGTGCAGTTTCAGAACAGCAGAATGGAAAACAGAAGAGAAATGGGCAAGTAGTGGGTAGGCTTTCCAAATAAGTTTTGCAACTAATTTCAGAGAGGTAGAAATAGGACAGAGAGAGGGTTAGATCCTCAATTGGCATAGTTTGGAACCTCTCTATTACTGGTCGATGGATACGTCTCAATTGTCCTTTGAAGGCCATGCCCAAGCCCGCCATGGAGAAGACACAGACCTTCTCTACAGGCAATGTATATGTCATCTGGTGTCCGGTGGTAGTGCAAAAGTCTCTGTTTGCAGTCCTGACTTTGTCAGTGTGACCATCCACTTTACCTGTCAGGGCAGTCAGCTTACTGCTCAAAAATCTCCATCTGTAGCATATAATACTCAAAGAGGATTAGATATAAAACTACAAACAGCTAGACTGCGACTATAGAATATATTTGCTTTTAACTGTTTAACATTTGTCTTCTTTTTCCCATACATTAAAAACATCAGTCTCTCTCTCCTTCTCCCTCTCCCTCTCTCTCTTTTTTAAAGCTGTCTTCCCTCCCTCCCTTTGATCTTTGCTCAGTGGATGCAAGAAAGACATTGTCAAATGCAGAGGCCTTTTGTAACCTTTTAGGTTGGTGGAAAAAACACCTGTTATTTGTGTATGAAATGGCCACATACTAGCTGGTGGCATGATTCAGGTTATGAAGTTTTAGCTGCGCTGACTTGCACTATTTGCCAGCAAGAAGCTAAAGGACCTTGCACTGCTTCACACATTTGATAGTTTTTTTGAACATTTATGGCTCAGTTTGACTGAGTGCACGATACATGAGCTGAGCAAGGCTAATCTTTGGTTCTAAGAGTTTTGACCATTGCAGCTGGTTTAGTTGGTTTTTATTTCCCCCTCTGCTTCCATCCCAGAGAAAGAAGGGAACAGCAAGCAGAAAAACTCTAAAAATCATCTCCAAGACAAAATGCTACCCAGAGCTTCCTCAGTTTGTAATTGCTCCATCTGCCTGGCAGATGTTTGTACAGTAACTTGACAACTGATGCTGCTCCCTGACTGTATCTGGCAGTACATGTCCAGCCTTTTGGCCTGCCCACTTGTTCATCTTACAGAATGACTATACCATCGAGAGGCACCAGCCAAATTATGTATGAGAATCAGGTCCGTTGTACTAAATTCTGAAGAACTCAGATTATTTCAGCCACTTTTCCATTACAGTCTTAGAAAATGACTGAAGTTTATGTTACCACCAACTGATGCCTAAACTCTGGATTTCAGTACTATAATCAGAAACTTCTATATGTAACAGAAATTCACAAAACCCTCCTGAAGTAAAGAACAGCAGGTATTTACAAAAATCAAAGGGAATGTGCCTCACTGTATATTTTGTTGCTTTAGGAAAACAGGGATGCTACTTTCAAGTCTTACACCAAAAGCGCTCCTGGTTCACTGTTGATGACCTACTTTCTTTCAGACTTGCATACACTTGTCATAGATATTTTCTTTAAGTAGTGCCAAACACAGAAAAGTCTAGCATGGATACCACTTGCCCATCTACTGATCTTAAATAATGTTTTTGCTACTCAACACCTCACTCTTCCTCCCAGTCAAAGAAGTTAAAAATTCATTGGATTACAGAAAGCTTACATTCATGGCCATGAACCGCTCCCTAATGGTTCTATAACCAATGAAGACAAAAGTGAAGACAAGCAGAAGAAAAGTCTCAAGTATACCAATAACAGGGAATGGGTGGGGAACACAATTACAAAAAAGAGTAATAAGGGTATCGGTTAAAAACAAAAAAAAAGTAAAAAATCCCTACAGAAGCAATTTGGAAGTAGTGATCATGAAGAAAAGTCAATCTCAAAGAAGTGTTAATAAGATATAATAGCAGTAAGATTATGCCAGTGCTCAGAAATCAGGTGTTCTGCAAGAGTATCCAGGTCAGATGACTGTCTTTACTTTTGCAAGACTTGAAAAGTCTTGACATCTGGAAACCTGAACAAATCGTCCTCTTCCTACTACTCTTTTGTACCCCAACCTTGGAGTGTCAATACCAAAATCTGATGGAAAGTGCCTGTTGTATCTCTTCAGAGCAGCATTGTCAAATTGTACATTCTCTCCTTATTTTTTAAGAAAGCATAATTAGTTCTTGGGCATTCTGTTTTTAAACTATACTAGAGAGGCTGAAGTAATCCAGGAACAGATCCATTCACACACTAGATATTCATACCTGTAACATCTTCCAAAGGAAAGATTTTCTGCTGCATGCTTGTTCCTCTGGAGGCAAGAAGGGAAGTCTACTACTGTAGCATCTTCTAGCAAATAACAACCTTCAAGGAAAAGCAAACCAAAACAGTGACTGTTGTGTCACTCCCAGGCACCAGGCCATGGCACAGAGGCCCTGCCACCTTGCTGTTGCAGGGGAACTGTGAGAACATTTAACTGCAGAGGGGACATGGGGGAACAGTTCAGCATCAAATCAGCTTTCAACACTTAATTTTGTTCTTTACAGGAGCAAAGGCTGAACAAAAAATAAATGAAGCCTTTCAAATGTATTCCTGGAAAAGCACAAATGGGCTTATGGTATGCTGGTAAGGGCACAAGAATGGGATATTCCAGGAGATCCTGGCTCAAGACCTGCTTTGCAGCACATGTAAGACTAGCATTTTGCTACAAATCTGAGACTGGTAGCTGATAATTGCCTTGGACACATTTCAGCCCCATACTCACTAACAATTCAGCTGAAGTATGCCCCACTTTTTCCAAGTCATGAAGGAGAAAAACATGTCTTCATGAAACTTTCCGGTCTTAATCAAAAAAGAAATTTCCCTGAGAAGCAAATTCTACAGAGTGTGTTCTTCTTCCCATGACATGGTTTAGTTGACAGACCAAAGTGGAGAAAAATTTACTTCTGTTTCATCATAGAATCAAAGAATCACAGAATGCTTTGGGTTGGAAGAGACATTTAGAGGTCATCTAGCCCAACCCCCCCCTGCAGTGAGCAGGGACATCTTCAACTAGACCAGGTTGCTCAAAGTCCCGTCCAACCTGGCCTTGAATGCTTCCAGGGATGGGGCCTCCACTACCTCTCTGAGCAACCCAGTGTTTCACCACCCTCATCGTAAAAAATTTCTTCCTTATATCCAGTCTAAATCTACCCTCCATTAGTTTAAAACCATTACTCCTTATCCTATCACAACAGGCCTTGCAAAAAAGATTATCCCCCTCTGTCCTGTAGGCCCCCTTCAGGTACTGGAAGGCCACAATCAGGTCTCCCCACAGCCTTCTCTTCTCCAGGCTGAACAAGCCCAACTCTCTCAGCCTGTCCTCATAGGAGAGGTGCTCCATCCCTCAGATCATTTCTGTGGCCCTCTGCTGGACCCACTCCAACAGCTCCATGTCCTTCTTGTGCTGAGGGCTCCAGAGCTGGATGCAGGACTCCAGGTGGGGTCTCACCAGAGCGGAGTGGCAGAATCACCTCCCTTGACCTGCTGGCCACACTTCTCTTGATGCAGCCCAGGATACGGTTGGCCTTCTGGGCTGCAAGCGCACATTGATGGCTCATGTCCAGCCTTTCGTCTATCAGTACCCCCAAGCTGATTAACTTAGAAAGGCAGGGCCCTAAGGACTCCTAGCATTTGTAGACTGAGACAGAGAATGACCCATAATACAAACTTGCCATTGTATTTTATTTGCTTTTAGCTATAGATCAGATGTGCCAAATAGGCAGTTAATTTTTTTCTCTTCTGAGAAGAGAACCAAACTGCAGTGCCACTAATGCAAATGAATTTTGTTAGTGAAGAGTTCACAGGGAACAAAGATGTACAGAGTTATTTTCCTCATCCGTTACAACAATTATCACCTTTCTCTGTCAGTTACATTGCTGTTCAAAAGCCTGGAGCATTTCGATTGTATAATATGTGTTTTTACAGTAAGGGCAGCTGAGAGTTTTTTTGATTTATTTTCCTTAAGATACTATTTTTTTAACTTAATGCTTACACATTATTGATTTGTTTTCCTTCACTTCAGTAACAGAAGAGTATTTCTTTGGATTTTCTTTGAACTGGAGTCAAAGGCAGCCAAGTGGTATGCCACCACTGATATCACTAACGCATTTTTCTTGATTCCTTGGGCAGCAGAGTGCAGGGGACAGTGCTTTCACGTAGAGTGATGTCCAGTACTTCTGGAATCAACTGCCCCAGGCTTGGAATCACAGCCTACCATTTGCCATGGACTAATCCAAACTGCACTGGAACAGGGTGATGCCACTGATCATCTGCAATACGTTGATGACATTATAGTGCGGGGCAACGCAGGGGAGGAAGTGTTTGAGAAAGGGAAAAGAATAATCCAGATCCTTCTAAAAGCTGGTTCTTCCATAAAAAGAAGCAAGGTCAAGGGACCTCACCACTTTATGAAACCCAGCAAAAACACTTTATTTACTTCCAAAGGTACTACTCTCAACCGAAACTACCTGTCTAGCCAGCTATTGTATTGTTGCTGGGAACACAGAACTGGGAAACACTTCTTGAGTCACAAAATCTGGTTTCCCTATAATTGCAGGGAATTCTAAAATGGACATCTAGCTCAGAAGTGTCTACAAGGTTCTTTTAACACACTTGCTTCTTACTCATAACCATAGATTTAAGGCACGTAGTAAGAAAAAGGAAGATGCAATATTAAGGTACCGCCAGAGTAGAGATCGAGATCATTGAAAGATCATGATATTAGCAGGAATTTGTTAAATAAATATCCTGGCTGATGTGAGGAAATGATGCACATGCCATCTTTCACAGGTAGGTGGGGGGTGGAGGGGAAGGAACAGATCCCTGCAATCAAAACTAAAAAAAAGTTCTGTCTCAAAATCCAGTGATTTCTAAGTCTGAGGGTGGCCATCAGACACCTGAAAATGTAATGTCCTTTGCAGGATCAGCACACCAGCCTCCATTAAACAAACAAACACTTTTTTTTAGTGTAGCTAAACCCAGGAATTTTTACCCATAGACTCCTAATGTAGTCTTCATGCATGCATTACAGGACTATTTAGAAGGCATTGGCGGTTCCTTAGGAGTTGGAGTCCACAGTGTCTAAGATATCTCAGATTGTCTCCAGCTTATAATGTAATTTTTTCAGACCAGAACAATCTGGTTATCTAAATATTGAAGTACATCTATGTATGCTCATATATACACAGTGAAGTCTACATTCCACTCTCAGCCCACATTTACTACTGATGCTTTTATTACTCCTCAATGCAATGCAATATTAGCAATTGATTCTATTTTTTCAGTGTTCCTATGTTCACTGTTATGGTAGGTCGCCTCAACCCACCTCCTAAAGACCTTAAACCATGAAGGCTAGGTAATCAATAAGCTGTGCAGTTCTCTTTAGCCTGACAACAAAGCTGAAGATTCCTCATTCCCTCATCTCCACTCTACCAGACACCCCAAACATGTCCTTTCATGGATAAAAATTCCCACCCACAACACAGTAGTGACCTCCTAAACACTTGTAACTAAGCCACACACCTTCATCGATGAGATGTATCCCACTGTATATATGAAACTGGAAACAATTTATAGGTATCCCTACTCATTCTAGACTTTTTGCACACATCTTGGCAGTCATATCCAAGATTGATTTCTTTGCAGTGTTAGTCTATAGTTCTAAAGACTCTAACCATGTTAGTACAGCACATATAGATATACACTGTATTCATACACGCAACCCACCCCCTCCCCCCTGCCACAGACCAAGATTCCTTTCCCAAAAAACAATTAGCATTAATGCTTGACTGGGAATAAAAATCTTGCAAATATTACATCAGTGATGAAGTCTCTTTTCTAGGACACTTTTAACTCAAGAGTTTTTACAAAAGAACCTAGTTCATTAAATCTGAACATATGTCTAGCTTCTACTCGCTCCATAGAGCAAAAGAAATCTTTGACAGAATGATATTATGTGAAAAATAATTGTAAAGAAAACAGAAGTCAATAAATAAAACAAATGTTTGGTACAATACAAGGTATACCTTGATTTTCCTAAACATAGTAAAAAAACTTCAAAGTTTTAATGCTGTAAAAAGACTTATTATTAGCCTTCATACAAGCTACATGGCCACAAACTTCTGGGTTGTTGTGGTTTACCCCAGCTGGCAACCAAGAACCACATGGCCGCTCACTCAGTCCTCCCCCCCCATGGGATGTGGAGGAGAATCAGAAGAAAAAGGCAAAATTCATGGGTTGGGATAAAGGCAGTTCAACAGAACAGCTAAAGGAAGAGAATAATAACAGCAATAATACTGATAAAAAGAATATACAAAGCAAAGAATGCACAGGGCAATTTTCTTGCCGCCCGATGCCCAGTGTGCTCCCAAGCAGCAATTACCCTTCCCCGGCCAGCTCCCTCACATAAATACCGAGCATCATGTCACATGGTATCAAATATCCCGTTTGTTTGGCTACTTTGGGTCAGCCGTCCCAGCAGTGTCCCCTCCCAGATTCTTGTGAAAATTAACCCTATTCCAGCCAAACCCAGGACATTATTCACCCCTTATTCACCCCTTATTCTTTACTGTCTACATCATGCCCAGGTCCCACACTTTCCAATTAATCACCATCACTTTTCCTGTCTTTGATATATATATGTATATATACTCACATACAGATATCATTCCCTTAGTCTATGGAGTATCCTTCTAAAATGACCATTGAGTTCATTTAATCCATGACTGCGGGCTCCATCTCTTGTAACAGTCTCTCAGGGCAGGAGAGATGGTGTGTGGTGTTGGATGGTTGCATGCTGCACCCGGAGCTCACGTCTGGTGTATCTGTTGCTGCACATGCCCACACTCTGCGGGTTGAAGATGTCAATCTTGAGGAAGTTGCTGGGTGCCAGTAGCTGAAGCCAGGTCTAGTTCCATGACCGCTGCACTTTTCTTGGTTTCATCAAAGTTCATCCTTCATTAATTTGGATGATTCTTACTGTAATACCATTAATATGGCATGTAGCAACTGTAGTAGCGATGACATACAGTTGCAGGGTTATTTAGCAATTAACAGCACACAATTTAATTTATTGGCTATTCTCACTCAAAATCAAATCCTCTTGAGGTACATATTGGACTTTCCTGTCCTTCCACATCATCCACCAGGTGCAACTAGGTCCTTGAGCAAAAGCAAACCCATGGATGGGTTTGCCTTTGCCTGAGGCAGGACTAACCCAAACTGTCTTCCCTAACATATTCCTCATGTGCACTACAGGGGCCTTATCCCCTTCTACAGTACCTGGAAGTTTTGACTGGGCAGGGCCAGCTCGATTGGTAGATCCCCTGGTGTTAACTAACCAGGTGGCTTTTGCTAAATGTATATCCCAAAGTTGAAGGTTCCTCCACCCAGTGCTCTCAGTGTAGTTTTTAACAGCCCATTGTACCATTCAATTTTCCCAGAGGCTGGTGCATGGTAGGGGATGTGATACACCCACTCGATACCGTGTTCTTTGGCCCAGGTGTCTATGAGGTTGTTTCGGAAATGAGTCCTGTTGTCTGACTCAATTCTTTCTGGGGTGCCATGTCGCCATAGGACTTGTTTTTCAAGGCCCAGGATAGCATTTCGGGCAGTGACAACGGGGCACAGGATATGCTTCCAGCCATCCGGTGGTTGCTTCCACCATTGTGAGTACATGGCGCTTGCCTTGGCAGGTTTGTGGGAGTGTAATATAATCAGTCTGCCAGTCTTCCTCATGTTTATATTTCAACCATCGTCCTCCATACCACTGAGGCTTTACCCGCTTGGCTTGCTTGATTGCAGCGCATGTTTCACATTCATGGATAACCTGTGCAATACATATATCCACGATGGCACCACCCCACATCAAGAGTCTTGTATTTGTTCTTGTTAGTTTTCATACAGTTGGTGACTGTCCAGTGCTCTTGCTATCAAGATCTCTCTATAAGGCCTCTCTACCATCAAGGCAATCAATGGTTCTTTCTAATTTAGCACAGTTAGCCAGTTCCACGCAGT
Organism: Opisthocomus hoazin; assembly: GCF_030867145.1. Lineage (NCBI taxonomy): Eukaryota > Metazoa > Chordata > Aves > Opisthocomiformes > Opisthocomidae > Opisthocomus > Opisthocomus hoazin. The sequence goes on from NC_134453.1 coordinate 34,442,063, forward strand.
GGAGTACCTCCCACTGCTCTGACAGTGTTGTTCCTTTATCTTGATGTTTACTGCCCTTTCTTAAATATGTTTTCACAGAGGTGACACAAACTCCTCTGAATGGTTCAGAGGGGTCACAAATTCCCCTGATTGGCTCAGCTTTGCATGTGGTGGGTCTGTTGCAGATCTGGCTGGAACTAGCTATGACCAGCACAGCGCAGCCCCTGACCTCCTCCCACAGAGATCACCTTTTCAACCTCGCCCACTGTCAAAAACCTTGCTATTTATGACCAATGCAGTTACTGAAAGGTTAGTGGTCAGGAGATCTTGATTTTCATCTAACTTTGGTTTTAGCATCACTGCGTGAGCTTGCTCCCGCCACTTTTTAATTACACTTTGAGATCTATGGATCAGGAGTGCTATATGTGCTAAATGTTGTTTAATTACTATTGCAAGTATCACAAGGTTGGCATGTTGGGGCTGTTCAGTGTGAGGGGCCCTAATCACAAGTAATGAGAGATCAGTAGGAAATTACATTGATTCCCGTGGAGTGCTGTTCTGCTACACAGAACATGCTTTATTTCCCCCCTTTTATAGAGCTAATTGGTCTGTGTTATTGTTTAACATAGTGCAATTGCAGTAGTTGCCAAGAAGGAAAAATAAGTGGTTCTTTTTGGATCAGCTTGTAACTATGCATTTGGAAAGTGCCTAATGTGAAATCACAATAACAAGTGGAAGTAGGAAGAACCTCAAGAGCACTATATTCCCTTCTTCGTGAGCCTGAGCTTCCTATCCGTAAATGTCATGAACCCACCGAGTAATAAACAATTCACCTTCATGTTGCCAGTCCAAATCCACCTGACATACTTCAATCTTAGCAGCCTGATTCACTTCCTGGTTGTTTTGATGTTCCTCAGTGGCCTGACACTTAGGGACATGGGCATCAATGTGACATATTTTTACAGTCTGATTCTCTAGCTGAGCAGCAATATCTTGACACAATGGGGAAGCCCAGACAGATTTGCCTCTGTGTTGCCAGTTGCTCTGCTTCCATCACTGTAGCCACCCCCGCAGGACTAGCTGGATGGCTTTCACTTTCGCAAACTAGCTCGATTCACCTCCTCCTTCAGCAGTTTCTGCGACTTGTCATGTAGGACACCATACAGCAGCCTTCCACCTCCAATGCTTTCCCACAATGTGAAAGGATCCATCCGTGAACAGGGTGTTATAGTTTCGCTGTGGCTGGCAACAAAAGGGCCACACGGCCGCTCTGCCGCCCCTCGCCCTGCTGGGATGGGGAAGAGAATGGAAAGAAAAAGGCAAAAACTGGTGGGTTGGGATAAGAGCAGTTTAACAGAACAGCAAACAAAGGGAACAGTAACAACAACAATACCGATAAGGAGAATACACAACACAGACAGCAGAACGCATAGAGCCTCTCTCACTGCCCGCTGCTGCGCACACTCCCAAGCCGCGACTCCTTCCTGCCGCCCAGCTCCCCCCCAACTGGAACCCAGCATGATGGCAAATGGTATCGAATACCCTGTTCTGTTTGGCCAGGTTGGACCAGCCCGCCCGGCTGTGTTCCCTCCTGGCTTCTGGTGAAAATTAACCCTGTCCTGGCCGAATCCAGGACACAGGGCATACTGCTTCTCGTTTTCTGGTAGTTTATTATACAGTGGGGCCTCTTCAGCAAGTGTCACCTCCTCCTCTGGCGATATTCCAAAATCTTTGCCTTCTAGCCAGTCCATGATTACCTCCAGAATTCCTAGCAGACTGGGGTTTCCTATTCGGGCCCTCTGTGTGATCAACACAACTCACTTACTCCACGTAGCACGATGTGTAGAGGGGACGCTCTCTTTGAACATCCAGCCCAGGACGGGCAGTCGGGGTGTTAAAAGGAGCTGTGCTTCAGTGCCGACCACTTCTGAAGCAGCTCAAACACCTTCACATGCTGCCAGAATCACCTTTTCAGTGGGAGTATAGCGGGCCTCAGATCCTCTGTATCCCCGACTCCAAAACCTCAGGGGTCGACCTCGAGTCTCCCCTGGTGCTTTCTGCCAGAGACTCCAGGTTGGGCCATTCTCCCCGGCTGCGGTGTAGAGCATGTTTTTAACATCTTGTCCTGACTGGACTGGACCAAGGGCTACGGCATGAACTATCTCCCATTTAATTTCACAGAATCACAGAATCACAGAATCACAGAATGTTAGGGGTTGGAAGGGACCTCTGTGGGTCATCTAGTCCAACCCTCCTGCCAAAGCAGGGTCACCTACAGCAGGCTGCACAGGACCTTGTCCAGGCGGGTCTTCAATATCTCCAGAGAAGGAGACTCCACAACCTCCCTGGGCAGCCTGTTCCAGTGCTCCGTCACCCTCAGAGGGAAGAAGTTCTTCCTCATGTTCAGACGGAACTTCCTGTGCCTCAGTTTGTGCCCATTGCCCCTTGTCCTGTCGCTGGGCACCACTGAAAAGAGCTTGGCCCCATCCTCCTGACACCCACCCTTCAGATATTTATAAGCATTTATTAGGTCCCCTCTCAGCCTTCTCTTCTTCAGGCTGAACAAGCCCAGCTCCCTCAGCCTCTCCTCGTAGGGGAGATGTTCCAGTCCCCTCATCATCATGAATTTCTTCAAAGCTTTGTCGTTGCTCAGGGCCTCATTCAAAATTGTTTTTCTTCCGGGTCACTTGATACAGAGGGCTTACAGTCAGACTGTAATTTGGAATATGCATCCCCAAAAAACCCACGACACCTAAGAAGGCCTGTGCTTCCTTTTTGCTAGTTGATGGAGACATAGCTGCTATTTTGTTGATGACATCCATTGGGATAAGACGATGCCCATCTGCCATTTTATTCCGAAAAACTGGATCTCTTGTGCAGGTCCCTTGACTTTACTTCGTTTTATGGCAAAACCAGCTTCAGAAGAACTTGAACTATTTTCTCCCCTTTCTCAAAAACTTCTTCTGCTGTGTTGCCCCATACAATGATGTTGTCAATGTATTGCAGGTGTTCCAGAGCTTCACCCTTTTCCAGTGCAGTCTGAATTAGTCCATGGAGAATGGTAGGGGTCTGTTTCCACCCCTGTGGAAGTCGATTCCAGGTGTACTGGATGCCCCTGCAAGTGAAAGCAAACTGGCCTGCACTTAGGCCTGCACTCTTCTGCCAAAGGGATGGAGAAAAATGCATTAGTGATATCACTGGTGGTATATCACTTGGCTGCCTTTGACTCCAGCTGATACTGAAGTTCTAGCATGTCCGGCATGGCAGCACTCAGCGTTGGCATGACTTCATTCAGACCTCGATAGTCTACTCTCAGTCTCCACTCTCCATTAGATTTACCTTTTCAGGCCCTTGAAATACCCTCTCCTGCGGTAGTCTATGCCAAGGATGCATGGAGCCTCGGGGCCAGTCACAATGGGGTGCTTTTGGAACTCATTCCCAGTTCGGCTCACTTCGACCTCCAATACAGTTAACTGTTGGGATTCCCCTGTTCGGTCCAGAAATTCAGATGGATTCTGTCCCTTTATAACTTGAACAGAATTAGGGTACACTATGCACTGGTTTCTACTAGAGCCTGATACTCCTGGGGGTCTGACGTGCCAGGCCATTGAATCCACGCAGTCCGGTAAACCTGGTTATCCCTTTCCTCCACCTGGCTGGAGGCAGGGCCCCTCAGAAGTTCCTCCCCTAGGGTCAGAAGTAAAATCAACCCTTCTACATTGTCTGGGGAACTGCCCACTGTAAAATGGAGCAGCAATTTTCCTGGGAGAACCCTCATTTGTGATTGTTTTTCCTTGCAACTCATGTACCTGTGTCTTTAGTGCCAAGGTAGGTTTTCCATCACACCTCCTCATGTCCTCTCCATGGTTACACGGGTAAAACTTGAGCTTCCTATTTGGAAATTGACATCATTAACATTAGTGTCTGTTAAACATGCATATACCATGAAAGGCAGTCCAGTGTTGTACCAAATCAAACATAATTTAAGATTTCGTAGACCATGGAAATCACTGACAGGGAAACTATCACATTCTCACAATGACTAATCCTAGATTTTTGCTCCTGGTTATATTGCTACTACATTCTCCCCAGTTAAACTAGTAAAAATTACTGTCAGAAGTGGCCATAATAAAAACAAGCTAATTTCATGACACACAATACCAATAAAACATGCCAAGAATGTAAAAAGTAAAAGATGCTGTCGTGGTTTAACCCTAGCCAGCAACTAAGCACCATGCATCCACTCACTCACTCCTCCCCCAGTGGGATGGGGGAGAGAATCGGAAGGGCAAAATTGAGAAAACTCGGGGGTTGAGATAAATACAGTTTAATAGATAAAGCAAAAGCCGCACACGCAAGCAAAGCCAAATGAGGAATTCATTCACTACTTTCCAGCGGCAGGCAGGTGTGCAGTCATCTCCAGGAAAGCAGGGCTACATCACATGTGATGGTTACTTGGGAAGACAGATGCCATAACTCTGAATGTCCCCCCCTTCCTTCTTCTTCCCCCAGCTTTTATTGCTGAGCACAATGTCATATGATATTGGATATCCCTTCAGCCAGTTTGGGTCAGCTGTCCTGGTTGTGTCCCCTCCCAGCTTCTTGTGCACTACTCACCTTCTCATTGGCAGGCCAGTATGAGAAGCTGAAAAGTCCTTGACTGCTTAGAAACAACTAAAATATCAGTGTGTTATCAACATTCTTCTCATACTAAATCGAAAACACAGCATTATACCAGCTACCGTGAAGAAAATTACTCTATCCCAGATGAAACCAGGACAGATGCAAACCAATAAACTGTTAGTGATGGCTGCATACTTCTGGACTGTAACATACAGACTTAGTTCTGAGTGTCAGACACTCTTCCTTTTACCAGAAGGAGAGGAACAGCTTCTACTCCCCCATCTCACCCTCAATTCACCTTTCCTTAACTTAATGGTTCTCAAATTAAGTGTCACGGACCCAGATGGGTTCATGGCAGTTCCAACTTAAGTCCAAAGGTCCAGAAAGAAATCCAAACATTTATGGTAATATTTGGGGTCACCAACCCAACTGGAGAAGGGAAATAGCTAGAAAAGTCTAGGAATTGCTACTTTAGTCTTTTAATGGGGTCTGTAAAAAATCCACATAAAGAAATAAGTTGAGAACAGATAGAAAGTGACCACAAGGTACCCTTTTGCTAGTTCCTCAATAGCTAGAGGGTAAACAAGAAGCAGATAAACTATTTCAAGAAAGGCATGAAATATACATAGATACACACGTGTGCACACGCAAACACAAAATACATCCCATAAGCAATGCTAGACTGATTTATGTGTTACTTAGTGGCCTAATCCTAGAACAACTGCAGTCAATTGAAAAACTAGCATTTATTCCTAGGAACATAATCAGATCGATTCAGGGTAATATTTGTTAGACAGACCCTACTCTGAATGTCAGTGAAACAGAACACATACAAACCTGTCAAATCTCTTGCACTGCAATTGGAATTAGACCTAACACATCTCTTGACCAGTGCCTATGTCCAATGTACCCAACATGCTAGATGATATGCTCTCTAACTACAGGAAGCACATACATTACTGATACTTCCCTTCACCTAACCCTCCCAGTATAGTCCAATACTTAGCAGGCAAGAAAATCAAGAGTTCTGTGTATGCTCTGAAAAAACTAGCAACAAAGCAATTCAACTGTGCTGAGCACTATGTGACTGAAAGTACACAGGACTGAGATTTAGGTAAGCCCACACAGATTTGTAACTGCCAGAAAACATCCTGGTGGGCACAGGACCTTGGTGATTCTAACTCAAGGTCATAACATAAGTTGGAAATTTTCATATGACCATGTATCACTTGTAGAAACTCTGATTCAGGTAGACTTTGCAATTCCATATTTGCTCAAATATATATTCATTTCAGGGCCTAAACACAATTTTTTTTTCTAGTTGCAAGTTAAGAAAAAAGCCATAATAAGCCTTGTTTTGACATGTCTTAGCCATCAGTGAATTATGCAGCCTAGAATGCTGTGGGCAACTGAAATGTTTGCTTTTGAAAAATCTATTAATAATTACAGAAGACTTTTCATAGCATGGCCATAAAAAGTAGTCCAAGAAGCCTGCAGCACTAAAACTTCAAACTGTAAAAGCATGTAGAAGTCTGAGGGCCATCAAGAGAGACTTCAGGGACTTAGAGCAACTGGTTAAGGGATCAGGAGCACAGGTAGTGTTTTCTGTCCCTCCAGTTGCAGGGAACGATGAGGGAAGAAAAAGGAAGAGCCAGCAGATCAACACCTGGCTCTGAGCCTGGTGTCACCCAGTGGGATTTTGGGTTCTTTGATCATGGGTTGGTTTACATGACACCAGGCCTGCTGGCAACAGACAGGGTACACCTGTCTCAAAGGGGGAAAAGGATCCTTGCACAGGAGTTAGCAGGGCTGACTGACAGAGCTTTAAACTAGATTGGAAAGGGGAAAGGGACAATAACAGGCTCACTAGAGATAAGCCTGGGGGTGGCACATCAGTGTTTGAGGAACACTGTGCTAGTGATCTCCTTTTATCTGCCATCTCAGTGGAGGTAGGGGATGGAGAGCCATGCAGCAGCAAAGGTACAACGGTTATTGAGGTGTTAGAAACAATGGAAGCGGCTGAAAATGGTCACATGGGAATTGAAGCTTGTCCCCCTAGAAAGGGGGCAGGATCAATAGCCCAACTGAAGTGCATGTACACCAATCCACAGTGTGGGCAAAAAACAGGAGAAGCTGGAAGCCATCGTGCAGCATGAAAACTATGACAGAGTGGCCATCACGGAAACATGGTGAGATGACTCTCATACTGGAGTGCTGCAATGGATGGCTATAAACTCTTCCAAAGAAATAGCCAAGGAAGGAGAGGCAGTGGGGTAACCTTGTATGTTACTTAGTGTTTTGATTGTCTAGAGCTTGATAATGGCAACGATAGGGTTGAGTGTTTATGGGTAGAGACTCAGGAAGAAGGCCAATAAGGCAGCTATCATGGTGGGAGTCTGTTATAGACCACCGAATCAGGATGAAGAGGCAGATGAAATATTCTGTAAGCAGCTGGGAAATGTCTAATGATCGCTAGCCCTTGTTTTCATGGGGGACTTCAACTTACCAGATGTCTGCTGGAAACACAATACAGCAGAGAGGAAACAGAACTTAACCGAGCTAATGCTGTAAAAGACAATTAAAAATGCTTCTATAAATACATTAGCAACAAAAGGAGGGCTAAGGAGAATCTCCATCCTTTATTGGATGCATGAGGGAAACATAGTTACAAAGGATGAGGAAAAGGCTGAGGTACTTAATGCCTTCTTTGCCTCAGTCTTTAACAGTGAGGGAAGTTGTTCTCTGGACACCCAGCCCCCTGAGCTGGAAGACAGGGACGGGGAGCAGAATGAAGCCCCTACAATCCAAGGGGAAATGGTTAGTGACCTGCTACACCACTTCTTAGACACACACAAGTCTATGGGGCTGGACAGGATCCACCCAAGGGTGTTGAGGGAGCTGGTGGAAGTGCTCGCCAAGCAACTCTCCATCATTTATCAGCAGTCCTGGTTAACAGGGGAGGTCCCAGTTGACTGGAGGTAAGCTAATGTGACGCCCATCTACAAGAAGGGCCGGAAGGAGGGTCCGGGGAACGACAGGCCTGTCAGTCTGACCATGGTGCCGGGGAAGGTTATGGAGCAGCTCATCTAGAGTGCCATCACACGGCACGTACAGGACAACCAGGGGATCAGGCTCAGTCAGCATGGATTTGTGAAAGGCAGGTCCTGCTTGATGAACCTGATCTCCTTCTATGACAAGGTGACCCGATTAGTGGATGAGGGAGAGGCTGTGAATGTTGTCTACCTGGACTGTAGTAAAGCCGTTGACAGTGTTTCCCACAGCATCCTCCTGGAGAAAATGGGTGCTCATGGCTTGGATGGATGTACACTTCGCTGGGTAAAAAACTGGCTGGATGGCTGAGCCAAGAGAGTGGTGGTGAATGGAGTTAAATCCAGTTGGCAGCCGGTCACGAGTGGTGTCCCCCGGGCTCAGTTTTGGGGCCAGTCTTGTTTAATATCTTTATCAATGACCTGGACTAGGAGATCGAGCTCACTGTCAGTAAGTTTGCAGATGACACCAAGTTGGGTGGGAGTGTTGATCTGCTCGAGGGTAGGAAATCTCTACAGAGGGATCTGGACAGACTGGATCAATGGGCCAAGGTCAATTGTATGGGGTTTAACAAGGCCAAATGTCAGGTCCTGCCCTTTGGTCACAACAACCCCATGCAACGCTACATTCTTGGGGAAGAGTGGCTGGAAAGCTGCCCGGCGGAAAAGGACCTTGGGGTGTTGGTCGACAACCGGCTGAACATGAGCCAGCAGTGTGCCCAGGTGGCCAAGAAGGCCAATATCATCCTGGCTTGTATCAGGAATACTGTGGCCAGCAGGAGTAGGGAGGTGATCTTCCCCCCCTGTACTTGGCTCTGGTGAGGCCGCACCTGGAGTACTGTGTTCGGTTTTGGGCCCCTCACTACAGGAAGGACATTGAGTTGCTGGAGCCTGTCCAGAGAAGGACAATGAGACTGGTGAAGGAGCCGGAGAACAAGTCTTATGAGGAGCGACTGAGGGAACTGGGGTTGTTCAGTCTGGAGAAAAGGAGGCTGAGGGGAGACCTTATCGCTCTCTACAGCTACCTGAAAGGAGGTTGTAGTGAGGCAGGTGTTGGTCTCTTCTCCCAAGTAACTAGTGATAGGACAAGAGAAAATGGCCTCAGTCCTTTAGATTGGCTATTAGGAAATATTTTTTCACTGAAAGAGTTGTAAAGTATTGGAACAGGCTGCCCAGGGAAGCGGTTGAGTCATCATCCCTGGACGTATTCAAAAGATGTGTAGATGGGGAGCTTAGGGACATGGTTTAGTGGTGGAATTGACAGTGTTAGGTTAATGGTTGGACTCGATGATCTTAAGAGTCTTTTATAACCTAAATGATTCTATGATTCTGTGATTCTATGATGTTCTCTTTAGTAAAATCATCTTTGTTTAGATTGTTCAAATAACATGGTACATTGACCCAGTCAAAGCACCATATTGACAATAACAGTTATTGACATGAATAAACTACTTAGTCCATGAATACCAAAGCAGAAGTCTCATTTTTTGCTGATCTGCATCTCATTGTGGACTGAACTGAATATATAAGAAGGCAGAAAGATCTCCAGATGGATGACTTCAAATAGCTTGCCTGTTACAGATTTTTTCATGAACGTCGATCTCAGAAAAGTTAGGGATATTTAACCAACATTTTTCATAGAATTTGTGAGGCCTCTATCTTCCTCTAAAAAGTTTAGTTAAAAATCAGTCAGCTGTGTAAATACTTGCTATAGAAGGCAGAATTATCAAGATGCTTTACAGGAGCAGAAAATATTAAATCTATTTTAAATGTGTCTTGGGTTTTGTATTGGGGGGGGGGGGGAAGCTGCACGGGTGACTTATGTGAGAAGATGCCAGAAGCTGCACCACGTGTCAGATGGAGCCAGTTGCAGCTGGCTCCAAGATGGGCCCTTTGCTGTCCAAAGCTGAGCCAATCAGCGATGTTGGTGATGCCTCTGCAAAAGCATATTTAAGAAAGGGCAAAACACTGCACAGCAGAGAGTGAGGAGAAAAAAACATCAGAGAAACAATCCTGCAGACACCAAGGTCAGTGAAGAAGGACAGGGTGGAGGTGCTCCAGGCCCCAGAGCAGAGATTCCCCTGCAGCCCATAGAATAGACCGTGGTGGAGCAGATGTTTCCCTGCAGCTCGTGGAGAGGACCAGTGGAGCAGATATCGATGCTGCAGCCCGTGAAGGACCCCACACCATAGCAAGTAGACATGCCCTGAAGGTAAGTGGAGCCCCCATGCTGGAGCAGTCCTTTCCTGATGGACTGTATCCCATGGGAGGGTTCTCATGCTGGAGCAGGGGAAAAGTGTGAGGAAAGAGCAACAGAGACAAAGTGCTGTGAACTGACCGCAATCCTCCATCCCTCATCCCCTCAGTGCTGCTTGTAGTTGGGAGGGAATGAAGGAGTGAAGTTGAGCCTGGAAAGAAGGTGGTGGTGGTGGGTATTTTAGGGGTTTTTTTTGTTGTTTCTCAGCATCCTACTCTATTTTTAATTGACAATAAATTAAATTAATCTTCCCCAAGTCAAGTCTCTTTTGCCCCTGATGGTAATTGATAAGCAATCTCCCTGCCTTCGTCTTGAACCACGAGCTTTTCTATCATATTTTCTCCCCCTGTCCTGTCTGAAGAGGAGGGGAGAGAGCAGCTGGTTGAGGGTCTTGCAGCTGGCCAAGGTCCACCCACCACAAAGATACAACAGAGATAGCAGCAATGGCTGAAACAATGGCTGCAATCAATTTATTATCATCCACAGGGAAGGAAACAATGCAGCTAAGTGTAAGTAAAAGGACGTAGGGCAATAGGAGACAAGCTAGTAATATTATTTAGACAGCAAAACCCCAGAGTAATTTCATCTAGACAGTGACTGGTCTAGAACAGTCACTTAAGATCCATATGGAAAAAAACCTTCAGCAGCCACAGAAACCACGCTAATTCACTTCAAAAACAAAGTACCTTATGGATGACTATGAATTGATTCAACCACAAGCCAGAGAAATTGGCCTGCCAGCTTTGAGCCATGATTTCATTTTAACAACAGACAATATCAAGCATCTGAAAAAGAAGCTACAAGAAATCCTAGAGTAGAAATTTAACCTTCAAGAACTGGAGGAACTGTCTTGAAATGTCTTTGTAGGTTGATGTGCGGGATCAAACTTCACAACTCAGAGAGTCATAAAGCAGGTATGTTTATTGCGGCGCCGGGTGCAAGGGGGATCGCTCCTCCTAACTTGCACACCGAGTCACGAAGCATGCACCTATTTATCACAAAGCTTATCTAAGTAGGCTGGACTATTGTAATTATTTCTAGGAATTCATTATCATACTCCACCCCCCTTTAGCACTTGCGCAGTGTCGTCTGGCGGTCGTCTGTGGGGGTCTTCTGGATGAACGCTCGTCATCTTCCTCGCTGTGTGCTTTCACCTTTGGCTCAAAAATTCCTGAGTTGTCTGTGTTGGCTGAGTCCCAAACCATAGAACCAGTTTCAGCTAGAGAGTTGCTTCTTACAGACAACAAAGTTCTGGTTATCAGTCCTTGTTTCTCTTCGTCTGTCTCGCAAGCAGTCCTTGTGAGCTACATTTGAGCCACAACAGTCCTTGTTAGCAAGATTACAAAGAACAGAACTAAACTGAATAACAGTGTTTAACTCTTACTTTAACATAGATGCAAAATTATATAACAAAATTAAACTAAAGCTATAGCAAAATCGAACTAACTGTCAATTTCCCACATCAAGTCCCCCCTTTTCTTTCTTTTTTTGCAAATTCTTTTCCTATAAAGTTACCCTCTTCAAGGGTTTTGGCAAAATATTTGGCACTGTCACTGTCAGATATCTTGGGCCTGTAATGAATTTCCTTCACAAATGTAGCTTTGGTGTTCTCTTGTAATGCATGTTTCTACATTAATTGTTAGTCACCTATTCTTACTTTGTCTTGCCCATTTTTTATGTTCCAAAGGTTGAACCAAAGTCTCGTTAAGGAATATCTCTAATGCAACAATAGGATAGAAGTCATATACTCAGATATTGTTAACACAAATGCTGTGGCTATGTTACTAAAGGGATTATATGTAAAATTAAGTAATTTCCACCAAGACTGAAAGTTCTTCTCAAATTCTGTTGCATTTTCCTAAATTACCTTTTGAATTTTCAGAGGTATGCCTTGTTCTCCCTCCCTGACAATAGCTGTTGTCATAGATTGTATTTATAACTGAGCCTGAACACAGCTAAAGGCCAAGGAGGTACTATTCTGGGTGGCTTCTACAGCTTCAACTATGGATCTCAGGCTTTTCTCATTTAGCCCTTCTCATTGGGGTAGTACATTTGACACTAGATATTAGTTATTACTTACAGCTAAGAGTAACAATCGTAAAGGGTGTTGTATTCTACTTAAATTTCGCGTAATGGTGGACAACTTATTCGCCAGCACCTCGGAATCTATACTGTTCAAAATTCTTAAACCTGTTCCCACAAAGCTTGTTGTATCCCTTTTTCTCCTTTGAGATGTGAGAATCATTATTAGCTCCACTTTCTTTAATGAACTATCATTTTCCATTTGCCCATACGCTTAACTATACAGGGGTCCACTTCATATACATAAGGTGCTGTCATTTTCTGGGGTGTAGGAGAAGTTGACACCGTGATGGGCACAGGTATAGCCGTAGTCGAGATCTCTTCCTGTGATATGTCCAACCCAAATTTAAATGATAATGCTCTGTCTCCTCTGCCAGTGCTCTTTAAACAGACAACAGATACTGACTGAATTATAGTAAAATTGAACCAACAAACATCAGATGCACAATGTTCCCCACCTATTGTGGGTTCTGTTCTTTGTTCAGAAAATCTTCTCATTATAACTTGGGTTAAAGGAGGGAAATTTTTTCTACTGCTACTACTACTAAAGATTCTGCAACCTATGTGGACTGTTTTCCTTTTATCAATCTTCCGTCTATGCATCGAATGCTTTCATTCTGATTCATGTAATTGCAATTCCCTGTTGTCATATATGATGGCAGTTGCTAGATTCATTCCCGCTAAGTCTTTTCCCATAATTCCTGTATATCAAAAATAGGCCTTTGACCAAGGCCATTCCCAAGTATTAACTCTCATGGGTTTCAGCACAGTTACCACCCACATTATTGCAAAGGTTCTTAGCTTAGCTTGGTTAGTCCATGTTAGCGTCTTTGGATGCGGAGCTTCAGGGGTCCAGTGGACATTATTTTCCATTGCTGCTGAGGAGCTTTCCTCACACTTGTATGATGGATCCAGGATGTCTGCTCCTTAATCTTGACTGCTGTGTGGGATGTCAGCAGCACTTGGAACGGTCCTTCCCATTTCGGTTCTAGTGGAGAATTTAAAAGAGATCTGACATATACATAGTCACCAGGTTCAATATTATGTACAGGCCCATTAAGACCTCAGGCTCTAGTTCCTAAGACCAGTTCCTCTACTTTTCGAAGCTGCTTCTGCAAACTTATTATATAGCTAGTTAATACCTCATCCCCAACTTGAGTTGATGTTCCTGCTTGTACAATGTAGGGCCTCCCGTATATTATTTCGAAAGCGTTTAGTCCTTTTTTGGTTCTGGGTTTGGTTATAATTTTCAGGAATGCTAATGGCAATGACTGGGGCCAAGACAGGTTAGCTTCCTGACCCAATTTTACAATTTGCAGTTTAATTAGGTGGTTCATCTTTTGCACTTGACTGCTTGATTTTGGATTATATGGGGTATGTAATTGCCAATCTATTCCCAAAAGTTTACTAAGTTGTTGAATGATCTTGGCAATAAAATGTGACTTTCTGTTTGACGAGATTACCGCAGGAACCCCAAATTTCGGTATTATTTCTTGCAATAGTACCTTGGTAAATTCCCTAGCTTTATTAGTTCGACAAGGGAATGCTTCTGGCCATCCTGAAAAGGTATCTGTCAAGACTAGCAGGTATCGAAACCCCCCTTTTCTTGGCAGTTCTGAGAAATCAATTTGCCACTGCTGTCTTGGGTAATTACTTTTCCCAATTTGTCCTAGTTGGGCTTTAGGTCTTGTCTTAGGGTTACTCCGTAAACAAACCTTGCATTGTTCTGCTACCTGCTTGATAGTAGTGTATAGATTTTGGGCGACTATCAGCCGGTTCAAATATTTATACAGGGCCTCTGTTCCTTAATGAGATTTTCTATGTTCTGGCATAACTACGGCCCATAACAATGCAAATGGTATTATTATTTTACCTTGTGGAGTCTTTGCTCACTTACTGTTCTCTATTTTTCCCCCTAGGTCTTCAATTAATTTTTTTATCTTCTTTAGAATACTTGGGTTGACAATCAATTTGTACTTTACTGTCTGGGACTAAAGACTGCACCCTCAATTCACTCTTAGCTACTCTTTTAGCCTCGCAGTCCGCCATGGCGTTGCCCAGTTCCTGAGTGGTGTCTCCTTTCTGATGAGCTTTACAATGCATAATAGCCACTTTCTCGGGCAGCTGCACTGCTTCCAGGAGCTTAAGAATTTCTTCGGCGTGTTTTATATGTTTTCCTTGGGTAGACAGGAGTCCTCTTTCTTTGCACACAGCTCCATGAGCATGGACTACCCCAAAGGCGTATTTAGAGTCCGTCCAGATATTAATTTTCTTGCCTTTAGCTAGTTCTAATGCTCGAGTTAAGGCTATTATTTCTGCCTTTTGAGCTGAGGTGTTTGGGGCAAGGGCTTTGGACTTGATTACCTGATCTGTAGTGGTTACCGCGTATCCTGTCTTGCGGACTCCTTGTCAAACGAAGCTGCTTCTGTCAGTGTACCAGCAATCGTCAGCGTCTTCCAGTGGCTCCTCTTTTAGGTCAGGTTGGCTGGAATAGACTGCTTCAATCGTTTCCCAGTAGTCATGCGATACTGGTTCCCCTGTGGTCCTGCTGAGGAAAGATGCTGGATTGACAATGTTAGTAACCACTATTTCCACACCATCCTGCTCTACCAGGATAGCTTGATATTTAAGAAACCTTTGTGGTGAGAGCCAGTGTCCTCCCTTCACCTCTAATACTGCTGATACAGTATGAGATACCAGTACTGTAATCTTTTGGCCTAGTGTAAATTTACATGCTTCTTGAATGTTCAGCACTACTGCTGCTACTGCCCTCAGGCAGCTAGGCCAACCCTTGCTTACTTCATCAAGTTGTTTAGAGAAGTATGCCACCACTCTCCGATATGGTCCCAGATTTTGGGTTAGGATTCCTAGGGCTATTCCCTGCTTTTCATGAGAGAACAGCCAGAAGGGCTTAGTAGTGTCTGGTAATCCCAAAGCAGGGGCCTCCATCAGCTTTTTCTTTAGCTGTTGGAATGCTCTTTTTGCTTCCTCATTCCAGATGAGGAGTTTTTTGTCAGATTTTAATAGTTCATAGAGCAGTTTTACCAAGAGTCCATAATTATATATTCATAGGCGACATCATCCTGTCATTCTCAGGAATGTGCGGAGCTCTTTAGGTGTCTGTGGTCGAGGGGTCTGACAGATGGCCTCCTTCCTCATTGTCCCCAGTGTTCATTGGCCCGCAGCTATCTCATACTCGAGGTAGGTTACTTGCTGTCGACCTATTTAGGCTTTCTGTGGAGAAACTCGATAGCTGTTAAGTCCAAGGAAATTTAGCAGACTGGTTGTCCATATTATACAAAGTTCTTTCATTTCAGTGGCTATTAATAGATCATGTACATATTGTAATATTGTTCCTGCTCCGTGGGGTCGCTCCCGTTGTTCCAAGTCTTTAGCTAATTGATTTCCAAAAAGAGTGGGGCTATTTTTAAATCCCTGGGGTAACACAGTCGGTGTCAGCTGTGTCTTCCTTCCGGAGCCTGGGTTTTCCCATTCAAATGCAAACAACAACTGGCTTTCTAAACTTAATGGGATGCAAAAGAAGGCGTCTTTTAAGTCCAGGACAGTAAACCAGGCCAATTCAGGTATCAATTTAGTTAATAATGTGTATGGGTTTGCCACAACAGGGTGCAGATCCTCAACAATTCTATTGATAGCCCTGAGATCCTGTACTATTGGATAACTACCATCCGGCTTTTTAATAGGTAAAATGGGAGTGTTATATTCTGATTCAAACTTTATTAATAACCCATATCTGATGAACCGGTCGATCACTGGTCAATTTCCTTCCCAGTCTTTCATTCTAAGAGGATATTGTCTAATCCTTACAGGCTGTGTTCCTTGCTTAAGTTTGAATATTATTGGAGAGGCATTTTTCTCTTTTCCTGGTGTCTCTGTGGCCCATACTCCCGGGTATACCTAGTTCTGGACTTCCTCAGATACTCCTGAGACAGCAGGGTTATTTATGAGGGCCAAACTCAAAACTTTAATTAGCTGGTCATTTCCCACTCAGAATTCTACTTTCCTTTTGTCAAATCTTATTTCTGCCTTTAATTGTTCCAATAAATCTCGTCTTAATAGAGGTCTTGGTGAATTAGGCATATATAAAAATTTGTGTACCCCCAATTGTTTCCCTAATTTGAATTCAAGAGGTTTTAGAAAGTACGCCTTTTCACTTTGGTCAGTAGCTCCCCTTACCGTTACAAAGTCATCATCTACAGGTGTCAAAGCCTGATTTAAAACTGACAATGTTGCTCCAGTATCAACTAAAAATTCCACACTCTGTTGCCGTTTCCTTAGCTTTAATACAACCAGTGGATCCGCTAGGGTAGATTCCCCAGGTCCCCGTCAATCCTCCTTGACGTGGGCCTGTATTCTTTTCCTCCTGCTCTGCCTTTCTGGACACTCATTTTTCTAATGTCCCCTCTGCCTACAACACGCACATTGGTTTCTTTCCAAGGGCCTCTCAGGTCCTTCACTTCTGAATCTTTCACTGTCTTGTAACACCGCTACTAACATCTGCTTCTTTTACTTTCTTGTAAGGCTGCTAACAACATCTGCTTATCTTTCTTTTGATCCTCCTCCTCCCTGTTACTAAACACTCTCTACGCTTCGTCTAGTAAATTTTCCAAATTCCTGCTGTCTGCCACTCTCAGTTTCTGCATCACTTGCTGACTGCCCAATGAATAATGTTCTGGTAGGTCAGATACATGATCCCTCCAGGATCTTTCATTTTATCCAACTTAGTACATCTCTGCCCTATACTACACGCTGAGCAACATCCTTTCAACTTCCTTGTTCTTTTTTCTTATTTTATACAAAATACAGCCCAAAGGGCTTTTCTTCCGTATCTCTCTGCTCTGTGAAATCCCCATTATTTACCACGTCCACCTCTCTGTCCCTCAATCAACGTACGACAAACCAACTTTGCACTTAAACAAATTCTTTTAACACCTACAGCTCCAACTCTTAACCAAACTTCTGTACTTTAAGCACCGAGAAATAGTTACCGACTGCACACGAAACCTTATCCCACTTCTTTTTTCTTCTCAAAAATAACATAAATTGCAACAAAGTATTACAATTCAGGGTTCCATTAGAGGGCTATTTTCCTCATCATCTAATTTATACCAAAGCCATCACTGATTACAATACTTTATTAAGGTCCTTTTGTTCACACTCCTGCCTGGTGGTCCTCCTATATCCTTCTAGTGAGCCAAAATACAGCCTAAAAGGCTCTTTTTCACTGTCTCTCCACTTTGTTTACCTCTCATTATTCATTTAATGGTTTGCTCTCCTAGTGTATCCTGCAGGAACTTTCCCTGTCTTCCTCCCTTGCTAGTTAAGGAATACAGTCTGATTAAACCGACAGCACTAATACCTTATCCAAGGCAGAAGGTGCAGAGGTGTACTCGCCCCACAGCAAGTACACCTAAATTCAAGACAATTATTAAGATAAAACTCCTGTCTTCCATTTGACAAAATAATGTACTTCTAACACTTTGAACACTGAGTGTGAACAAATAGGCAACAGCAGTGACAAAGTGGCCAGGAGCTAGTACGAGCTCCACATTGACCTACTGTAGGTGACCCTGCTTCAGCAGGAGGGTTGGACTAGATGACCCACAGAGGTCCCTTCCAACCCCTACCATTCTGTGATTCTGTGTGATTTTGTGATTCTGAGGGACCACAGTGCTACTCTGTCCTACGTTCCTTCCCACGTAATAACAAGAATTCTGTAGCTATACTTTTATTGCCCAAATTTCACTGATTTTTAATATTTCCTAAATTTCCTCAAATCGCTTGCTTAAGTCTACCTGAGCGATCAATCCTGTCCCAGTCAGACCAATTTCCACATTATGTACACTGACAATCGTCTCTAAATTGTACCCAAACGTTTTTCTCACAAACAAAACACTTAAAAACCGAGTTACATGAAAAATCCCCATGTACAGAACACCAAGGGTTAATACTTGATTCAAGTAACCCTGTCTCACAGTCTGCCACACGCTTCCTTAGTCTCCGACTTTCTCTCCTTGCAGAGAACACGAAACTGCAGATCAGAACTCCACACTCACTTTGCAGCCAGGCTGCATCTCACTCGCCCAATCACTCACCCAGCACTTTTAACACACAATAACAGCACAATAATACACATACATTCTGGGGCTAGCCCGGCACTTCATACAAACATCAAGGCCTTATTATTAGGTGTTATAATAGTGTTAGATGGTATGATCCTTCACACTACACACGGTACCGAATTTTTACAGCATATAACAATAACCATGGCAATACCAAATATAACTCCTGCTACCGCAGTCAGGAGAACCCAAGTTACCATCAGTCGGGGTACAAGACTTACAAGTCTTACCCCACCACTTTACGGGGACCTCAAACCCTCCCCCACCATCTTATGGGGACCTCAAACCCCCAACCCAGGGGCAAGCACCAATGCTCTTTACCTCATGTGGGACGTCTCTTCATGACTTACAGGTAACCTCTTACAGTATAAACATACCTGGTCCGCTGGTGATGGTCCTTGTCTGTCCCCGCGGTGACCTGGGTGAGTAGGGGAGTCCTCCCGAGAAATCTCGGGGGCGCCCGGAGGAGTCCCGTCCTCAGCAGATCCCGCAGCCGGACGGAGAGTGTCCCATCTGGGTCGCCAAATTGACGTGCGGAATCAAACTTCACAACTCAGACAGTTATAAAGCAGGTATGTTTATTGTGGTGCCGGGTGCAAGGGGGATCGCTCCTCCTAACTTGCACCACTTCCTTGTAGCGAAGGAGCAGAAATGATACCAACTCAGCAGTGTGAAAAAACTACAGAAAATCAAATATTCAGAGAAACAATTGAAACATATCAACAATTTTAGGCTACAAACTACTTGACAAAGATTGAGTTTTTAGATAAAGGAACTAAGTTTTGTTTGTGGCAAAACAGCTTGACACCTTTACCTTATTTTCAGGAATATGTTATTGAGGAGGCAATGTATCTCAGCATGTTCTTACATGAAGTAGTGGTGTAGCTCTGACCTACTGTCTTGAGGAACATTACTGGAGTTAGCCTGAATCACCACTGTTCAGATTAGCTTTGCTTATGTATGAATGCACTTTGCAAACTTGTGGCTGCTATGCATAACCCCATTTCTTTTCCCTCCCTCCTCAATATAATGTTTAGGGAAAAATGTCTAGCTTGCAAGAAGTCTGAATTTGAAATGGAGTAAATGCTATGATCTAATGGCTATCACTGAAACATGGTGGGATGAATCGCATGACTTGAGCTCTGCAATTGATGTCTATAAACTGTTCAGAAGGGACAGGCAATGAAGGGGAGGGCGGGGGAGTAGCTGTGTCCCTCAGCCTGGGCAGAGACCCTGTGGTCCCTGGGGCACTGGGCTGGGCTCCAGCGTCTGGACAAGAGGGAGTCCTGGAATGGAGTGGCTGGAGGAGGCGGCCATGCTCTTGCATCCCTCAACTAAAGGAAATCACACTGTGGTCTGCTACCCGCTCCACCGCCCCTGCTACATTAGAGGGCAGGGGTAAAGCTGGGCATTCAAATGTGCTTGCAGGGCTTGGGAGTGCAGGTAGTAGCCCCTCCTGGGTGACATCCTCATTGTGAACTTGTTGGGGCATAGCCTCTTGCTCTGCAGAGGGCTGCAGTAAAGAGGATGGCCTTTCTAAGGGGTCATCTTCTGCCCTAGTAGGAGACATGTTCACTGTCCCATCAGGTTCAGAAAAGCAGTTTGCATTTAAGGGTCCTTGTGGTTCCCATAACCCCTTGCCAACAACATGCTTGCAGAAACATAAAATTTGCTTCACTTCCCTAAGCAATAGTCTTTGTTGTAACACTTTTTTCTGTTTTACTAGCCTGAAAGCCAAGGCCCCAGAAGTAAGACCACCATCCACTCTTTTATTAACTCCATCCTGCCTGTTACTCCTCTTTGGTCAAAAATAATCGTGATCTTTTGGTTCTGCAACACCCCCATTGCTCTTATTGCTCCTCTGGCTCTTCCTGCATGCAGTAGCTGTGGTCTCTAAAAGCATGGTTCCACAGAATGTGTCCCAAAGCTGGTATCTTGCTGCTTCTGCAGTAATCCTAAGAAGGATGTTAAGGTCCTTGAACGTGTCCAGAGGAGGGCAACAAAGCTGGTGAAAGGGCTGGAAGGCCCGTCCTTTGAGGAGCGGCTGAGGACACTGGGGTTGTCTAGTTTGGAGAGAAGGAGTCTGAGGGGAGACTGCATTGCTCTCTACAGCTTCCTGAGGAGGGGAAGTGGAGAGGGAGGTGCTGATCTCTTCTCCCTGGGATCCAGGGACAGGATGTGTGGGAAGGGTTCAAAGCTGTGCCAGGGGAGGTTTAGACTGGGCATTAGGAAGCATTTCTTTACCGAGAGAGTGGTCAAACACTGGAACAGGCTTCCTAGAGAGGTGGTCGATGCTCCATGCCTGTCATTGTTTTAGAGGCATTTGGAAAATGCCCTTTATAATATGCTTTAAATTTTGGTCATCCCTGAATTGGTCAGACAGTTGGACTAGATGACCACTGTATGTCCCTTCCAACGGAACTACTTCTATTCTATTCTATTCTATTCTATTCTATTCTATTCTATTCTATTCTATTCTATTCTATTCAACATTTAGCAAAAGCACACATGTCATAATGGTCTTACAGGTTGCTGTAAGTTCCCCCCCCAACTGCGGGCAAAGGGAGCTCCCCACCGCCACCCACCCTTGCTGTGTGATACATTTCATTAACTTTTATTAAAGGATGTTTTCTACATTTTATACCTACCCTTTTATGAATATATACATATACTTAATTTATATAGCTTTATATATGTATGCACATATGTGCCATACATACACATATAAACATAATATCTATGTATAATGCATCTACACATAAATAAATAATATAGAGAGAAATATTTGTACATTCCTATATATATTTATATGTACTTAAACATGTATATAAATCATGTATATAAATGTATATGTTTTTATATATGAACACTTCCTTCTGCAAAGGAAAAGGGCAGAATCAGAGAATCACAGAATCACAGAATGGTAGGGGTTGGAAGGGACCTCTGTGGGTCATCTAGTCCAACCCTCCCGCCGAAGCAGGGTCACCTAGAGCAGGCTGCACAGGACCTTGTCCAGGCGGATCTTGAATATCTCCAGAGAAGGAGACTCCACCACCTCCCTGGGCAGCCTGTTCCGGTGCTCTGTCACTCTCACAGTGAAGAAGTTCTTCCTCATGTTCAGACGGAACTTCCTGTGCCTCAGTTTGTGCCCGTTGCCCCTTGTCCTGTCACTCGGCACTACTGAAAAGAGTTTGTCCCCATCCTCCTGACACCCACCCTTCAGATATTTGTAAGCATTTATAAGGTCCCCTCGCAGCCTTCTCTTCTTCAGGCTGAACAAGCCCAGTTCCCTCAGCCTCTCCTCGTAGGAGAGATGCTCCAGTCCCCTCACCATCCTCGTAGCCCTCCGCTGGACTCTCTCCAGTAGCTCCTCATCTTTCTTGAACTGGGGAGCCCAGAACTGGACACAGTACTCCAGATGGGGCCTCACTAGGGCAGAGTAGAAGGGAAGGAGAACCTCCCTCGACCTACTGGCCACACTCCTCTTGATGCACCCCAGGATCCCATTGGTCTTCTTGGCAGCCAGGGCACACTGCTGGCTCATGGTCAACCTGTCGTCCACTAGGACACCCAGGTCCCTCTCCGCAGAGCTGCTCTCCAGCAGGTCCACCCCAAGCCTGTACTGATGCATGGGATTGTTCCTCCCCAGGTGCAGGACCCTGCCCTTGCCCTTGTTGAACCTCATCAGGTTCCTCTGTGCCCAACTTTCCAGCCTATCGAGGTCATGCTGAATGGCAGCACAGCCTTCTGGTGTATCTACCACTCCTCCCAGTTTGGTGTCATCAGCAAACTTGCTAATGGTACATGATGGCAGCCAGAGGGTACTTTGAGATCACATGAGTATGATGGTTTCAAAAAATGGCAACCAGTCAATGACAAGGCAGTATGAAAACACATGAGGAATGACACTGTCAAAAGTGAATGCCTCTGTGTATGTAGTGAGAGAGGGCTTCCAATTCTGACATACTTCCAGGTAAACTGCATGGTGGTGGCTAGTCCTGGAAGCCAATTACAGGGCAATATGAAAATACATGGAATGGAGTGTGACATTGTCAGAAATGGCAGCTACCTGCCGTGAGATGGTGGGTGAAATAAATTGGAGGCCCTTATTTTTTTGAAGGGGGGGGGGACAGGGGGCTTTCTGCTCTGATATCCCTCTTGGGTAAACAGGAAGGGATGGCTGGCAGGACTAGCCAATCACAGGGCCTGAGAACACATGGGGTATGATTGTGTCAAAACCAGCAGTCAGTCAATCACAAAGCAGTATGAAAACACATGGACTATGAGGTTTTAAAAATGGTGACTTCTCGTGATAAAATGGTGACTGAAATAAAATTATGCCCCCCTTTATATGTAGAAGGGATGGACTTCCACGCTCTTATACTGTGAGACCAGAAAAGGGGAGGGACTTCCTGGGCATGTGGAAAACATGACTGTCTGCAGAGGGCAGAGCTTCTGCTGGAAGCTGGGGGCATGACCCCTGTCACTTCTTATCTTGGATATCAATGGTCTTTATGCTCCTTCTAGCTATCTGAACAGTAGAAACATTTATTTATTATTTATTTTTCTAATGAGCAATGTGCAACATCTTGGAAGAAGGAAAGATTGGGCCTCCATTGTTTGTTAATAGTGAAAGGACAATCCTTTTTTGTCGTCAGGTCTATTTTGAATCATACTAAGAGTACTGAAAAAGGTTTCCCCTGATAGTGTTTTGCCAGACTACAAAGAAAAACTCCATTGCTCATCTGAGAGATCACCTTCACAAACTAATGGCGAAGAATGGACCCCACATACATTAAAGCAAGCACAATTGCTCCAATGTTTTTCTACCAACAGTCACTCATTTTAAGGTATAGTCTGGTGCCAGAAAGTTATCTATGCTGTGTCTTTTTATGAATACAAAGATGTACTCAATTCTTAGTGCACCTTTTGTACATTTAAGTCATTAAAAGTTTATTAAGGCTTTCTTAATAGTCCTCGTCTGCAAGCAAGCTGAATAACGGTAGGGAAAGTTAGGACAGCTCATGCTTTCTTTTGGTAATTTTCTTAGAAACTCCTTATTGTAGAATTTGGTCTTCATTGTGCTCGTGTTCTTACCATCAGAAGCACAGCAGAAATCATACAAAGAAAAGCAAAATCCACTCCTGCTAGGCTTCTATTACAGAAGCAAAAGTCAACATCTAGTTCAAAAGTTGGTATATAATTACTGACATTCAGAGAATTTTGCAAAATGGCAAGAAGTTCCTTGTCATGAGAGTGATATTTGAGTATTCTGGTCAGAATGGGCTGACTTCTACAAAACACTCTAAGTAAAATTATCTTCAAGATATGCCATTTGTACTACCTGAGTATCAGACACAGTTGACACAATGGTGACAATTCTGCCGTGAGAAGTAATTAAACTCCAAGGCACATAAAGTGAGAAAGATTAAAACTACAATCAATTTTTTTCAAAAGTAAGCAGATAAATAAAAATGTAATACCAAAGCTGTACATTTAACTTTAGACTCCTACATCTGAAGGGTTTAGTTGGCATGTTCAAAACAGGGAGCCTGTGACAGACTTGTGATTAGCCCGTTGCTACCTCCTCATTAAACCATGATGCTTTTCATTCCGTTCAGTGCTCTCCTTTGCCGTCAAAGGTCAGGCTTATTGCCCTACAGAGAACATGGCTGTACTCCTGGGATAAGCTTTCAGCAATCCTTGTGCTATCAGCAACAGCTTCCAACTCCAAATGGTAGCTAGACAAATTCCAGGGGCCATGATATGGTGTCCTGGTTTTGGTTAAAACAGAACCAATTCTCTTTAAGTGAATCTTCCTTATAGCTAAGTTCTTCTAAGTAACTCCATTTTCCTGAAGGTGGCTGCATATTTTACAAACACTGTCCGCTCCAAAGATGATAACACCTAATGTTTATAGTTTTACTGAGCTAACGGTAGGAACAGGAGGTAGAAAAAGGCCCCTGTTTATAATTATCACTATAGCAGCCAAGGTCACCGATAGATCCCTTAGGTCCTGCAAGTGAGGAGTCAGAAAGGGTCGCACTTGTAGGGAGGGGTGGACAGGACAGGTGACCTGATACTGACCAACTAGGTATTCCATGCCATGCACATCATACTCAGTTTAAAGCTGGGGAATCACGAGGGTCTTGCTCTCTTCGTGCATGGCCGCCTTCTGAAGAGGACCCTGCTCATTGTCCTGCCTGCGATTCTGATCCAGATTCCAATCTGTGCTTTCCTGAGTCCAGTTCCTGCTTACTGCTGAGGGCAGTCCGGGACTTCCTGGTGCCTGCCTGGCAGCTGCTGGCAGCATGCCAGCGCCCTCCGCACTCAGCTCTGGGAAACTCGGTATCAATTTTGTATATTGTGTTATATTTCTCTTACACTTAATATTAGTAGCATTATTAGTGTTATTAGTAAAGCTGTTTTAATATTCAATTTGTAAGTCTCTCTCCCTTTTCCTCCTTTTTCCCTTCCTCGGGTGGGGGTTAGTAGAGAGCATCTGCCTCTCTGTTTGTTGCCGCCTGTAATCGATGGCCTTGCTGGACTTGTCAAATGCAAGAGGAAAGACAAACTCGGACTAAGGCGTCTCTTGACTGAGGTGTCAAGAGCCAAAGAGATAACAAAGGAAGTAATTAACTGGTGCTTATCTTATCAGACAAAAGTAAGGGGGGATAGCCCATTACTGTAAACCCAGTGATCTGTGGGGCAACATGGAGGCTGCACAGCCAGAGATTGCTTCAGAGATTGCTTTGGATAAAGCACAGATGGCCCCCGAATACACATACCAAGATGCCCGCTCCGAAGGCGTGTCACACTGCGGAGTCCCGCTTCTGACGACACGACATTCCATGCCAAGAGCCAATCGATACACAATAATTGACTTAGTCCCACCTCTCAAAAAGATTTCTAAACATATAAAAATTGGCACTTGAAAACTCTCTTTGGGAGGAGGAGCCAAGCGAGAACTTCACCTGACGGACGGGTCGACAGGCCTGAACCTCTCTTACCCCCCAAGAAGGGATGCCTTTTTGGTAAGAGTCACGCCTCTGACTCTGTCAGATGTATCCCCGGGAACACACTGTTAACTAAAGCGCTAAACTATTACTTTGAGCTCAACTTTCGTAGACAGTGAATTTATCAACGGCAATTCCGAATCTGTGATAACTGTCGCTTGAATAAATTACCTATTGTTTCAACTTTGCGAAACTGTTTCAGTGAAAGTCCTTGGAAGGGCTCTGGCAGGCAAGTTGAATATCAGACTCCCCTTACCCCCCACTTTAACGCGACAGCCGCCCTGCTCTAAAAGGTGACATATGGTTTCCTTGGACTCCAAAAAACCCAGCCATGGTGAGCTCTGAGGCAACTGCAAAAATTCCATGACCATTATCACCAACACGTTTTGAGTAAAAGTAATCCCCGTATTTAAGATTCCTTAACAAATTAAAAAAAAAGTGTGTGTGTGTTTTTATATATATATATATATATAAACTGAAGATCAGGATGGGTTTTTTCTTTTTAATTTTTGAATGTCCACCACTGCTGGTTTATGAAATCCTAAAGGATAGGTCTGAGCAAAGAGTATCTTCTCTCACTGCACAAGGAGTCAATGAAACAACAATAATTTTCCCCAGTTCCCTCCTTTAGGTTAGTAATTGAGCCAGAGGTGATAGCAGCTGTCCTAAGATGTATAACCAAGATTACTAGCCTGGAAAAAAGAAATTCACAGAATACACAGAACTAGAGATGAGTGGCAGGGTCACCATGCTTCCTCTTAAGTATGTCTCTTCTCATACACTCTTAAAGTTAAGATTCATGAAGTGAAGCAAAACAAATTCTATCAACCCAAAGACGTGATGAGATGATCCTAAAAGGAAGACGATAAGGAAGCACTGCCATCTGTAGATTCTATACCAATTACAGACTGCGGAGAAAAAGACAACTGGATGTTTTTATTATAGGGAAGAAAATATTTCCATTATTTAAGCAATGTGCCACACAGCTTAAAATGCCAGTGACTGCAACATGTTTTCAAATACTCGACCTGGAAGAATTAAATATTTGGAGTATGCAACATTGGTCCCCATTTTTACTAAGAGTTGGTGTCCCGGGGCTCCCACTGTGGAAGCACTGCGCTTTGAATAAAGCCAAAGCTTTCACTTGCTCAGTGTTGTTCCTTGCCCCTGAGGGATCCACACCTGGTTGTCCCACGTAACACCTACTCTGTTTGAATGGCAATAAATTAAATTAATTTCCCTAAGTCGAGTCTGTTTTGCCTGTGGTGGTAACTGGTAAGTGATCTCCTTGTTCTTATCTTGACCCATGAGCTTTTTGTCATACTTTTCTCCTCCTGTCTTGTTGATGGAGGGGGAGTGATAGAGCAGCCTAGTGAGCACCTGGCGGCTAGCCAAATTCAACCCACCACACCATCTCTTCTCTGGATAAGTGTTCTAAATATTAGGGTTTTATTAAACTTACAGCACTAAATACTATAAAATATTATGATATTATTGATCAGGGTAGTATAGAAAGTTTGAGCAACACTATCAATACCATTGTAAAAGCAGTCTGAATTACCTGTTTTCATGAAGACCCAAACATCTTCATATGCATGTCATGCTAGAGCGTACATGCTGGTCTGGACCTCAGTGGGACTTGCGTTGGAGGTATTTGAATTTCAAACATAATTATCTAAAGTATTCCAGAGTCCTCTTTTCAGTGTCCTGGACCTTTAACATAACTCACGTATCTGCTAATAAAATGGTATCTGTATTAGGACCATTCTTTTCGAACAGGATTGATTAGTGAAATGATTGAACAACAAATCACCTCCTACTCCCCCCTCCCACGTTTTTCTTATACAAGTTATTATTACAAATGTCATTATTTTTGACATCTTGTTATTCCTATGTGTAGGGCACAAGAAGACTTTATTACAGTAACCCAGGATAGTTCATGTCCCCCATCCGAGTATGCAGAGTCCCAAGCACATCTTATCTCATTGTCATGGTAACCTGGGGTAGTTCGTTTCCCCCCATCTGGAACATACCCTTGCATGGCACCAACATGAAGGCCAACTGTGGATCTTGGAATTTGGACAACAGCACCTGCATTACATCAGTGAGTTCACTAATGAGCAAAACATTCCTGAGTCCAGTTCCCGTCTACTGCTTAAGCCAGTCCGAGACTTCCTGGTGCTTGCCTGGCATCTTCTGCCCCCCCCCCCCCCCCCCCCCCAGCATGCAAGTCTAGGAAACTTAATATTGGTTTTGCATATTTTGCAGTATTTCTCTTATTATTAGTATTATTAGTAAAGTTGTTTTAATTTCCAATTTGCAAGTCTCTCTCCTTTTCCTCCTTTTTCCCTTCCCCTGGTGGGGAGGGAAGGGGTTAACAGAGAGCATCTGCCACTTTGTTTATTGCTGCCCTACTTTAAGTGACAGGGATCCATGGGTTCAGGCTCAGAAATGTTCTGAAAGCTCAAACAGCAAAACTGAGTGTTCTCTGCCAAGCTGTAGAAGGTAAAAGTTCATGGTCCTGGCTGCAGTACCCACTTGTTCATCATATCAAAACATTAGTGTTCAGTAGCAGAAATCAAAAAAGAACCATCCCCTTCGTAAGAGAAGAGATTAAGTATTGTTTGTGAGTGGAGGTGGACAGGGGAATGGGAAGCAATTTCCAGTACAGTAACAAAAATTGCTTCTTTAGTCAGACTTAAACACTTGGCCTTATATTTTTCCTATATTTTCTGTCAGTGGCAGGAAGCTTTACTAAACAGATATCTAAATAATGAAAGCAGCATTAGCCAAGATTCTTCTCCCGGCCAGTGTGACTGAAGGGTTGCAGGGTTCAATGCTATTCACTGAGCACTGGCAGAGATTTTGGAAGGTGCCAAATGCCACCCCTTCCCACTCTGTAAAATGTTTTAGCAATGAGTAAACAAGAAAATAATCGTACCATATTATAAGGAATAAAGGAAAAGAGTACAAAGGGAAAGGAATGGGGTTTTTATATTTTACTGTTTTTAGTGACAATGAAATTAAGTAATAAATATTCCAAAATATTATTAAAAAGTAATGTAAGTGACAATATACTTGTTCCATGGCTACATTTTTCCAACGATATCTTTTTCAGTCCTACTTGATTTATAAATAAAGCCATATTCTCAATTGTCCTCTTGTATAACCCCAGTCTAGATGACAAGAGTAAAGGTGGGCCCATTCTTTTCTTGTAATAAAGATATTTCAGGATAAACTGCACCCTCAGACAGAGGTCTGCAAACTTGTTTTCCAGTGAAATTGAGACACCCATGCAAACCCCTTCTTTTCTCCCTTTACAGCAATGATTTGTAGAGCCGTCATTTGTTGAAACTCAGTTAGTAATTCTGTTAGTGTGTCATGGTTTAACCCAGTAGCTGGCAGCTAAGCACCAGACAGCCCTCCCCTTCTCCCCTCACTGGGATGAGAAGGAGAAATGGACAAAATGTAAAACTCATGGGTTGAGATAAAGACACTTTAATAAGACAACAAAGGTAAATACTACTAATAATAATGAATATGCAAAACAAGCTACACAAAATACAATTTTTCTCACTGCCTGATAGCCAATTCTGTAGCCAGTCCCTGAGCAGTGATCGTGGAACCCACGGGTTCATGAATTTCAGAGATTTTGCCAAACTCATGGAAAAAAGACCGAACTCCCGGAAAAGTTCGAACTCCTGGACAAGAGAGGATTCCTGTCCCTTGGCCAACCCGCATTTATAGACTGAGCATGATGTCTATGGTACAGAATATTTCCATTGGCCAGCTTGGCTATCTGTCTGGCTATGCTCTCTCCCAGCTCCTGCACACCTGCTGAACACAGGAAACTGAAAAAAGTCTTTGATTTCTTAGCAACCACTAAAAACATCAGTGTTATCAACATTCTTCTCGTGCTAAATCCAAACCAGGGCAGCTACTGGGAGGAAAATTAACTCTATCCCAGTCAAAACCAGGAGACAGTGCTACATGAGAAGAAAGAGGACTTATTAACAACAAAAAAACAGCAACAAAAATCTTTCTAAAATCACCAGAAATCATTGAATAGCTTCAGGAAAGTATTTTTTTAGCAGAACTAGCAGATTTACAGGCACTTTTCAAAGCAGAGAAAGAACATCCTTTCAAACACTGAACAGGTCTACTTTTAAAACCCAGTGTTTCAGAAGCTGTGAACTCCAGATCTGCCTAATCCAAGTTTCAGGTTTCTGTACTTCTTCTGCAATTGTTAAAATTTTCAGACATTCTGTTGCAAACTACATGCTCCACAAACATGTCTGTCACATAGTGATACTAAAAGCAATAAAAACCTAGGACAAACATGTATCCAAAGCTTGCCAGTGCATCCACTCTGCCACAGTAAATGGCTATCCAAAACAGAACCATCAAAATCCATACATCCACAACTCAGAATATAATGTACTTCATGCAGGTTCCCTCTAGAAAATGTCAGGGCCCTGATGGCATCCCCCTTCTGGCATTTAGTTGGTAAATTAAAGAGTTTAGCTGGCTGAGTCCAAGGTCAGCTCTTATGCTGATAAGAGCTCTGGTGAAGAAAGCTGGAAGTGAGGTCATATCCTTCTTTTCTCTTGGGAGATGCTTTCCAGCTGCAGCTTTACTGTTGACTTCGGTCTGCACAATGTGCAGCAGCTGGGTCTGTGCCCAGTCTCGCACTTCTGCAAGTCTTATAGGGGCTGGGCTTCCTAGCTTGACCTTGGACCTGCCTTTTCACTATGGCCTCGCCAGATCACTGGGCTGTGTCCAACCCTGACCACATTCTCTGTCTCTGATCCTGTCCCAGACTTGTCACTCCACATCCTGCTTCCTTGTTGCTGAGGCCACTGCTCCCACCTGCCTAGTTATTATGCTCGGCTCCCAGTTCACCTTCCCTTGCAGAGCAGCCAACCCTCGCTGCACCCTGACAGAAACAAGGTAGGTGAAACCAAGCAACTGCTAAGCACTATATACATATATAGAGAGTTTCCTCAGTGTGGTCCCTCTCCCTTTTCTGCAGTTGAAGCAGCAGAAAGTATTACTGAAATTTTTCATAGGCATAAAAATCTCCATCAATCAGGGCATAAATTAGGTGACCCTGCTTCAGCAGGGGGGGTTGGACTAGATGATCCACAGAGGTCCCTTCCAACCCCTTACCATTCTGTGATTCTGTGATAAATTAAGGTCATCAATTGCTAAAGTAAACTGCAATACACACAGACTTTATGCCATGATTATTTAGAAAATCCAGGAAATGCTGTCTTTGGTAACTTTTTACAAAGTGTCATGGTTTAACCCCAGCTGGCAACTAAGCACCACACAGTTGCTTGCTCACTTTCCCCCCGGTGGGATGGGGGAGACCCCACCTGGCCAAACAGAGCAGGGTATTCCATACCATGTGCCGTCATGCTGGGTTCTGGTGGGGGGAAGCTGGGGGGTGGGAACTCACTCGCAGCTTGGGAGGGCTCAGCGGCAGTTCGGTCCGAGAGAGTGGTTCTGTTCTGCTGGTTTGTTTTGTATATTCCCCTTTTCTGTATCGTTGCTGTTGCTGTTCCCTTAGTTCGCTGTTCTGTTAAACTGCCCTTATCCCGACCCACCAGTTTCTGCCTGTTTCTTTCCATTCTCCTCCGCACCCCGGCAGGGGGAGGGGCGGCCGCGTGGCGTTTTTGTTGCCGGCTGCAGCCGAACCTGAACATTAAATTGGCGCCCAAGCGTGGGGAAGGGATAATGGCAGGGCTGAGCAGCATGTGTTAGAACAGCTTTGTCAGATTTTGTTATAATTCGTTGTAAGCATTTACTGTGTTAGTTAAACAGTCATCAGTAAAAATGTTGCTGACTTTGATCAAATGGCTCTGGTATTTTAATCCTTATTTGCAGTATGTATTCACTGTGGTGCTGTTCATCATTGCTGGGAAAAGGATCAGGATGATAATCTTGCTCTACTGTACGATATCGACTTATGACATGGTAACATCACTGTCCATGAAATTAGGCTTGTATTTGCATGCGGCACTGCGGTCATTTCCATACCTCAGATCCTATGTCTTAGAATTTGTTAATAATCAAACCCAATCTATGGGGAAAACCAGAGGGGATACCTTTCCCCACTCTGTCACACCGCCTCTCTCCTTCAGGCTGGTCCTAACGGCTTTTGAGAATTTGGAGTACCCGTGGGATGCTCAGGCCAGCACTCTCCTTTTGTTCTGCCTCCTGAATGGGTTTCAGCTTTTGTTTAGGGTTAAACAAGTAGTTAACAACATCCTGCAGAGACCTGCCCCGGGGCTGGATAGCTATGAGTGGCTGGGTGTGTGGGACAGCATGGGCAAGTACCTAGGGCAGTGGGCACCCCCGGTGTTTTTTAAACTCACCCCTGAGCAAGTGCAGGATCCGGACAAACTAGTAAAATACCTGCAAAAAGTGTGCTGCCACCCTGGGAACTCCAGAGAGACACAAATCACCACCACATGCTGGAGTCTGGCCCAGGCCTAACGAGCTGCCCTGTTCAACACTGTTCAGTGCCCTAAAGGGGAAAGGAGGGGAAACGAAGTGGCAGGCACTGTGACTGGCGCTGCCCCCCCAGCCGGCCCTGCAGCCCCTCCAGCCCAGCAGGCAGTCACAGCTCCCCCGACTAGCAGCACTGCTGCCACGGGCACAGCCACAGGGTCTGCCTCGGTTTGTCCGGCAGGCACGGCAGCTGCTCCAGCCACAGCTCCAGCTGCAGGCATCGCGGCTGAGCCCAATGACCAACCTGTGCCGGTAGCAGTCGCCCCTGTAAAACTAAAGACGCAAAGAGAGCAGATCGCTCCGGGAGGGATGACGATGAGCCAGGGTCATCGCGGGAGATAGAGACAGAGATCATTACCCGGTCCCTGTCCCTGAGTGAGCTGCGAGATATGCGGAAAGATTTCAGCCGCCACCCAGGTGAGTACATTGTCACCTGGCTGCTGCGGTGCTGGGATAACGGGGCCAGCAGCTTGGAATTAGAGGGCAAGGAAGCCAAGCAGTTGGGATCCCTGGCCAGGGAAGGGGGCATTGACAAGGCCATTGGGAAAAAGGACCAAGTCCTCAGCCTCTGGAGGAGACTTCTCTCAGGCGTGAGGGAGAGGTACCCCTTCAGTGACGATTTTGTATGCTATCCTGGCAATTGGACCAATATGGAAAGGGGTATTCAGTACTTGAGGGAATTAGCTGTGCGGGAGCTGGTTTACTATGAACCAGACGATGAGCAGGTACCCACAGACCCAGATGAAGTCCAGTGCACACCATCTATGTGGAGGAAGTTTCTGCGGAGCGCACCCTCCTCATATGCCAACTCACTGGCAATAGTAAACTGGAAAGGTAAAGAGGCACCAACAGTGGATGAGGTGGCTGTCAGACTCCGTCAATATGAGGAAAGTCTCTCTTCCTCCCTTGTCTCAGCTATGGAGAAACTGGCCCAGGAGGTGCGGCAAATCAAAGAGAATATATCCTACTCCGCACCTGTACGGGCCAGCATCTCAGCTATTAGGGGCAAGCATTTCTCTGCTCAGGAGAGAGAATACACAGGCTACACACCCCGGGGCACCCTGTGGTTCTACCTGCATGACCACGGAGAGGACATGAGGAAGTGGGATGGAAAACCCACCTCAAGTCTAGAGGCACGAGTGCGTGAGTTGCGAGGTAAAACAATCACCAAAGGGGATTCTGTTAGGAAAAATGCTGCTCCAGTTTCCAGCAGCCAGCTCTCCAGACCAGGCAGACAGTTTGATCTTGATTCCGATCCTCTGGAGGGGACCTCCAAGTCATTTTTACAGCAGGTGAGCAGCAAATTCTCTGACGAGGATTAGAGGGGCCCTGCCTCCAGCCAGGTGGAGGAAAGGGACAACCGCGTTTATTGGTTGGTGTGGATTTGGTGGCCTGGCATGTCAGATCCACAAGAGTATAAAGCTCTAGTGGACACTGGTGCACAGTGTACTTTAATGCCATCAGAGTTCAAAGGGTCAGAGTCCATTTGCATTTCTGGAGTGACAGGGGGATCCCAAGAGCTGACTGTGTTGGAGGCTGAAGTGAGCCTCACTGGCAAGGTGTGGCAGAAGCATCCCATTGTAACTGGCCCCGAGGCTCCGTGCACCCTTGGCATAGACTACCTTAGGAGAGGGTATTTCAAGGACCCAAAGGGGTATCGGTGGGCTTTTGGCATAGCTGCTTTGGAGACGGAAGAAATTAAACAGCTGTCCATTTTGCCTGGTCTCTCGGAGGATCCTTCCGTTGTGGGGTTGCTGAGGGTTGAAGAACAACAGGTGCCAATCGCAACCACAACGGTGCACCGGCGCCAATATTAGACCACCTGAGACTCCCTTCTCCCCATTCATCAGCTGATCCGCCAGCTGGAGAGTCAAGGAGTGATCAGCAAAACTCGCTCACCCTTTAATAGTCCCATACAGCCAGTGAGAAAATCTACTGGAGAGTGGAGACTGACAATAGACTACCGTGGCCTGAATGAAGTCACACCACCGCTGAGTGCTGCCGTGCCAGACATGCTAGAACTTCAATATCAGCTGGAGTCAAAGGCAGCCAAGTGGTACGCTACAATTGACATCGCTAATGCATTCTTCTCCATGCCTTTGGCAGCAGAGTGCAGGCCACAGTTTGCTTTCACCTGGAATGGCATCCAGTACACCTGGAATCGACTGCCCCAGGGGTGGAAACACAGTCTCACCATCTGCCATGGACTAATCCAGACTGCACTGGAAAAGGCTGAAGCTCCAGAACATCTGCAGTACATCGATGACATCATTGTATGGGGTGACACCGCGGAGGAAGTTTTTGAGAAAGGGGAGAAAATAGTTCAGATCCTTCTGAAAGCCGGTTTCGCCATTAAGCGAAGTAAAGTCAAGGGACCTGCGCAAGAGATCCAGTTTTTGGGAATAAAATGGCAGGATGGGCGCCGTCAAATCCCAATAGATGTCATCAACAAAATAGCAGCTATGTCTCCACCAACCAGCTAAAAGGAAGCACAGGCCTTCCTGGGTGTTGTGGGTTTTTGGAGGATGCACACCCCAAATTACAGCCTGATTGTAAGTCCTCTCTACCATGTGACCCGGATGAAAATGATTTTGAATGGGGCCCTGAGCAACGACAAGCATTTGAACAAATTAAACGGGAGATAGTTCATGCCGTAGCCCTTGGTCCAGTCCGGTCAGGGCAAGATGTTAAAAACGTGCTCTACACCGCAGCCGGGGAGAATGGCCCAACCTGGAGTCTCTGGCAGAAAGCACCAGGGGAGGATCGAGGTCGACCCCTGGGGTTCTGGAGCCGGGGATACAAAGGATCCGAGGCCCGCTATACTCCCTCTGAAAAAGAGATTCTGGCAGCATATGAAGGCATTCGAGCTGCTTCAGAAGTGGTGGGCACTGAAGCACAGCTCCTCCTAGCACCACGATTGCCGGTCCTGGGCTGGATGTTCAAAGAGAGGGTCCCCTCTACGCATCATGCCACCGATGCTACGTGGAGTAAGTGGGTCGCGCTGATCACCCAGCACGCCCGAATGGGAAACCCCAGTTGCCCAGGAATTCTGGAGGTAATCATGGACTGGCCAGATGGCAAAGATTTTGGAGCATCGCCAGAGGAGGAGGTGACATTTGCTGAAGAGGCCCCACTGTATAACCAGCTGCCAGAAGATAAGAAACAGTATGCCCTGTTCACAGATGGGTCCTGTTGCATTGTGGGGAAGCAGTGGAGGTGGAAGGCTGCTGTATGGAGCCCTACACAACAAGTCGCGGAAACTGCCGAGGGAGAAGGTGAGTCGAGCCAGTTTGCAGAGGTGAAAGCCATCCAGCTGGCTTTAGACATTGCCAGTCGAGAGAAGTGGCCAGTGCTCTATCTTTACACCGACTCCTGGATGGTGGCCAATGCCCTGTGGGGGTGGCTGCAGCAATGGAAGAAGAACAACTGGCAGCGCAGAGACAAACCTATCTCGGCTGCCCCATTGTGGCAAGATATTGCTGCCTGGCTAGAGAAGCTGGTTGTAAAAGTCCGTCATGTGGACGCCCAGGTCCCTAAGAGTTGGACCACTGAAGAACACCAAAACAACCACCAGGTGGATCAGGCTGCCAAGACTGAAGTGGCTCAGGTGGATCTGGACTGGCAACATAAGGGTTAACTGTTTATAGCTCGGTGGGCCCATGACACCTCAGGCCACCAAGGAAGAGACGCGACATACAGATGGGCTCGTGACCGAGGGGTGGACTTGACCATGGACACCATCGCACAGGTTATCCATGAATGTGAAACATGCAAGCCAAGAGGGTAAAGCCTCAGTGGTATGGAGGAAGATGGCTAAAATATAAATATGGGGAGCCTTGGCAGATTGACTACATCACACTGCCACAAACCCGCCAAGGCAAGCGCTATGTGCTCACAATGGTGGAGGCCACCACCGGATGGCAGGAAACCTACCCTGTGCCCCATGCCACTGCCCAGAATACCATCCTGGGCCTTGAAAAGCAAGTCCTGTGGCGGCATGGCACTCCCGAAAGAATTGAGTAGGACAATGGGACTCACTTTCGCAACAGCCTCATAGACACCTGGGCCAAAGAACACGGTATTGAGTGGGTGTGTCACATGCCCTACCATGCACCAGCCTCTGGAAAGATCGAGAGGTACAATGGGCTGCTAAAAACCACTTTGAGGGCAATGGGGGGGTGGGACTTTCAAAAACTGGGATACTCATTTAGCAAAGGCCACCTGGTTGTTTAACACCAGAGGACCCACCAACCGGGCTTGTCCTGCTCAGTTCAAAACCTCAGCGCCCTGTAGAAGGGGATAAAGTCCCCGTAGTGCACATGCGGAACGTGTTAGGGAAGACAGTCTGGGTTAGTCCTGCCTCGGGCAAAGGCAAGCCCGTCCGCGGGATTGGTTTTGCTCAAGGACCTGGGTGTACCTGGTGGGTAATGCGGAAGGATGGGGAAGTCCGATGTGTACCTCATGGGGATTTGATTTTGGGGGAGAATAGTCCATAAATAAATAAATTGTATAAAGTTAATTGTTAAATAACCCTGTCACTGTCTGTTGTCACTGTTATAATTGTTATGTGTTGTACCAGTAGTATCGTAGTAAGAATCGTCCAGATTAAAGAAGGATGGGCTTTTTGATGAAAACCTAGCAGAGCACAGCGATGATGGGACTGGACCTGGTTTTCAACAACTGGCATCCAGCAACTTCATCAAGATCAACATCTCCTGCAGACTGTGAGCTCCGGATGCAGCAAGTGACCGCCCATCACCACACATCACCTCTCCTGCCACGGAAGACCATTACGACAGATGGAGCCCGAAGTCATGGATTAAATGAACTCAGCGGACACTTTAGAGTGATGACCCATAGACTGAGGGAATGATATCTGGAAACAGGAGAAGTGGTGGTGATCAACTGGACAATGGGGGGCCTGGGCATGATGTAGATGCTATGGAATAAGGGGTGGATAATGTCCTGGGTTTGTCCAGGACAGGGTTAATTTTCATTGGACTCCAGGAAGGGGCACAGCTGGGTGGGCTGACCCAACCTGGCCAACCAGAGCAGGGTATTCCATACCATGTGCCGTCATGCTGGGTTCCGGTGGGGGGGAGCTGGGGGGGCGGGAACTCACTCGCGACTCGGGAGGCCTCAGCGGTGGTTCGGTCCGAGAGAGTGGTTCTGTTCTGCTGGTTTGTTTTGTATATTCCCCTTTTCTGTATCGTTGTTGTTCCTGTTCCCTTTTGTTTGCTGTTCTGTTAAACTGCCCTTATCCAGACCCACCAGTTTCTGCCTGTTTCTTTCCATTCTCCTCCGCACCGCAGCAGGGGGAGGGGCAGCCGCGTGGCGCTTTTGTTGCTGGCTGCAGCCGAACCTGAACATACATCTACCAAAAGAAACTGCCTGGAAAGCACAATTTTGTTTATTGACTATGAAAGAACAGGAAGATGTCAATGTCCCTGAGGGGTTTCTGGATGCTGTGATACCTACAGTATGGGCAACCAAGAGACCGGGAAGAGTGAAAATGCTGTACCAGTAAAAATCGAATTGAAACCCAGAGCACAGCTGATAAGAAAGAGACAGCATCCTATTACATTGGAAGCCAGAATCAGTTTGGAGCTGTTCATAAACAACTTTACTCAGTACGGACTGTTAACAGAGTGTCAATCTGAATATAATACTCCAGTTTTGCCAGTCAGAAAGCCCCGGACACAGAGGAATCAGTTAGTACAGGATTTAAGAGAAATTAACTGGAAATCAGTTGATGTGCATCTGGTAGTTCCTAATCCATATACTTTATTATGATCAGTATCTGAGAATAATGTTTATTTTACAGTGCTGGACCTGAAGGGTGCTTTCTTAAGTATACCTCTGGAAGAAGAAAGCCAGATCTCTTGAATTTCTTGGGACTTCATGCATACAGAGTATCGCAAAAGAAAGCCCAGATTGTGCAAACAACTGTGGAGTACCTGGGGTTTGAAATTTCACAGAGCAAAAGAAAATTGGTGTTAGAACTAGAACATGACTGTTTACAGGCTATAGAACAGGTGTATTCCAGCTGACCAGATTTGAAAGATACACCTTTGGAAAAGCCCTGTTGGGAGTTGTTCACTGATGGCAGCAGCTTTGTGGATAGTAGAGAACAAAAAGCTGGATACGCCATAGTGACATTGAATAGAGAATTAGAAACTAAACCGTTACCTGTTAATGCATCAGCACAGGAAGCTGAAATCTTTGCACTAACCAGAGCACTGGAATTGTCTGAAAATATGAGAGTAAACATATATACAGACTCAAAATATGCCTTCGGAATGATACCTGACCATGGAGCCATATGGAAAGAAAGAGGACTGTTATCCTCCCAAGGAACTCCAATTAAACATGGGAAAGCAATTCAAATTTATTACAGGCTGTTCTCAAGCCAAAGGAAGTGTCTGTAATGCACTGTAAAGACAATCAGAAAGGACAAACAGATATCATTAGTGGAAATCAGAAAGCTGACGAGACAGCAAAAAGGGCAGCTTTGTCAAAGTCTTTGGTGGGGTCTTTAACTCCAACTGGAAGAATTTTACTGGAGCCTCCAACATATTCGGAAAAGGACAATCAATTAGCAAAACTTCTAATTTGTATCAAAATCAAGGATGGATGGTGGATAACTGATACTGGACAAATAATAGTCACAACCCCACTAATGAAGGAATTAATAAAAAGACTCATCAAGAAACTCACATGGGGGCAGATGCAGTAGTAGCAAACATCAGACGATGTACTATATGCAATCAAGTGTGGATGCAGTAGTAAGGAAATGCCAGATCCGCTGTGCGAATACCCCTAAGATCCAAGGAAAGCCACCGATGGGTGAAGGAAAAAGGGGAATAGCTCCTGGGGGAGTACTGGCAAATAGATTTCTCCGAGTTACCAAGATGCAGGCAATATAAATATCTACTTGTTCTAGCAGATACATTTTCTGGGTGGTCTGAAGCTTTCCCTTGTCACAACAATAGTGTGGGAAACCATATAACTTGAGACAGAACAGCACTGTCTCATGACCCTGAAGGATCAACGCATTCTGCATCTCCCTTCTCTGTTCTCATGAGATAAGCTGTTTTCACACATACAGCTGCAGAAGATCCTGGAAAAAAGCAACCGTGAACTGGCATTCGCAAAGCCACGAATCCAAAGCTGATTGGCTTTAGTAACTATTGTATTAGTATATAAGGTATTCACTTGAGCGATAAAATGATTCTGATCGAGCACAAGATTGGGGTCCGTGAAGTCATTCACCACAAACGGTACCCGAATGTGGGTATTCGGACATGAAGATATTCGGACATGAAAATATTTGGATACGAAGATATTCAGACATAAAGATATTTGGACATAAAGATATTTCGACATGAAGATATTCAGAGTTGGACACTATTACCGGTGGTGAAGTGCAGCTGGGACCAAGAGGAGAGACATATGCACGCATGCGCATGCACAAGGGGAGACATCACCCTTCACTGGAATGATTGAGGTGAGCAGCTGCGGATTTATAAGATGGGACAGTCGGCTACAAAGGAGCAAAAACTCCATCAAGAGATTTTACAGAGAATTTTGAAAGACAAAGGTTTTGCAGTATCAGTTACAAAGCTGATTAAATTGTTAGTTTGGATAAGAGACTATTGCTCGTGGTACCCTTCTTCAGGTTCATATGATAGCTCGTTGTGGGCAAAGGTGGGGGAGGAATTGCAGACAAAAAAGGGACTTGCAGCTTGAAGTCCCTGAGGAAATCATTATGACTTGGAGAACAGTGTATACAGCTTTAAATGCTCTAAAACCTGCAGAAACTATCTTACAAGCGTCGGCTGCCCCTCCTTCGTTCTCCAAAAGCAGGAACAGACTGATCTGCAGTCTTTTGAAATATTTAGTCCTGTGTACGATGAAACCCCTAACTCAACACAGGGAATGCGAGGGGTAGATCTGCCAGAATCTGATGATCCTTTTGATCCCGGGGAAATAGACACCGAGGACGGACCTGATTTATACCCACCACTAACTCCGGTGAAGGTTACGGCAGCCTCTGCCCCCACAGCAGATGAAATTTTACAGGCGCAATGACAAACATCAATATTGCGCATGTCACTTATTAAACTCCCTCCTTTTGCTCCTAAACCACTCAATTCTGCTCCTACACCGCCCCCTTTTGGCTCCTACACCGCCTGTGACTCGTACGGGACCATTGAATGTTGTCGGACAGTTGAACGTATTGTTAGATAAATGTAGGATTGATGCGCTCTGCAAAGGAGATGTTGCTATTCTTCAAGCTATGCCTGTAGTATATAAGCCTAACCAAGCCCCACAGTATGCTTACTTACCATGCGAGGTTATTAAGGAAGTTCAGAAATCCGTACGACAATATGGTCTCCAGGCTTCATTTACTATGAACCTTATACAGGCTATAGGAGAATCTTCTGTCATGACCCCTTCTGATTGGCAATCAGCACTTAGCATGGTCCTATCATCTGCACAATATACCATCTGGGCATCAGAATATAAGGAACTTGTAACTGTACAGGTTATGAATAATATTGCTGCTAGATTAGGTGTTGAAGAAAATGAGTTGCTGGGTCAAGATAATTACGCCACGGGAGGAGCGTAAGCGGCGCTGCTAAGAGCAGTATTTACACAAACTGTGGATTTAACTCTCAAGGCCTTGCGAAAGATGCCAGACTTTGGCCAGCCAGAAATGTCTTTCCTATCTATTCGACAGGGACATCAGGTACCCTATGTTTAGTTCTTCGATCATTTACAAACTGCTATTATGAGACAAATTGAACAAGAGGAAGCCGCTGAGATCTTGCAATTTCAGCTTGCAACCCAAAAAGTACAACAGGGTTGCTCTAAAACAGTCAACGTACCTGGGATCAAAGCAGGGTGAATTCCAGCCTAAAGCCGCGCAGTCCCTCTGACGCAGCACAGCCCGCAGCGCCGGGCTAGATCTACCCACAGCGCCAGCAGTCACCATACCAGATGGATCAGTAAACCTTACACCTGCTGAGGTACCTGCCGGCAGGGTCCCCTTACTCGGCAACCAGTGGCGCAGCGCGACCCGGCCCGGCCCCCCTGGCCCCGCCCCCGGTGCGCCTGCCTGGCCTGGCCCAACCCAGAAGTGGCTTGGAGAGAACAATTTTCCTTACATGCAAGCCCTTGGTTGGAAAAAGTGCCTACAATTCAATTACTGCAATAGAATTCCTTGTGGACAAACAGCTGGCATTAGGTCACCTGGTACCATCTACTGGCCCATGGAACAGCCCTAGATTTGTCATTCCAAAAAAGTCTGGTAAATGGAGATCATCACAAGATCGGCGGGCTATAAATGCAGTAATGAGCCCAATGGGGCCACCACAGCCTGGTGTCCCTAACCCAACTATGATTCCAGAAGATTGGCCTCTTTATGTTATTGATTTAAAGGACTGGTTTTTTACAATTTTTTTTACACCCTGATGATTGTGCTCATTTTGCATTTTCTGTGCCT
Source organism: Opisthocomus hoazin (assembly GCF_030867145.1). NCBI lineage: Eukaryota > Metazoa > Chordata > Aves > Opisthocomiformes > Opisthocomidae > Opisthocomus > Opisthocomus hoazin. The sequence goes on from NC_134453.1 coordinate 34,483,234, forward strand.
TCGATTAACAACAGTGAACCTATGCAGCGATACCATTGGGTCGTTCTGCCCCGAGGCATGGTGAATAGCCCCATGATTTGCCAGGTAGTTGTGGATGCAGCATTAAAAGAAGTACAGCAATCTTTTAAACAGATTTACTTATATCACTATATGGATGACATCCTCCTTGCTGCTGAAACACAAAATGTGCTGCTCACTGCTTTCGCTAAATTAGAATCGTCATTAAAGATCCAGGGGTTACAGGTAGCCCCAGAAAAGGTGCAGACAGAGCAGCCCTGGAAGGATCTGGGATGGAAACTTTTTACTTCACGAGTGTTCCCACAACCATTGCGTATTGTTGACCAGGTCACCACTCTTCATGATCTACAAAAATTATTAGGAACAATTGATTGGGTATGACCCCTTTTGGGCATTACGACTGAAGAGTTGTCCCCTCTATTTACCTTGTTGAAAGGGGACTCAGATTTGCTATCTTCCCAAAGATTGACGCCAGAAGCGAAAACTGTCTTGCAGAAAGATTCGGATAAAATCGCAACTGCCTTTGCCTCCAGAATCAATGTCAAGTTACCAACAGATTTGTATATAATTTATGCTTTTTTCCAGCCTTATGCTCTTTTAGGTCGGTGGTGTGTTAACCCACAGGAGTTGAAGACTCTGGAAAGGATCTTTCTGTCTCATATGCCCATGAAAACATGAACTACAAAGGTAGATATGATAGTGTCCTTAATAGCACAAGGTCGGAATCGTTGTTAGCAATTGACAGGATGTGATCCTGATGCTATTTACCTGCCGCTGGCTAAAGATGACTTTGTGGTATTAAACAGGGAATCCTCATCGCTGCAAGCCACTCTAGCTGATTATTTAAATGAGATATGTTATACCCTTCCACAACATAAGCTGTTATGTTCCCTCTCTCAAATTCCATTGCAGCCAAAAAACCGATGTGTTCCTCTCCCTATTAAAGGAGCACGAACAGTGTTTCTGGACGGATCAGGGAAAACACATAAATCTGTGGCTGTGTGGAAACAGATTCATCAGACTGGAAATCATCTATTTTAATTGTTGAAGGATCCACACAAATTGTTGAACTATCAGCGGCCTTGCACGCCTTTGAATTGTTTTCGACTGAACCACTCAATGTTGTCGCAGATTCTGCATATGTTATGGGTATTGTTCAACGCATTCAAGATGCAATGATAAAAGCGGTCAATAACAATCAACTTTTTTCCTTGCTATTCAAATTAGCTACACTACTTAAGAATCGTGTACATGTATATTTTATAATGCATCTACAGTCACATACTACACTACCAGGACCCATAACTGAAGGAAATGCTGTAGCAGACAAACTGACAATGGCAGCAGTACTGCCGCGCAGTTTTGAGCAAGCCCGATTAACTCACGACTTCTTTCATCAAAATGCCTCTTCCTTGCGTAAACAATTTGCTTTGTCCTGAGAGCAAGCCACAGAAATTGTTCGTGCATGCCCTGATTGTCAACGTATTACACCCATATCATATACAAGAGTGAACCCTTGTGGTTTACGAGCTAATGAGTTGTGGCAAAGTGATGTTACACATATATCAACATTTGGTTGACTGCGTTATGTACATGTTAGTGTGGATACTTTCTCAGGATTTCTGGTAGCCACTGCACATACGGGAGGAAAGGCACGCGATGTGAAACGCCACTGGCTAAGATGTTTTGCCACTGTGGGCATTCCAAAAACAATGAAAACTGATAATGGTCCTGCTTATGTTTCATGGACAATTTCTATCTTCCTACAAGACTGGGGTATACAACATGTTACAGGTATAACGCATTCTCCCACTGGACAAGTCATTGTTGAACGTGTCCATGGGACCCTCAAAGCTATGCTAAATAAACAAAAAAGGGGGAATCCTATGGGCAGTGTTACCCCACAGGAACAGTTAGACAAAGCATTATATGTACTTAATTTTTTAAATTGTTCTGATCATCAATTATTTACAACAGCAGCTGACCGTCAATTCGGGATGGTCCCTCCATACTCCAAATGTGTGGTATAAAGAATTTGGGGAATCGCAATGGACAGGTCTTGTAGAACTAATAACGTGGGGAAGAGGGTATGCGTGTGTTCTTCTTTCAACAGGCCCTCGATAGTTACCAGCAAAATATGTGAAACCATATCATGAGCTGAAAGAACGTAACGCAGAATCCGATGCCAGAGATGACCACGCTCACTCTCAGGGAGCAACCTCTGACGTGGAAGCAGCAGAGATCCACTCTGGATGATCCTCTTACACAGGGAACACTGAAAAAATTACAACACAACGCAAGTACTCTGATGACTGCAGTGGGTGCACCACCCACTCCGATTAATACATTTTTGGCATATTTGGCAGTTATCTCCTACAACAGCTCTTTGTATAATGAAGCAATCTTGGAGGACACGGTATAAGTGATTTTAGAACTGAGTTTGCACAAGAGCAAAGGTCAACCAGCAGACACCTTGAGGAAAAGTATGAACCTTCATCTGAGGGCCCCCGACAACTGCCCAGAGGTGCCAATAGACATGTACAAAGGATATTAATATATGCAAAAAAAAAAAAAAAAGGAGAAAAATGACAAGCACTTCTTGGAAATGTAATGAATATGTATGTTAACATGGCATAAATATCTAGTAGTAGTGTCTTTTTGGTACGCACATTTGGGTGGAACTATCCCCTGTGCGTCCAGTACTGCAGTAAAGAATGCCTGCTTTCTAGAACTCCAAAATTAAGTTTCAGAGAGTGAATTATTTTGCTGCTTTCCGGTAACAGATTTTGGCACCCCAGATGGGACCCTGCTCGTGAACGTCAACAATTTGAGGGATTGCAGGACCTCGAGCTGGCACCGAGGGATTCTTGGGGAGAACCTCCAATCCCTGGACCGAGAAGTTCTGATCAAGGACCGCTGATAAGGTAAAGGCATTCTTCTAGTATTATTTCTTGTTGCCTGCCTGTTAGTCGCAGTGAAAGCTTCACAGCATTGGGCTATATCCCTGGGGAGAAGGGAAAGTAGCCTTCCTAAAACAGAATTGAAAAGAAAGTACTCTTCCTGAAACCGAGGCTCGGGAATTTGTCTGTGAAATGTTGAATATTATTGTAAGTCCCTGTCTTTTTGTAAGTCTCTGTCTATTTGTAATATTTGGAGTTATGCTGAAAACTCGGTGTGCCTGTGTGTGTGCGGTACCGACTATGATTGTGTGGTTTTATGTTTTTGTTTTCATAGTGTTTGTATTTATGTGATCTGATGGATTTATTTGGTTTCTGTGATCTAACGGATTTGTCTGGACTAGCTTATATAGTTAGTGAGTTATGCTTTTAGATACATTGATCTTAACCTAGGTGATTAATATGAATATCCGATACTAAATGTTATGGATATTTGTATGTGTGATGAGTATACCTATAACCCAAGTGCAAATTTACTAAGCTCATATCATTGATCCACCATTATTTCGACCCCTGACATAGTGGGATGCATCTCCTCCAGTTGGCAATAATGATATGTTGTGGTCAGGCGGTGCTTGGATCCCACCATCCACACAGAAAGAAAATTGGATGCAAGTAAGTCAATCTACACCCATATGTTAGGTAACAGATTTGCCATCAGTATGTACCATTCTCAGGCTAATTTGACTCTTGTTTACACCCGGCAGGTTATGGTATGCACTTCACATCTCTATGTCTTTCATTAGCATTTGTGTTCTTATGTCTGTTTTTAGTGTTGCAGTTTGTGTGGGCCTCAATGAGAAGACTGTAGAAGGCTGAAGGCTGAATGACATCGGTTCTTATCATCAACAGCGTCTGGCTAAACAAAAAAGGGGTAGATGTGGGAAACCATATAATTTGAGACAGAACAGCACTGTCTCATGACCCTGAAAGATCAGCGCGTCCTGTGCCTCCCTTCTCTGTTCTCAGGAGATAAGCTGTTTTCACACATCCAGCTGCAAAAGATCCTGGAAAACAGCAACTGTGAACTGGCATTCGCAAAGCCATGAATCCAAAGCTCATTGGCTCTAGTACCTATTGTATTAGTATATAAGGTATTCACTTGAGCAATAAATTGATTCTGATCGAGCACAAGATTGGGGTCCCTGAAGTCATTCACCACAACTCTCCATTGTCTATCAGCACTCCTGGCTAACAGGGGACGTCCCAGATGACTGGAGGATTGCCAATGTAACACCCATCTATAAGAAGGGCCAGAAAGAGGATCCCGGGAACTATGGGCCTGTCAGCCTCACCTCGGTTCCACGGAACATTATGGAGCGATACATCCTGAATGTGCTCACCGGGCATGTGAGGGACGATGAGGGGATCAGGCCCAGCCAGCATGGGTTCATGAAAGGCAGGTCCTGCCTGACCAACCTGATCTCCTGCTATGACCAGGTGACCCATCTAGTGGATGAAGGAAAGGCTGTGGATGTTATCTACCTGGACTTTAGTAAGGCATGTGACACTGTTCCCCACAGCATCCTCCTGGAGAAACTAGCTGCTTGTGGTTAGGATGGGTGTATGTTTCACTGGACGAAAAACTGCCTGAATGACTGTCCAGGGTTCGGCCAGGACAGGGTTGATTTTCACCGGAATCCAGGAAGGGGCACAGCCGGGCGGGCTGACCCCACCGGGCCAAACAGAGCAGGGTATTCCATACCATGTGCCGTCATGCTGGGTTCCAGTGCGGGGGAGCTGGGTGGAGGGAACTCACTCATGCTTGAGAGTGCACAGCGGTGGGAGCGGCTCTCTGGGTTGTGCGGTTTGTGTTGTGTTTTCTCCTTATCTGTATTATTGTTGTTACTGTTCCCTTGGTTTGCTGTTCTGTTAAACTGCCCTTATCCCGACCCACCAGTTTCTGCCTGTTACTTTCTATTCTCCTCCGCACCCCGGCAGGGGGAGGGGCAGCCGCGTGGTGCTTTTGTTGCCGGCCGCAGCCAAACCATAACATTAAATTTGGTGCCCAAGCGTGGGGTGGGGATAACGGCAGGGCTGAGCAGCATGTGTTAGAACAGCTTTGTCAGATTTTTGTTATATGCATTTACTGTGTTAGTTAAGCAATCGCCAGTAAAAAATGTTTCTGACTTTGATCAAATGGCTCTGGTATTTTAATCCTTACTTGCAGTATGTATTCACTGTGGTGCTGTTCATTACCTCGGGGAAAAGGAACAGGATGATGATTTTGCTCTACTGTATGATATCGACTTATGACATGATAACATCACTGTCCATAAAATTAGGCTTGTATTTGCATGCAGCACTGCGGTCATTTCCATACCTCGAATCCTATGTCTTAGAATTTGTTAATAATCAAACCCAATCTATGGGGAAAACCAGAGGGGATACCTTTCCCCACTCTGTCACACCGCCTCTCTCCTTCAGGCTGGTCCTAATGGCTTTTGAGAATTTGGAGTACCCGTGGGATGCTCAGGCCAGCACTCTCCTTTTGTTCTGCCTCCTGAATGGGTTTCAGCTTTTGTTTAGGGTTAAACAAGTAGTTAACAACATCCTGCAGAGACCTGCCCCGGGGTTGGATAGCTATGAGTGGCTGGGTGTGTGGGACAGCATGGGCAAGTACCTAGGGCAGTGGGCACCCCCGGTGTTTTTTAAACTCACCCCTGAGCAAGTGCAGGATCCGGACAAACTAGTAAAATACCTGCAAAAAGTGTGCTGCCACCCTGGGAACTCCAGAGAGACACAAATCACCACCACATGCTGGAGTCTGGCCCAGGCCTAACGAGCTGCCCTGTTCAACACTGTTCAGTGCCCTAAAGGGGAAAGGAGGGGAAACGAAGTGGCAGGCACTGTGACTGGCGCTGCCCCCCCAGCCGGCCCTGCAGCCCCTCCAGCCCAGCAGGCAGTCACAGCTCCCCCGACTAGCAGCACTGCTGCCACGGGCACAGCCACAGGGTCTGCCTCGGTTTCCCTGGCAGGCACAGCAGCTGCTCCAGCCCCAGCTCCAGCTGCAGGCATCGCGGCTGAGCCCAATGACCAACCTGTGCCAGTAGCAGTCGCCCCTGTAAAACTAAAGAAAGACGCAAAGAGAGCAGATCGCTCCGGGAGGGATGACGATGAGCCAGGGTCATCGCGGGAGATAGAGACAGAGATCATCACCCGGTCCCTGTCCCTGAGCGAGCTGCGAGACATGCGGAAAGATTTCAGCCGCCACCCAGGTGAGTACATTGTCACCTGGCTGCTGCGGTGCTGGGATAACAGGGTCAGCAGCTTGGAATTAGAGGGCAAGGAAGCCAAGCAGTTGGGATCCCTGGCCAGGGAAGGGGGCATTGACAAGGCCATTGGGAAAAAGGACCAAGTCCTCAGCCTCTGGAGGAGACTTCTCTCAGGCGTGAGGGAGAGGTACCCCTTCAGTGACGATTTTGTATGCTGCCCTGGCAATTGGACCAATATGGAAAGGGGTATTCAGTACTTGAGGGAATTAGCTGTGCGGGAGCTGGTTTACTATGAACCAGACGATGAGCAGGTACCCACAGACCCAGATGAAGTCCAGTGCACACCATCTATGTGGAGGAAGTTTCTGCGGAGCGCACCCTCCTCATATGCCAACTCACTGGCAATAGTAAACTGGAAAGGTAAAGAGGCACCAACAGTGGATGAGGTGGCTGTCAGACTCCGTCAATATGAGGAAAGTCTCTCTTCCTCCCTTGTCTCAGCTATGGAGAAATTGTCCCAGCAGGTCCAGCAACTCCAACAGACTATTTCCTACTCCCCACCTGTATGGGCCACCATCTCAGCTATTAGGGGTAGGCGTTCCTCTGCTCAGGAGAGGGAATACAGAGGCTACACACCACGGGGCACCCTGTGGTTTTACCTGCGTGACCACGGAGAGGACATGAGGAAGTGGGATGGAAAACCCACCTCAAGTCTAGAGGCACGAGTGCGTGAGTTGCGAGGTAAAACAATCACCAAAGGGGATTCTGTTAGGAAAAATGCTGCTCCAGTTTCCAGCAGCCAGCTCTCCAGACCAGGCAGACAGTTTGATCTTGATTCCGATCCTCTGGAGGGGACCTCCAAGTCGTTTTTACAGCAGGTGAGCAGCAAATTCTCTGACGAGGATTAGAGGGGCCCTGCCTCCAGCCAGGTGGAGGAAAGGGACAACCGCGTTTATTGGTTGGTGTGGATTTGGTGGCCTGGCATGTCAGATCCACAAGAGTATAAAGCTCTAGTGGACACTGGTGCACAGTGTACTTGAATGCCATCAGAGTTCAAAGGGTCAGAGTCCATTTGCATTTCTGGAGTGACAGGGGGATCCCAAGAGCTGACTCTGTTGGAGGTTGAAGTGAGCCTCACTGGGCAGGAGTGGCAGAAGCATCCCATTGTAACTGGCCCCGAGGCTCCGTGCACCCTTGGTATAGACTGTCTTAGGAGAGGGTATTTCAAGGACCCAAAAGGGTATCAGTGGGCTTTTGGCATAGCTGCTGTGGAGACGGAAGAAATTAAACAGCTGTCCATTTTGCCTGGTCTCTCGGAGGATCCTTCCGTTGTGGGGTTGCTGAGGGTTGAAGAACAACAGGTGCCAATCGCAACCACAACGGTGCACCGGCGACGATGTCGCACTAACCGAGAGTCACTTCTCCCCATTCATCAGCTGATCCGCCAGCTGGAGAGTCAAGGAGTGATCAGCAAAACTCGCTCACCCTTTAATAGTCCCATATGGCCAGTGAGAAAATCTACTGGAGAGTGGAGACTGACAGTAGGCTACCGTGGCCTGAATGAAGTCACACCACCGCTGAGTGCTGCCGTGCCAGACATGCTAGAACTTCAGTATCAGCTGGAGTCAAAGGCAGCCAAGTGGTATGCTACAATTGACATCGCTAATGCATTCTTCTCCATGCCTTTGGCAGCAGAGTGCAGGCCACAGTTTGCTTTCACCTGGAATGGCATCCAGTACACCTGGAATCGACTGCCCCAGGGGTGGAAACACAGTCCCACCATTTGCCATGGGCTAATCCAGACTGCACTGGAAAAGGCTGAAGCTCCAGAACATCTGCAGTACATCGATGACATCATTGTATGGGGTGACACCACGGAGGAAGTTTTTGAGAAAGGGGAGAAAATAGTTCAGATCCTTCTGAAAGCCGGTTTTGCCATTAAGCGAAGTAAAGTCAAGGGACCTGCGCAAGAGATCCAGTTTCTTGGAATAAAATGGCAGTATGGATGCCGTCAAATCCCAACAGCAACAAAACAGCAGCTATGTCTCCACCAACCAGCAAAAAGGAAGCACAGGTCTTCTTAGGTGTTGTGGGTTTTTGGCCCAACCTGGAGTCTCTGGCAGAAAGCACCAGGGGAGGATCGAGGTCGACCCCTGGGGTTCTGGAGTCAGGGATACAAGGGATCCGAGGCTGGCTATACTCCCACTGAAAAAGAGATTCTGGCAGCATATGAAGGCTTTCAAGCTGCGTCAGAAGTGGTCGGCACTGAAGCACAGCTCCTCCTAGCACCATGATTGCCGGTCCTGGGCTGGATGTTCAAAGAGAGGGTCCCCTCTACGCATCATGCCACCGATGCTACATGGAGTAAGTGAGTTGCGCTGATCACCCAGCACGCCCGAATGGGAAACTCCAGTCGCCCAGGAATTCTGGAGGTAATCATGGACTGGCCAGAAGGCAAAGATTTTGGAGTATTGACAGAGGAGGAGGTGGCATGTGCTACAGAGCCTCCACTTTATAATGAGCTGCCAGAAAATGAAAAGCAGTATGCCCTTTTCACGGATGGGTCCTGTCACATTGTGGGGAAGCAGCGGACATGGAAGGCTGCTGTATGGAGCCCTACACAACAAGTCGCGGAAACTGCCGAGGGAGAAGGTGAGTCGAGCCAGTTTGCAGAGGTGAAAGCCATCCAGCTGGCTTTAGACATTGCCAGTTGAGAGAAGTGGCCAGTGCTCTATCTTTACACCGACTCCTGGATGGTGGCCAATGCCTTGTGGGGGTGGCTGCAGCAATGGAAGAAGAACAACTGGCAGCACAGAGGCAAACTCATCTGGGCTGCCCCATTGTGGCAAGATATTGCTGCCTGGCTAGAGAAGCTGGTTGTAAAAGTCCGTCACGTGGACGCCCAGGTCCCTAAGAGTCGGACCACTGAGGAACATCAAAACAACCAGCAGGTGGATCAGGCTGCCAAGACTGAAGTGGCTCAGGTGGATCTGGACTGGCAACATGAGGATGAACTGTTTCTAGCTCGGTGAGCCCATGACACCTCAGGCCATCAAGGAAGAGACACAACATACAGATGGGCTTGTGACCGAGGGGTGGACATTGACCATGGACACCATCGCACAGGTTATTCATGAATGTGAAACATGCGCTGCAATCAAGCAAGCCAAGCAGGTAAAGCCTCAGTGGTATGGAGGACAATGGCTAAAATATAAATATGGGGAGGCTTGGCAGATTGACTACATCACACTGCCACAAACCCGCCAAGGCAAGCGTTATGTGCTCACAGTGTTGGAGTCAACTGAAGGAAGGGGTTGAAGGGATTTTAGTAGAAGCAGCCTTGCCTAATGGTTAAGGAATTTAGTAGAAGCAGCACTGCCTGATAGTTGCTGTGCAGAGAACTGATAGTGCTTATCTATTGTGTAAATTAACTGAGTCAGAGTCTTGCACTTCCTTACAAAGGGGGTAGTTCCTGATAGGGGCTGGGGAGTCACGTAGAACCAGCTAAGACTGACCTTGCAGTTTGGATGGGAGCCAGAAGAGAACTGAGTTTGCGCAGAAACAAAGGTCAATCAGCGAACACCGAAGAGGATGAGCCTTCATCTTGGGATCCCCGACGACCACCACCAGGAGGCACTGCGCAAGCGCGGTTGGGTCATGCATATGTATAGGTGGATTGGGAAATCTGATGAATATGTAATACTTGACTATATAAATTGAAGAGGCAAGTTACTGTCCGGCGTGCACGACTTTGGTGGGGCTACCCCCCGTGCCGCCCGGCGCCAAATAAACATACCTACTTTACAGTCTTACAGATTGTGGAGTCTGTTTTCCACACGTCACAACCACCGGATGGCTGGAAACCTACCCTGTGCCCCATGCCACTGCCCAGATTACCATCCTGGGCCTTGAAAAACAAGTCCTGTGGCTACATGGCACTCCCAAAAGAATTGAGTCGGACAACGGGTCTCACTTTTGTAACAGCCTCATAGACACCTGGGCCAAAGAACATGGTATTGAGTGGGTGTATCACATCCCCTACCATACACCAGCCTCTGGAAAAATCAGACGGTACAATGGACTGCTAAAAACCACTCTGAGAGCAATGAGGGGGTGGGACTTTCAAAAACTGGGATACTCATTTAGCAAAGGGCACCTGGTTGGTTAACACCAGAGGATCTACCAACCGGGCTGGCCCTGCTCAGTTCAAAACCTCAGCGCCCTGTAGAAGGGGATAAAGTCCCTGTAGTGCACATGCAGAATATCCTTATTTGTATCGTTGTTGTTACTGTTCCCTTTGTTTGCTGTTCTCTTAAACTGCCCTTATCCTGACCCACCGTATTTTTGCCTGTTTTCTTTCCATTCTCTTCCCCACCCCATTGTGGGGAGGGGTGGCAGAGTGGCTGCGTGGCCCTTTTGTTGCCAGCCACAGCCAAACTATAACAACCAGGTTTTCTGGCAGGACTTGTGACCCCATGGGGGACCCATGCTGGAGCAGTCTGTTCCTGAAGGACTGCACCCTGTGAAGGGACCCATGCTTGAGCAGTTCATGAAGAACTGCAGCCCGTGGGAAGGAGCCATGTTAGAGAAGTTTGCGAAGGACTGTCTCCCGTGGGTGGGACCTCACATTGGAGCAGGGGAAGAGCATGAGGAGGAAGGAGCGACAAACAGATTGCAACCCCCATTCCCCATCCCACTGTGCTGCTTGGAAGAAGGTAAAAATGTCTGGAGTAAAATCAAGCCCAGGAAGAAGGGAGGGGGGGTGGGACTGAAAGAGCAAGACTGTTAGCCTTTTCACAACCAAGCATTCTCTCACAAATGCCGAACTGAAAATACTTATTGTGATAAAATAAGCCTTTCCCAATATACCTCTAATAGAAAACTTGTCAGTGGAACCAGAATAATTCATGCACTTAAGTCCAGGAGCAAGTTTTCAATAACATTGACAAACTTTGCAATTAGTTTGATACTCTCCTCTATTTATCCCTTTGTTCATCACTCTAACTTCCCTACTACTTTTTTCTTTCTTTTTAAGTGTAGTTTCACGCCTTGAAAATAGTTCGCATCAGTAACCCTCTCCCTTACCTCATGTTTGTTATAGAACCCCCTCTGTGGTGTTGCAGCCCCCCCCCCCCCCCCCCCCCCCGACTGTCACAGAACCAGTCAACATTGTATTCTTGCTTGCACTGCAGGAATAACTAGCTGGTGTGCATTGAATTGAGATGACTTGGCACTTTCATTGTCTTTATACAAGAGCAGTCAGTTGGGCAGATCAGGCCCTCCCTGACCGCGCCTGAAACTCCTGACGCCTGGAGTCACACACACCTGGTAAATGTCAGAACTGTACATTCTGGGTAGTACTGCGATTGTATAGTTTCTGCCTAAATATCAGGACTGCATCATGTGGATTGTGACCTGGATGGAAAATTACTGATGCCTAAAGTCAATCATCTTGAGACCCTATAAACAGCAGTACCAAGGAAGGCCCTTTGAGCTCTTATGGTCCACGGCAGGCTGTGCCCAGTAACTCCCTCTAGGTGGGATGCCTCTCAGAGTAACTCATGAACTACCTGGGCTGATCTCCTTGAGACTCAACCTTCGCCTGTTGAGAAATAATTTGATTTGAAGAGAGTATTTCATTGAACTCGAGGGGAATTGTTATGATTGAATGTGTGTGTGTGTGTGTGCGTGTGTGTGAATCGATTCAAAACACAATATTCTATTACTGTGGTTGCAATAGTATTCTGTTACTGTGATTGTAATAATAAATTCTTTCTAATCACTCTGTAAATGCTAAGTTAACCAGTGATTAATAGCTGCTAAATTCCTGTGATTCTCTCTTTAAACTGTGAACACACCCTGAAATGCCACTAAACATATTCCTTAGACATAAACCGTTGTGGTCTAAGGCCGGTTCTGGATCCAGCCACACTTAGGATTGTCTCCGAGAAGGAGTTTAGAAAGCAAGGGGGTCCAGTCCAAACCTGGTGACTCAACAGGAGGGTCTCCCTTACCCCTTACACTTTTCTTTTACTCTGTGTACATAATTTTCCACTCAAAACCTCCTTCGATTTTGTATTCCATTAATTTAATAACAGAGTGAACCTTGCCAAAGAACTTTGTAAGATCACATTTTCTAAATTTTCAATTAAATCTTTTCTTGCAAAACCTTTGAGTGATCATTTAAGCAACCTAACCACTCATTCGCGACACCCTCACACAGTGATATTAGAAAAACTGAGAGGTGCAGGGAAAGAAAAAATGTGGTTTGGAGCTGTTTTGGTTTGGTCTGGATAAATGCCAGGTGCACATCAAAACCGCTCTATCACTCCCCCTCCTCAACTGGACAGGGGAGAGGAAATATGATGACAGGTTCATGGGTCGAGACAAGGACAGGGAGAGATCACTCACTAATTACTGTAATGGACAAAACAGACTGAACTTGGGGAGAAAAGGGAGTTGAATTCATCACCAATCAAATCAGAGTAGGATAATGAGAAAATAAATCCAGATCTTCGTACACTTCCCCCCCACCCCTCCCTTCTTCCCAGGCTCAGCTTCACTCCTGTTTCTCTATCTCCTCCCCCCGAGCGGCGCAGGAGGACAGGGAATGGGGGTTACGGTCAGTTCATCCCACATTGTCTCTGCTGCTCCTTCCTCCTCAGGGGGAAGACTCCTCACGCTCTTCCCCTGCTCCAGCATGAAGGTTCCTCTCACGGGAGACAGTTCTCCACAAACTTCTCCACTGTGAGTCATTCCCACGGGCTGCAGGTCTTCAAGAACTGCTCCAGCATGGGTCACCCACGGGGTCACAAGGTCTGCCAGCAAACCTGCTCCAGTGTGGGGTCCTCTCTCCACAGGTCCGCAGGTCCTGGCAGGAGCCTGCTCTACCACAGGGCTCCCCATGGGGTCACAGCTTCCTTCAGGCATCCACCTGCTCCAGCGTGGGGTCCCTTCCTCAGGCTACAGGTGGATATCTGCTCCATCGTGGACCTCCATGGACTGCAGGGGGACAACCTGCCTCACCATGGTCTTCATCACGAGTTGCAAGGGAAGGCTCTCTGCTCCAACATTTCGGGCACCTCCTCCCCCCTTCCTTCTTCACTGACCTTGGTGTCTGCAGAGATGTTTCTCTCACATAGTCTCACTCCTCTCTTTGCTGCCGTCTCCCAGCAGAGATTCTTTTTCCTTCCCTTTCTTAAATATGTTATCACAGAGGCGCTACCACCATCACTGATTGTCTTGGCCTTGGGCAGCAGCGGGTCCGTCTTAAAGCCAGCTAGCACTGGCTCTATCAGACGTGGGGGAAGCTTCTCACAGCTTCTCACAGAAGCCACACCTATAGCCCCCCCGCTACTAAAACATTGCCATGCAAATCCATAACAATTACTAGCCCAGCTAGTAATCCATGAAGAAATGCTTAAACTTGCCAAAAGAAACAGGTAACTAGGGGAAAGGTAATTCCGGCAGGGGGAGATCATGACCACCAACTCATGGACCACCTACCCCATTTATACCACCGACTCAAACGATGAAGTTGAAGAAGAACGACTAAGCATGTGTACTAATTTACATGCTGGGCAAAGAGACTTTAACCAATCATTTCAGCGAAGCCACCGAGGCGAAGGTCTCCGGAGTGGACAACCGTGCTGGGTAACCCTTTCCTAAAGCAGCAGAATCGCGAAGTCAAAAGTGCAGGGAGGGAGAAGGCACCCCAGCACCCCCTCCCCCTCAGAGCAGGCAGGAGTCAGCTGCTAACGAGCGGGCAGCTCTGACTCAGCTGGGGTGGAGTCAGCAGTGATGGAGGCGTGACCCTCCTGAGTACAAGAGCAAACCCTAGGGAGCGCGAGCGACCAGGAACGCGGCGAACAGGGTGGGCAAACATGGTGTGGCGCGTCAGAAGGGTGTGGCGCGGCAGTTTGCATGGCAGTTTGCGCAGGCAGGGCGTGCAGGGAAGGCGGAGGCCCTCCCCCAGCTCCCGAGGCAGGCTCAGGAAACTCATCTGCAGGAAGGAAGCCCAGCCATGGCACCCCACCATCAGAAGGCTGCTTCTTCCCTGCTGGTCAGAAACGAAGCCGCAACCCAGACTGAGGTCCCTGGAAAGCACGCAGCTGTCCAGGTCTCTGGCTGCAGCAAGTGTCACCAGCTAGCGCTGGAGACGGACAATAGCAAAGGGAATAACTGCACAAGGTGCGACCAGGTGGACTGTCTACTCAGGAGTCTACCCAGGAACAACCTGCAAAAAAGGCCCAGGACCAAAGGGCACTAGTAACCTCCCCCCATCACGCTGAAGGAAGGGACGCAAAGGAAAACAGCGAGTGGAAGTGGGTCCGCAATCAGGGCAGGAGGCGAACCTTTCCCTCGCCCACCACATCTCCACAGGTGCCTCTGCGTAATAGGTATGAGGCTCTAGATGTGGAGGACAAGGCGGTGGATGGTGCAGGGGTTGACCCATCCACATCGGAGGAGGCACAAAGATCAGAAGGACCTCTCTCTCGTATTACTACCAGCTCCACAAGGAGGAAGAGACGAGTCATAGTTGTAGGAGACTCCCAGCTGAGGGGAACAGAGGGTCCGATATGCCAGGCAGACCCTCCTCTCAGGGAAGTCTGTTGCCTCCCGGGAGCACGGGTCAAAGACATTGCTAGGAAACTTCCTAGACTGGTCCGACCCTCAGACTACTATCCTCTGCTGCTCTTCCACGTGGGTGTGGACGAAGTTGCAGTAAGTAGCCCAAGGGTAATTAAAAAAGAATTCAAAGCCCTAGGACGATTAGTAAAGGAATCTGGAGCACAGGTTATCTTTTCATTGCTCCTTCCAGTGGTGGGCAGAGACGTTGAGCGACATAGGCAGACTCAGTCTATTAACACATGGCTCCGTGACTGGTGTCACCGCCACAACTTTGGGTTCTTTGACCATGGGACGACATACACAGCACCAAGCTTGCTGGCATCAAATGGGAGCCAGCTTTCTCAAAGGGGGAAGAGGATCTTTGCCCAGGAGCTCATGGGGCTCATTTACAGGGCTTTAAACTAGAGGTGAAGGGGGAAGGGGAACCTATCAGGCTTGCCAGCGACAGGCTAGGGGAGGATACACAATGGTTAGAGGGATGGGGGGCTAGTAGCAGTCCTCAACCCATTGCCCAGCAGCATGCGAGGGACACTGCAGCAATGTGGAAGTCTTGCGGAAGGGAGCTGGAGGCGCCTGAGGTATCAGGTGCCAACAAGAAAATACCCATGAAACACCTCAAGGGAAAAAAGGGGTGCTCTGCTATGAAGGTAACGAGGCCGACAGCTCAGATGAAATGCCTCTATACAAACGCACGCAGCATGGGAAACAAACAGGAGGAGTTGGAAGCAATCGTGCTGCTGGAAAGCTACGACCTGATTGCCATCACGGAAACTTGGTGGGATGAATCCCACGACTGGAATGTAGCTCTTGATGGCTACAGGCTGTTCAGAAGGGACAGGTGAGGAAGGAGGGGTGGGGGCGTTGCCCTTTACATCAAGAAAACATTACAGAGTGAAGAGCTGTCCCTGAAGAATAACCACAAGCAGGTCGAAAGTTTATGGGTAAGAATCGGAGAGAGAGGCAACAAAGGGAACCTAGTGGTTGGTGTCTACTACAGGCCGCCAGATCAAGAGGAGCTGACAGATGAAGCGTTCTTCCTCCAACTCCAGGAGGCTTTGCGCTCACAGGCTCTCGTCCTACTGGGGGACTTCAACCACCCCGACATCTGCTGGAAAAGCAACACGGCAAGCTGTAGGCAATCCAGCAGGTTCCTAGAATGCATTGAGGACAACTTCTTAAGCCAGGTAATAAGCACCCCTACCCGAGGGGATGCGATACTAGACCTGGTGGTCACCAGTGCAAGTGAGCTCGTTGGGGATGTCAAGATGGGAGGCAGCCTGGGCTGCAGTGACCACGCGCTGGTGGAACTAACGCTACTGAGGGAAATGGGAATAACGAAGAGCATAGTCAGGACCCTAAATTTTAGGAGGGCAAATTTCCAGCTCTTCAAGGAGACAGTCAGAAGGACTCCCTGGGAAACGGTCCTCAGGGACAGGGCAGCAGAACAGAGCTGGCAGGTCTTTAAGGATGTATTCCAGAGAGCGCAAGAGCTCTTGATCCCCAAGTGTAAGAAGTCGGGCAGAGAAGGGAAGAGACCGGCATGGCTGAGGCAAGAGATGCTGGTCAAACTAAGGAAGAAGAGGGAACTGCACAGGCAGTGGAAGCAGGGACTGGCTTCCTGGGAAGAGTATAGGGAAGCTGCCCGGTTGTCCAGGGATGGGGTCAGGAAGGCCAAGGCACAGCTGGAGCTGAACTTGGCAAGGGATGCGAAAAATAACAAGAAGGGCTTCTACAGGTATGTCAGCCGGAAAAAGATGGTCAAAGAAAGCGTACCCCTGCTCATGAGTGAGACCGGCAAACTGGTAACAGCAGATGAGGAGAAAGCTGAGGTATTCAACAACTTTTTTTCCTCAGTCTTCACTGGCAACCTCTCTCCTCACCCCTCCCGAGTCGATGGATGGCATGAAGGAGACCAGGAGGGTAAAATCCCTCCAGCTGTAAGTGAAGACCAGGTTCGGGACCTTCTGAAGAACCTAAACGTACAGAAGTCCATGGGACCTGATGAGATGCACCCCAGAGTCCTGAGGGAACTGGCTGATGTAGCTGCAAGCCACTCTCCATGATATTTGAAAAGTCATGGCAGTCAGGGGAAGTCCCCAGTGACTGGAAAAAGGAAAACATTGTGCCCCTTTTCAAAAAGGGTAGAAAGGAAGACCCTGGGAACTACCGACCTGTCAGCCTCACCTCTGTGCCTGGGAAGATCATGGAACAGATCCTCCTAGAAGCTATGCTAAGGCACATGGAAGCCAGAGAGGTGATTCGAGACAGCCAGCATGGCTTCACCAAGGGCAAGTCCTGCCTGACCAACCTAGTGGCTTTCTACGATGGTGTAACAACAAGGGTGGACAAGGGAAAACCAACGGACGTCATCTATCTGGATTTTTGGAAAGCCTTTGACACGGTCCCCCACAACATCCTTCTCTCTAAATTGGAGAGCCATGGATTTGATGGGTGGACCGTTCGGTGGATAAGGAATTGGTTGGATGGTCGCAGCCAAAGGGTAGTGGTCAACGGCTCAATGTCCGGATGGAGACCAGTGATGAGTGGAGTCCCTCAGGGGTCCGTACTGGGACCGGTGCTGTTCAATATATTTATCAGTGACATGAACAGCGACATCGAGTGTACCCTCAGCAAGTTTGCAGATGACACCAAGCTGAGTGGTACGGTTGAGACACCAGAAGGACGGGATACCATCCAGAGGGACCTGGACAAGCTGGAGAGGTGGGCCTGTGTGAACCTCATGAGGTTCAACAAGGCCAAGTGCAAGGTCCTACACCTGGGTTGGGGTAATCCCCGGTACCAATACAGGCTGGGGGATGAAAGGATCGAGAGCAGCTCTGCTGAGAGGGACTTGGGGGTACTGACAGATGAAAGGCTGGACATGAGCCGGCAATGTGCACTGGCAGCCCAGAGGGCCAACCGTGTCCTGGGCTGCATCAAGAGAGGCGTGGCCAGCAGGTTGAGAGAGGTGATTCTTCCCCTCTACTCTGCTCTGGTGAGACCTCACCTGGAGTACTGCGTTCAGCTCTGGAGCCCTCAGCACAAGAAGAACATGGAACTGTTAGAGCGGGTCCAAAGGAGGGCTACAAAAATGATTCGAGGGCTGGAGCACCTCTCCTATGAGGACAGCCTGAGAGAGTTGGGCTTGTTCAGCCTGGAGAAGAGAAGGCTGCGGGGAGACCTGATTGCAGACTTTCAGTACTTAAAGGGAGCCTATAGGAAAGATGGGGACAATCTTTTTAGTAGAGACAGCAGTGACAGGACGAGGGGTAATGGTTTTAAACTAAAACAGGGTAGGTTTAGGCTGGATATAAGGAAGAAATTCTTTACGATGAGGGTGGTGAAACACTGGAACGGGTTGCCCAGAGAGGTAGTGGAGGCCCCATCCCTGGAAACATTCAAGACCAGGTTGGACAGGGCTGTGAGCAACCTGATCTAGTTAGCGGTGTCCCTGCTCGCTGCAGGGGGGTTGGACTAGATGACCTCTAGGGGTCCCTTCCGACCCAAAACTTTCTATGATTCTACGATTCTGTTTAACAGAATAACAATGCCTGTGTATAAGGAAGTTGAATATGTTAATGCTTTGTGTGTAAATAGCTGTTAGTTTGGAAGCTTGGGTGTGCTAGCTTTGTGGAAAAGCCATCTAGCACCCAAACTTGCTCAGCTTTGTAATAAAATCAGTATCTCTGCCCTTGTGTGTATTTTGGCTCATTGCACACCAGGTAACGGATCCACTTTTGGCCAAGAATTTGATATGTAGAAGTGATGTATTACTTGCTGGAGGTCTTGTATATACTCTTTTCATCCCCCAAACTACAATCTCCAGTCACTAGGCCTGCAGTTTGAGCCTTTTACACCTCCTATTGTTCTTGTACTGTTCTGTTAATATCTTTCCAATCCAATCCAATTGTTCCAGTTAACCCAAGAATTTACTAGCACAAGTCTGATTTGAGTGCCCACATAATGCTCTGGAAGGTTGGTTACAAATTTATCGTTACATGCACATTAGCAAAGGATCAGTCCCCCATCACACGAGGATTATATATGCGTAATATCAGGCATCCTCATAACTTGACCAGGTCCCGCTGGCTACGAAACTGTTACAGGATGGTAGGAACATGGCCGCCTCCTCCAGCAGCCCCAGCCAGGACCCTCCTGCCCAGCCACTGGAATCCAGCCCAGTGCCCGGGGACCCGGGGTCTTTCCCTGGCTGAGGGTCACAAAAGGAACTGTTATTGACAGACCACAACACCTCCATCCCCCTGCGCCTCTCGGGGTGATTTAGGTTTTGTCTTTGTTTCTCATCATCCTATGCTATTTATAATTGGCAATAAATTAAATTCATCTTAGAATCATAGAATGGTTTGGGTTGGAAGGGACCTTTAAAAATCATCTAGTTCCAACCCCCCTGTCATGGGCAGAGACATCTTTCACTAGATCAGATTGCTCAAAGCCTGGTCCAAGCTGACCTTGAACACTTCCAATGATGTAGCATCCACAACTACTCTGGATAGCCTGTTCCAGTGTCCCACCATCCTCATTGTAAAAAACCTTATATTGTAAAAGTGAGTTCTTCAGTGGTCGAGGAGGGAGATAAGGACACTTAGCATAGAATTACCAAGGGAATTTATTCTCTTATATTAGCTATGTGTATAGGAGTGCCCCAGCCTATTGCATGAAAGACCCTGACACAGAGGAAACAGGGTTTGCATGTTACAATACAGTTGTGTAGACCAATCAAATTACTCATGTTAAGGGGTGGACTAATCAGTTACTATTGCTCACGAAGTCGGTATGTACTTGTCCTATGCAAGATCAGCACGTGCTTGTCCTGTGCAGGTGGTGCAGATGTATGGTCAGTGGTGTGTCCATTTTCATTGTTCTAAAACTATGCACTGTGCAGGTGGAGTGGTTTTATGCTAGATTCTGGTCTATTTCTGTTCCAGCCATGGTTATATGCCTGTTATTTTAAAGGTAGATCTCCTACTGTTTTATTGCCTGTATGGGGTGTTCTCAGTTGGTAAGAGCTGACTTCGGTTGGGTCTTCAGGGCACATGGACCCTGAGGTAAAAGCTCATATGTAGGCAGTGTTCCTTCTTGTAAGCAAGACATATTGCAGTTAGAATCTTGCCTTTCACATTACCGCTGATGTGATGGACAGCCAGGAGACACAGTAGGGGAGAAGACCACACACGTTGGGGTCGATGTAGCTTGAGAATTAGCACGACTAGGCCACTTAAGCAAAACAGCATAATTGAACAGGCTTCTGGAAAAGACAGATAAGAATAGCCATTGAGAAAGTTCTGATAGGGCACATGATGTGGGTTAGCAAAAATAAGATGTGTTCAAGGACGTGGAGGCAGTCTGTTGCTGTTGGCATTAGTGCATAGTTACCAATCATAAGGGAATGTGGGGCGTGTGAACAGCATATGATTTATGTCTGTAGCCTATCCGATATAAGCGTAATCGTGTGTACAGATATGGTAAATGCATATAACCGCACAAGCGGGAGAATAAAGAATCCGACTGTGCATCGTATCAGTGTGTGTGTGAGAGTCGTTCCTGTCCTTTCACGGATACTGAAACTCGGCATTTTGGTGACCCTGAGGATTTATCGCAGTCGAAGAACGCAGGCCACTGCCAGCTGGCGAGGTAAGCCGGGCTGCCCGAGAAAGGCAGGAGCGGATCCGCGGCACGCCGGGGGGGGCATGAACATCGGCAGCATCGGTTCCACTGTATCAGCATCAGAAAACATGGCGCTGAAAAGCCTGGTGGAATTGGCGGATCGAGCCGACGCTAAGTTAACTGAAGGAGACATATCGGGACTATTATTATGGTGCCGCCGCCAAAAGCTGATAGCAACAATGGATCAGCTGTTCGATCCGGATGCGTGGCACAGAGTTGGGATGGACTTGTGGGACTCTGTGCAGGTCGGAAACAAAGAGGCACGACAATTAGCCCCTGTTTCCGAACTGTTAAAAATATGATCGCCGATATGAAGGACGATGCTACTGTGGCTGCAGCCACCGCGAGAGCTTTTTATGCAATCAGTCAACCCGCAGGAGAGTATCAAGATCCCTGTACGGTGCTCTGGGCTTATCCCGTTCGTCCTAGTGAAACGGAGCCCTGCGGAGAACTGAGTGTGGCACCAGCGCCACCTACAGCCCCACCACTGCCGGAGAATATGCCGCTCCTGGACTCTGATTTTCAAGAAATGGATACTGACTCGCCCGAAGGAGCAACATCGTTATTATACCCAAAGATTCATAAAAGTGAACTTATGGACACACTGAGAAAGCAACAGGATCAAATGACAAAGCTTATGGACGAGATGCAACAACTAGATAAAGGATCCCGTAACGCCACGATTAAACAGGCATATCGAAAGGCTCACCAGGCCATAATGGACGGTTTGCGAGCGGTCGAGCAGCAGATATGTGGGGAGTCAGACGGGATGGGGGAGGTGATTTCAGGGGGGGGGGGGTCAGATAATGGAAGCATTAACAAAAGCTCACCACCAGGGCATTCGCAACGGCACTGGGTTAGGCTCATGCTGGAAGACAGGGAAATGAGCTTAGCTGACGCTGATCACTATTTACGCATTAAATACGGTAAGGGGGTGGGGGATGACGAACATGAGGTGTGGAAGAGGGGCGTGAAGTGGAGAGAGCAAGGAGGGGGGCATCCGGTGTTCAAAAGCCTGATTGTGCGGGCGGTGGGTGTGGTCTGCAGGGACCCGGTGGTACAGAGGATGGTGCTGTGGCTGCTGGAGGTCGGAGTGGAGACGGGACGCCCCCGATACGTGACCCTAATTTTAATAAGGGACAACGATGGAGGGGAGTAATAGAAAATGCTGTAATTGAAGGACAAATGCTACCAAACAGTTTAACAGCATTCCCGGTGTTTACGCAGGGGAATCAACGGATATGGGCTCCTTTTGACTGGAAAACAGTGAGTCAGTTACAAAAAACCGTAATGAACTATGGTTTGGATAACAAGCAAGTTATGACGCTGGTTACCACCTTTTTCAAAAATCAGATATTAGTGCCAGCTGATGCCCGAGCCTTGTTAGAATTGGTGTTGCCCCCCACTGCCTTTATGTTGTGGAAGGATAAGTGGCGGGATAAATGTGAGGTTGCAATGATGGAAAACCTTCAGCAAGGTGCCGATGATCCTTTACGTGTAGTTACACTAGACCAGCTCATGGGTACTGGCGCTTTCCGCGATGGGGCAGTTCAAGCAGCGCTACACCCTTGAATATTGCAGCAGTCACAGAGCTTAGCCCTGGCCTCTTTAACTGAGTTACCACAGATTGGGAGGCCTGTATTACCTTATATGCAGATTCGTCAGGGTCCTGATGAGCCGTACATGCACTTTATAGACCGATTAAAGGAAGCATTAGATGCGGCACCAAATCTGCCAAGTGAAGCAAAAGGTGCAGTAGGAAAGGATTTAGCTTTTCAAAATGCCAACACTCAATGTCAACAGATAATTGCGTCCCTACCTAGTGGGTCTACCCTTAGTCGGTATGTGGAGGCTTGTTCCCGATTACCTCGCTTAGCGGAGGAAAGAGAGAAGGCCAGAATACATGCGGCTGCTATGGCCGCTGTTTTACGACCTGCCATGCAAACGGGGAAAGGGGATCGAGGTGTTAAAGCAAAAACTGGCTGTCTTATTTGCGGAGAGGAAGACCATTACAAAAGAAACTGTCCACAGATCAAGAAGCAAAAGGTGGTGGCTGACGAATTTGTAGGGACATGCCATAGATGTGACAAGTTCGGGCATAAAGCAGCTCAGTGCAGGTCGCAGTTTAAAAAGGATGGTACCCCCCTGTCGGGAAACGGGCAGAGCAGCGCCAGGATGGGGGGCGCGAGGACAAGAAAGTTCCCCACAGCTATGGCTGTCTCGACGAGCTCCGAGCCGCCACAAGCGGCTCCGCAGGAGTCGATCTGGCCGTGGGACAAGACATCACTATAGAAGATGATAAGGTGCATGTTGTCCCCTCGGTAGCCACAGGACCTTTAGGTCATGGGCTGAGTGCATTGTTGGTGGGGCGATCCTCTGCAACTAGTCAGGGAATTTTTGTCCTACCGAGGGTAATTGATGCAGATTTCACAGGCCCAATAGGGATTATGTTAAAGGTATTCACGCCACCATTAACCATCAAACGAGGCAGCAAGGTTGCCCAACTGATTCCTTTTATTGCTCAGGTCCCCCTAACTGACCCTAACTATAGGGGAAGTGACACCTTTGGCTCAAGTGGACCCCCCTTGGTGGCATTCGTACAATCTCTTTCCACAGAACAGCCCATAAGAAAGATCACTATTAAAGGACCGAACGGCATTGTACTAAAAGACCAGAAAATGTTGTTAGACTCCGGAGCAGATGTTACTATAATCCCGAGGGCCCAATGGCCAGAGTCATGGCCATTGACGGTAGTGTCGGGCATGGTGACAGGAATCAGTGGGGCAACAACGACACAAATGAGTACTGAGTTCATTACCTTTGTAGACCAAGATGGTAAGTTGCTGGCACAAGCACGCCCTTATGTCTTGAATACTACTATTTGGCTATTAGGCAGAGACATACTATCACAATGGGGTTGTGTCATTCAGACGCCTTTTTGACAGCGGGCATTGAAGCGAGCGCATCCAGGCCTACACTGAAGCTCACGTGGTTGACAAAAAAGCCGATCTGGGTGGACCAATGGCCGCTGTCTACTGAAAAGCTCGCCCATCTCCAAGAATTGGTGGATGAACAAGTGAAGTTGGGGCACTTGGTCCCGTCCACTAGTCCTTGGAATACTCCTGTGTTTACCATTCAGAAAAAGTCCGGAAAATGGAGACTCTTACAAGACCTAAGAGCACTTAATGCAGTAATGCAGGATATGGGGCCGCTACAACCTGGACTACCATCGTCAGCTATGATACCTGAACAATGGGATATCCTGATTCTAGCTTTGAAGGATTGTTTTTTCACCATCCCGTTACATCCGGATGATTGTGAAAAGTTTGCATTTACAGTACCTGCCATTAACAGAGCATCACCCATGAAGCGGTACCAATGGGTAGTGCTACCACAAGGTATGAAAAACTCACCAACAATGTGCCAATGGTATGTGGATTTGGCGCTGCAACCTTTCCGACGATCTCATCAGGAACTAATTTTTTATCATTACATGGATGACGACTTATTGGCCTCACGATGTCCAATCCAAGATGACATTGTTCTTGAATTAAAGGGGATGTTGGAAGGTTGGGGTTTAGTGGTGGCTCCTGAAAAGATTCAACGACAACCCCATGGAAATATTTGGGCATGACTTTAACTGAAACCGTGATTAGGCCGCAAAAGTTGACTATACGTGCTGACAACGTCAAAACCCTTAATGATGTCCAAAAGTTGGTGGGAGACCTTCAATGGATTCGGAACGTTTGTGGAATAACCAATATGGATTTACAGCCCTTGTATGAACTATACAGGATGGAAAGGATCCTCACGAACCACGCCAATTAACACAACCAGCAGAGGCAGTACTTCAAATTATCGTGCAGAAGATTTCACACGGTTCTATCTCCCGGATACTTAAAGGCTCCCCGATCCAGTTATATATCTATGACTCTCGGGAAGAGATCATTGGGATATTGGCTCAATGGCGGGAGCAACAATCAGACCCATTATGCATCCTGGAATGGATTTTCGGTCCTAGCCATTTCAAAAGAACTGTGACCACAAGGATTGAGGCTATTGCGGCTATAATCCATAAAGGATGCCAACGAGCAAAAATTATTGCTGGAGCTGTACCATACCAAGTAATAATGCCACTTACATCCCAATTGGTCGCACAGTTTTGTCAAACCAATGATGAATTTGTGGCGGCTGTATTGAACCAACTGTTTGTAACAGATAATCACTACCCACGTCACCCATTGTTTAAGACATGTTTACGGTTGTTGCCACGGAATGTTGTGACTGATTGCCCGCTAGACGCATTGACAGTGTTTACAGATGCGAGCAGCAAATCAAAGCGTGCTGGGTTTGTGTGGCAACTACGTGGCTACTGGTACTCGCACACCCTTGTGGCGGAAGGATCTGCTCAAATTTTAGAACTTTTAGCAGTAGTGGAAGTATTGAAACGGTGGCCTCAACAACCTCTTAATATTGTGATTGACTCACTATATGTCGTTGGTATCGTACAAAGATTACATTTTGCATTTATCGGTAAGATACAAAACCCATTGCTGTTCAGTGCCATAACTCAGTTATGGCACATGCTTCAACAGTGGCAAGAACCGCTATTTGTAGCTCATATTAGAAGTCATACTTCCATTCCTGGGGGCCTAACAGAAGGTAACCACCGTGCGGACCAACTAGTGACAGCCACTCCCATACAACTGTCCACAAGCTTTGATGCTGCACGAGCAGCGCATGATTTTTTCCATCAGTCTGCGGCGACGCTGCGAAGACAGTTTTCATTATCTAAAGCAGATGCGCGTGCTATTGTTGCAGCCAGCCCTGACTGTGCGAGACTCACTCCTATACAGGATGGTGGTGTAAATCCTCGAGGTCTACAGCCCAGACAACTTTGGCAAACCGATGTGACTGAGTTCCCCCAGTTTGGGCATTTGAAGCACATCCATGTCTCTGTCGATACGTGTTCGGCTGCCATCTGGGCAACAGCAGCTACTTCTACCAATGCCAAAGCAACCCAACGACATTGGGCGCAAGCCTTTGCTGTGTTGGGAGTATCTGAACAAATTAAAACTGATAATGGCCCAGCCTACAGGTCTCAGGTGGTGGCCCGTTTCCTTCAGCGGTGGGGTGTTAAGCATGTATGGGGCATCCCATACAACTCCACCGGTCAAGCTATTGTTGAGCATTCCCATCGCTTACTAAAAGATCATTTAAATATTTTTAAAAAGGGGGGAGAGCAATCCCCGATAGACTGTCTACACAAAACCCTTTTTGTCCTGAATTGGTTGAATGTTAGAGGAGGTCATAGTGACCCCCCAGCTGTTCGGCACAGGGGAACAAACAAAAATGTCTATGACAATGATGTAGTGTTAGTAACGGTATTCCGCCCGGACAAAGGGGTTTGGGAAGGTCCAGTACGACTACTCACTTGGGGGAGGGGATATGCTTGTATTTCTACAGATAATGGACAGACGGAGTGGGTGCCGGCAAAATGGATCAAACCCATCTTGAATGAACACGGAAGAAGAAGGGCAGGCGATAAACAGACAGTGGGCCCGGTTAACAAAGATGCTAACCACATGGTTGAAGGCGCTACATCCTAACGATGTATAGCTGTTATCTGAACTATCTGACGAGTGTCAATATGGGTGCCTGCTTTCTAGGGCTCTGGGGTTAAGTTTTGGAGAGTGAATTATTTTGCTCCTTTCTGGTAGCAGAGTTTGGGTACCCAGGTAGGACCCTGCTCTTGAACATCAATGGTCCCAGGGATCACAGGACCTCCAGCCGGCACCGAGGGATTCTCGGGGAGAACCTCTCATCACTGGACCAAAAAGTTCTGAGCAGGGACTATTAATAAGACAAAGGCATTCTTTCAGTATTACTTTTGTTGCCTGCCTGCTGTCTGTTCATAAGTCTTTGTAATATTTGGATTTATGTTGAAAACTTGGTGTGCCTGTGTGCGTGTGTGTGCGCGTGTGTGTGTGGTCGTGACCATAAATGTGTGATTTTATGTGTTTGTTGTCATAGTGTTTGTATTTCTGTGTTCTGATGGATTTATTTGGGTTTTGTGATCTAATGGATTTGTCTGGACTAAGTAACTGCCTTTGCATCTTCTGGTTTGGTAAGTTTTCCAGGTTCTGCCTTTAGACTATTGTATCTGCATTCTGATTTATTGGGGCTGCGGAAGTATTTGATGCAGCAGGAAACAGATGGGGAATTTCTGGCTGGTTAATGTCACTAATCAAAATGTTATTGCTTGTTGTTGTAATGATTATGGCAGTGATTATGTTGGTCCCGTGTATAATACGCATAACACAAAAGGCACTAGAGGTAACTGTGAAGAAAATTTTTGTGATGCAACTAACACCAATTGAGCAAATGTTTTTAAGGTAATGATAAGATATCTTAGTTTTTTTGAAAAGAAAAAGGGGGAGATGTTGGGGTCGATGTAGCTTGAGAATTAGCATGACTAGGCCGCTTAAGCAAAACAGCATAATTGAACAGGCTGCTGGAAAAGACAGATAAGAATAGCCATTGAGAAAGTTCTGATAGTGCACATGGTGTGGGTTAGCAAAAACAAGATGTGTTCAAGGACGTGGAGGCAGTCTGTTGCTATTGGCGTTAGTGCATAGTTACCAATCATAAGGGAATGTGGGGCGTGTGAACAGTGTGTGATTTATGTCTGTAGCCTATCCGATATAAGCGTAATCGTGTGTACAGATATGGTAAATGTATATAACCGCACAAGCGGGGGAATAAAGAATCCGACTGTGCATCGTATCAGTGTGTGTGTGAGAGTCGTTCCCGTCCTTTCACGGATGCTGAAACTCGGCACACGCACAAGTGAGTTTTTCAAATGAGGATCTCTGACCTCTTATGGTAGTGCACTGTTGGGTCTCTCCTCCAGTTCCAGTCTGGTTGCTTTTGCCGGTGTGCAGCAATCCCACTCCTGACATCAAATTGTTGGGGAATTTTTATTGTATCCCTTGAGGCTAATTAAACACACATTTGTGCTGAAGTATAAAGAGATTTAATGACCAATGCATTGGAAAGATCCCTACTGCCATAAGCTGTTCTACAAGGAGTCTGCAAAGCTGGTGCACGAGCCAGTTATATACACTTGCACCTGTGCCAATCATAGGAGCATCGACATCAGGTGCCTTAAACTTGTTTTGTGGTTCATCTCCAGCTCCAGTTCTGCTGACCATAAGTGGCCCCTGAGCATTTGCATTCCAGGATTCCAGGATCCTTGCAAGACAATGCTGCACCATTTATTTTCTTATCAGCAAGGGAATCTTTGTTCACTCACATGGAACACCTTCTGCCTCTGACATTCTTGTTTCCAGACAGTTTAACTGGTTCTGCAGTTAGGATTTCTTGTCCACCACCCTAGATCATTCCTGTGTCACAAATTACCATTGCTGAGCAGTTACAATTGGAATTTCCCCTTCAACTGCCAGGTACCAAACTCCTTAAAAAAATCCATTATCAGCCAAGTCTTTTGCAAAAAAACGATTTTTGAAGAGCTGTCCCACTGTCCCATTTTCCACAACTAAAAGGAAAAAGCCAGAAGGCATCTTCCTTGCAGCGCTAGAGATTGTCTGAAGATACCAGTGTTTGCAACTGTAATTATATGGTTATTAGGATACTGAACTGAACAAACTGATCTGTCTTTCTAAACACAGAAAAAATAGGACTTGAGAAAAATATACAAGTTCTGAGAAATCCTATAGGACTTGCCATTTTTTATATGAGTTACTAACAATTAAAAAGAGGAAACAAAATTACAACAAATACAGCTTATGTCAATTGTATATACATCAATTCCATTCTATGTTATGGTATTGTATTCAATTATTTAAAGGGAAATGGTAATGGTGAAATTTACAAGTGAGACTTCATTTCACCAATCAGATGTCAACAATTTTTTCCTGTTCCCAAAACACATATTTTGGGGGGGGGGGGGGGGGGGGGGGGGAGAAGAACGGAACTGGTAGGCCTGCAGAAGAATCTGACATACTATCCTGACACACCTGTTTTTATCCCCTAAGTAACTCAGTTTGTAAAAACCACAAAATCCAGAAATGACTGGTTTGTAAGCTTAGCCAAGGCAGGAAAGGGAGAGCTGTGTTTAACTTTCTAATACTTCATTTATAGCAGCAATATTCAAAGTGGGGTGCGTGCACCCCAGGAGGTACACAAGATGATCCATTGGGGTGCAGGAAGAAAGCATTAGAACTTATATTTATATTTATTTTTTATTTAAAAAAAAAGAAATTAAACTTTGCTATATTTAATATATGGTGTCATGGTTTAACCCCAGCTGGCAACTAAGCACCAGACAGCCACTCGCTCACTCCCCCCCTGGTGGGATGGTGGAGAGAATTGGAAGGGTAAAAGTGAGAAAACTCATGGGTTGAGATAAAAATAATAATAGGTAAAGCAAAAGCCGCATGCACAAGCAAAGCCAAATGAGGAATTCATTCACTACTTCACATCGGCAGGCAGGTGTTCAGTCATCTCCAGGAAAGCAGGGCTCCATCACGCATAACAGTAACTTAGGAAGACAAATGCCATCACTCCGAACGTCCCTCCCTTTCTTCTTCTTCCCCCAGCTTTATATGCTGAACATGAGCATACAGCTGTCCCGGCTCTGTCTCCTCTCAACTTCATCTGTATCCCCAGCCTACTCGCTGGTGGGATGGTGTGAGAAGCAGAAAAGGCCTTGACTCTGTGTAAGCATTGTTCAGCAATAATGCAAACATCCCTGTATTATCAACACTGTTTACAGCACAAATCCAAAACATAGCCTCATACGACCTGCTATGAAGAAAATTAACTCTATCCCAGCTAAAACTAGCACAACAGATTGACTCTGGTGCCCTCACTCAGTCTCAGTGTCAGATGGTCAGCTGTCACCTATGGTAGGTGAGGCATCCTGAGGGAAGAATGGGTGTTCCACAATGTGGATAGATTGACAGTGACCTCCTCACTGTCGCTATCAATGTATTGTGACATATTGCAGTTTATGTGTGCCCGATTAAGTGGATTTACGGATTATATTATCTATTTTTAACTAAACTAACCCTCACAAAATGGACAATTGACTTAAAAAGATTCATGCATGAAACCGCAGACTGAAGATAATAATAATAGTGCGAGTACAAGCAAAGAACAAGAAAATGACAGAGCTGACATTTCTCCTACTAGTACTAGCTCTTCGTCAGCCACATTATGAGGTAAAAATAATGACAATCTAATAAGATCTGACAAGAAGTTGGCAAAAAAATTAAAATTATCAAGACAACTATTTGAAATACGGATTTACATCCACTTTCATCAACGATGAACCTTGCCATGAGTGTATATTGTGCCTTGAGATATTAGCTAATGATAGGGTGAAGTCATTGTGATCAGCAAGACATTTCAAAACTAAGCATCCAGAGCATGAAGACAAACATGTACAGCTTTTTCAGCGATGTTTCAAAGCGAAATGTCGAAGCGAAGTCACGTGATAATCAGTCCAGTACTTCACAAGATTTCACTAAACTTCATAAATATTTGGAAGCCTCTTTTGAGGTTTCTTACTTAACAGAGAAAGACAAAAAGCTACATACCATTGCGGAAATCCTTGTTCTTCCTGCTGCAATAAAAATGGCTGAAATAATGTGTGGAAAATGATATGACAAAAAACTATAATGCATTCCTTTGTCAGCAAACACCATTGGAAGATGTATCAAAAACAATGCTGAAGATTTGAAGAAACAAGTATTGGAACCAATTGCGCAGGTGTCATGGTTTGCCGGCTGGCAACAAAGGACCACGTGGTTGCTCTATTGCCATTATCCCCTCTGGGGTGGGGAGGAGAATGGAAAGAAAAATGCAAAAGTTGTGGGTCACGATAAGGGCAGTTTGACAGAACAGCAAACGAAGTGAACAGTAACAATAATACCGATAATATACATAATAATAATATACAAAACAAACAGTGAAATGCACAGAGCAACTCTCACCACTGGATGCCCAGCGTGCTCCTGCGATTAACCTCTCCCCAGCCAGCTCTCCGACTCAGAACCAAGCATGATGGTACATGGTATCGAATACCCTGTTCTGTTTGGCCAGTTTGGGTCAGCCGGCCCTGCTGTGTCCCCTCCTGACGTCTGATGAAAATTAACCCTATCCTGCCCAAACCCAGGACATTATCCACCCCTTATTCTATATCATCTACATCATGACCAGGTCCCCCATTTTCCAGTTGATCACCGTCACTTCTCCTGTCTTTAATATTACACACAGATATCATTCCCTTAGTCTATGGATCATCCCTCTAAAAAGTCTGTTGAGTTAATTTAAACCATGAATTGGAGCTCCATCTGTCATAACAGTCTTTCAGAGCAGGAGAGGTGATGTGGTGATGGAAGGTCGCATGCTGTGTCCGGAGCTCGTGGCTGAAGTATCTGGCGTGGCCTGTGCCCATGGTGTGCAGGTTGGAGATGTCCATCTTGATGAAGTTGCTGGGTCCATCCTTCATTAGTCTGGGTGATTCATAGTGTGATAACAGACAGTCTCCCCTGGTGCTTTCTGCCAGAGACTCCAGGTTGGGCCATTCTCCCCGGCTGCAGTGTAGAGCACATTTTTAACATGTTGCCCTGACCGGACTGGACCAAGGGCTATGACATGAACTATCTCCCATTTAATTTATTCAAATGCCTGTCGTTGCTCAGGGCCCCATTCAAAATCATTCTTCTTCCGGGTCACGTGGTACAGAGGACTTGCAATCTGGCTGTAATTTGGGATGTGCATCCTCCAAAAACCCATAACACCTAAGAAGGCCTGTGCTTCCTTTTAGCTGGTTGGTGGAGACATAGCTGCTATTTTGTTGATGACATCTATTGGGATATGACAGCGCCCATCCTGCCATTTTATTCCAAGAAACTGGATCTCTTGCGCAGTTCCCTTGACTTTACTTCGCTTAATGGCGAAACCGGCTTTCAGAAGGATCTGAACTATTTTCTCCCCTTTCTCAAAAACTTCCTCCGCAGTGTCACCCCATACAATGATGTCATCGATGTACTGCAGATGTTCTGGAGCTTCAGCCTTTTCCAGTGCAGTCTGGATTAGCCCATGGCAAATGGTGGGACTGTGTTTCCACCCCTGGGGCAGTCGATTCCAGGTGTACTGGATGCCCCTCCAGGTGAAAGCAAACTATAGCCTGCACTCTGCTGCCAAAGGCATGGAGAAGAATGCATTAGTGACGTCAATTGTAGCGTACCACTTGGCCGCCTTTGACTCCAGCTGATATTGAAGTTCTAGCATGTCTGGCACAGCAGCACTCAGCGGTGGTGTGACTTCATTCAGGCCACGGTAGCCTACTGTCAGTCTCCACTCTCCAGTAGATTTTCTCACTGGCCATATGGGACTATTAAAGGGTGAGCGAGTTTTGCTGATCACTCCTTGACTCTCCAGCTGGCGGATCAGCTGATGAATGGGGAGAAGTGACTCTCGGTTAGTGCGACATCGTCGCCGGTGCACCGTTGTGGTTGCGATTGGCACCTGTTGTTCTTCAACCCTCAGCAACCCCACAACGGAAGGATCCTCCGAGAGACCAGGCAAAATGGACAGCTGTTTAATTTCTTCCGTCTCCACAGCAGCTATGCCAAAAGCCCACTGATACCCTTTTGGGTCCTTGAAATACCCTCTCCTAAGACTATACCAAGGATGCACGGAGCCTCGGGGCCAGTTACAATGGGGTGCTTCTGCCACTCCTGCCCAGTGAGGCTCACTTCAGCCTCCAATACAGTCAGCTCTTGGGACCCTCCTGTCACTCCAGAAATGCAAATGGACTCTGACCCTTTGAAATCTGATGGCATTCAAGTACACTGTGCATCAGTATCCACTAGAGCTTTGTACTCTTGTGGATCTGACATGCCAGGCCACCGAATCCACATCGTCCAATAAACACGGTTGTCCCTTTCCTCCACCTGGCTGGAGGCAGGGCCCCTCTAATCCTCGTCAGAGAATTTGCTCACCTGCTGTAAAAACGACTTGGAGGTCCCTTCCAGAGGATCGGAATCAAGATCAAACTGTCTGCCTGGTCTGGAGAGCTGGCTGCTGGAAACTGGAGCAGCATTTTTCCTAACAGAATCCCCTTTGGTGATTGTTTTACCTCGCAACTCACGCACTCGTGCCTCTAGACTTGAGGTGGGTTTTCCATCCCACTTCCTCATGTCCTCTCCGTGGTCACATAGGTAGAATCACAGGGTGCCCCGTGGTGTGTAGCCTCTATATCCTCTCAAGCAGAGGAACGGTTGCTCCTAATAGCTGAGATACTGGCCGATACAGGTGGGGAGTAGGACATATTCTCTTTGAGTTGCTAGACTAGTTTCTCCACAACTGAGACGAGGGAGGAAGAGAGGCTTTCTTCATATTCCCAGAGTCGGACATCCACTTCACCCACTGTTGGTGCCTCTTCTCCATACAAACTTCCTCCACATGTGTCATGTGCACTGAACTTCATCAGGGTCTGTGGGTAACTATGTATTGTCTGGGTCATAGTAAACCAGCTCCCGCATGGCTGATTCCCTCAGGTACTGGATACCTCTCTCCATATTGGTCCACTTGCCTGGTTAACACACAACATCCTCACTGAAGGGGTATCTCTCCCTCATGCCTGACAGAAGTCACCGCCAGAGGCTGAAGGCTTGTGCCTTTCTTCCCATGGCCTTGTCAATGCCCCCTTCCCTGGCCAGGGATCCCAGCTGCTTGGCTTCCCTGCCCTCTAATTCCAAGCTGCTGGCCCCGTTATCCCAGCACCAGAGCAGCCAGGTCACAATGTGCTCGCCTGGGTGGCAGCTGAAATCTTTTTGCATACCTCGCAGCTCGCTCAAGGACAGGGACTGGGTGATGATCTCTGGCTCTGCCTCCTTCTCCTACTCTTATGATGGCCCTGGCTCATTGTCATGCCTCATAAACCCCATGCATCAGTACAGGCTTGGGGCGGACCTGCTGGAGAGCAGCTCTATGGAGAGGGACCTGGGTGTCCTGGTGGATGACAAGTTGACCATGAGCCAGCAGTGTATCCTTGTTGCCAAGAAGGCCAATGGGATCCTGGAGTGCACTAAGAAGAGTGTGGCCAGCAGGTTGAGGGAGGTTCTCCTTCCCCTCTACACTGCCCTAGTGAGGCCCCATCTGGAGTACTGTGTCCAGTTCTGGGCTCCCCAGTTCAAGAAAGATGAGGAGCTACTGGAGAGAGTCCAGCGAATGGC
The DNA here is from genome assembly GCF_030867145.1 of Opisthocomus hoazin. Classification (NCBI taxonomy): domain Eukaryota; kingdom Metazoa; phylum Chordata; class Aves; order Opisthocomiformes; family Opisthocomidae; genus Opisthocomus; species Opisthocomus hoazin. The sequence goes on from NC_134453.1 coordinate 34,517,011, forward strand.
TACGAGGATGATGAGGGGACTGGAGCATCTCTCCTATGAGGAGAGGCTGAGGGAGCTGGGCTTGTTCAGCCTGAAGAAGAGAAGGCTGCGAGGGGACCTTATAAATGCTTACAAATATCTGAAGGATGGGTGTCAGGAGGATGGGGCCAAACTCTTTTCAGTGGTGCCCAGCGACAGGACAAGGGGCAAAGGGCACAAACTGAAGCATAGGAAGTTCCGTCTGAACATGAGGAAGAACTTCTTCCCTCTGAGGGTGACGGAGCACTGGAACAGGCTGCCCAGGGAGGTTGTGGAGTCTCCTTCTCTGGAGATATTCAAGACCCGCCTGGACAAGGTCCTGTGCAGCCTGCTGTAGGTGACCCTGCTTCGGCAGGGGGGTTGGACTAGATGACCCACAGAGGTTCCCTTCCAACCCCTACCATTCTGTGATTCTGTGAAAAACAAGACCTTTAAATAGTAGAATCTTCACAGTACTTTGTAATTAGATGGGGAGTGATCTTGAAGATAATTTTTACCACACAGTGGTTCATTGGTTGTCTCTTGGCACAGTGATTAAAAGAGTTGTTGAACTTAAAGATGAGTTCCACATTTTTCTTTTAGTAAAAGGCATGTATTCCAAATTTGCTGACCCTTTCTGTGATGAAAAGTGGCTGTCAGTAGTATGCTATCTAGCAGATATTTTCCAAAAAATAAACACACTTAATGTGTCCATTCAAGGTAAAGGTGATGTTTTAACAAGGAGTGAGTATGTAACTGCTTTTTGAAAGTTACTCATGCTATGGAGAGAGCATTTTGAAAATGAATGTTTGGAAATGTTTCCATCTGTTGTGGTTTAAGCCAGGTCAGCAGCTAAGCCCCACACAGCCGCTCACTTACTCCTGCCCTGCAGTGGGATGGGGGAGAGAATCCGAAGGGTTAAAGTGCAAAAAATTGTGGATTGAGATGAAGAGAGTTTAATAGGTAAAGCAAAAGCTGCACACGAAAGCATAGCCAAATAAGGAATTCATTCACTATTTCCCATCAGCAAGCAGGTGTTTAGCCATCTCTAGGAAAGCAGAGCTTCATCACACATAATGGTTACTTGGGAAGACAAACGTTATCACTCCGATCGCTCCCCCTTCGTCCTTCTTTCCCTGATCTTTTATTGCTGAGCATTGTGGAGTCCTGGCTGGACGAGAGGGGACATAGTTTGGTGCGTTGAGCAACCCAGGTTCTGATCCGGAGGTGAGCCTTGGGAGCGGCTGACACGGAACCCTGCTGGGAAGGCAGAGCGACAAGCTCGGGACACTGGAGCAGGGGGAACCTCACCGTTTCCTGCCACACTGTCACTTCCTTCCTGCCACGTTGCTGTTTCCTGCCACAGTACTGTTTTCACTTCGAGATGCAGCTCTGCACCAATCACAACGAGTTGCAGTAGTTTTGCCTGTATATGGGTTGGGGTTTTAACCATTCAGATGCTGTAATAGTTTTGCTATATAAACCTTGTTTTGCTGACTAATAAAGCTGTACGATCATACTCATATTGGGGTCACATCGTTACAACGGTCCGTTACCCACGCCTACAGAGCATGACATCATATGGTATGGAATATCCCTTTGGTGAGTTCAGGTCAGCAGTCCCAGCTCTGTCCCCTCCCAACTTCTTGTGTACTCCCAGCCTACTTGCTGGTGGGCAGTGTGAGAAGCAGAAAAGGCCATAACACTCTGTGAGCCCTGTTCAGCAATACGTAAAACATCCCTATGTTACCAGCAGTGTTTTCAACAAAAATCCAAACATAGCACTGTATGAGCTACTATGAAGAAAATTAACTCTATCCCAGCCCAAACCGGTACATCGTTACGTGATTTTGTTGCTGAAAATGATGTATGTCACCTATAAAAACTCTCATATCTGTACACTTAAAAAATTGGAAACAGAATTTTCTAACCTATTAAAAAATCTTCCAAATGAAGAGTTTCAGTGGGTTTTGAACGCATTTGTTAAAATTAAAAAAATGCGACACCTTCCAACGAATTTGCAAGAACAACTGTTTGACATCAGGGAGAATGGAAATTTACTAGCTGAATTTTAACAAAAACCTTTGTGTAATTGGTGGATGGGATTGAAAAATGAACATCATGATTTAGTAAGTGCAGCCAATGATGCGCTTCTTCCATTTTGATCTACGTATGTTTGTATGGTATCTTTTTCAGCAATGACAGCCATTAAAATCAAGTATCAAAATAAACTAAACTTAGAACCAGACCTTCAAATCTCTGTATCACAAAGTATTAAACCAAGGCTTCAAAAAATTTATATCATTCCTTTTTAATTTCTATTTTTGTGTAAGTTTTAAAATGTACATAATATATTAGCACAGTAATACACGTATATAATTTACTGGTGGGGTACATGATCAGAAAAGTTTGGAGACCACTGATTTATAGAATGAGTATTGCTCACACAGAATATTTACTCTCAGGACAACTAGAAAGCAAACTAGAAAGCGAAGTAACAAGTTCATTTAGAGAACGGGAGAGAAACAGAAGGGGAAAGAAGGGAAAAATCAGACTTCAAATCCCTAATGGTAGTAGTAATTTGATTTTCTGGCAGTGCACAATTTGCTTTAAAAAAAAAAGTAATTTTTCCCAAAAATACCCTGAAAGCTTTGTTCATTTGATTAATTCACCATTTAAGATATTTAAGATTAATATTACTCTTTTCAGAAATCTTTCTCAGCCTTTCCTTACAGTTTAAAATAACTTGACTAGTTTTGGTTCTTTGATTAGGTAACTTAGCAAGCAATACAACTAAGACCCTTTCTTAAACCACTTAGAATGGCACAGATAAGTCCTTAAGATATTTAACATCTGGCCACTGTAAACAGATATCACATAAGATTTAATCTCTGTATCTTCCGAATGTCAATGATCTAAAGCTCTTACTTACAATACTTATGTATAACTTGATCATGACTTGATTAGGGTTCATTCACCTCCACTCAACATTACAGAATTGAGTTACTCTTTTTTACTAACTAATTTTCACAGAACTCTCACTTTTCTGAAAAATAAAGTTTCAGAAGTTACACAGCTTTCAGGAAGGCCAGGAATAATTTGAACCAAAGAATCTGTGAGGTGTTATGGTCTTTTTTTATAGGGACTGGTTTTTCCACTCTTGGTTGTAGATGTCCCTTACTATTTGACCCCACATGTTTCTTTTTTTTTTCTGTCAGTATCTTTCATTTCAAAGTTGCAATCAGTAATGTGTCCATCTGTACCTGTCGTAAGTCCTACCATGTAAAGTAACAATTATTCCAGATGTGGACTCATTACTTTTTCTTCCTTTTGTCCTTCTTGCCTCCCTCTCCTTGCTGGAGGCTTTGATCACTACCTCTCATTTTTTGTTTTCTTGTTTTCAGTTTAGGAACGGTGTCTGCAGCATTCAGAATCACTGATTTACCAACACATGCACAGAGAGCGAGAGCAAGAGACACACACAGACAAAGACACATGCACATAGACAGAGATGCACACACAGACAGGCATGCACACACACACACATACAGAAAAACACATGGAGAGAGAGACACACATGTGCACAGATATGCACACTCACAGAGACAAAAAAACATGAAGATACATGTGAAGACATGCAAAGACCAATGCATGTGCAGAGATGCACAGAGACACACATGAAGACAGATAGAGGGAGAGAGACAGAGAGAGAGAAACACATGCAGAGAGATACAAATTCAGATAGAGACACAGAGGTGCATGCACACACACACACAAAGACAAAAACACAGATGTGGAGAGAGACACAGAGAATGAGAGATCTCTGGAGACACACACACACACACACACACACTCAGACACCAAAACACAAAGCGAGAGAAACAAGTGCAGACACAGGCAGAGACATGCAAATACACACACGCACAGAGAGAAACAGATGCACACAGAGACACACAGGAGAAACGCACAGAGTGACAGACAGAGAGAAAGACAGAGACACACAAAAAAAAGGGGGAGAGAGAGAGGAAGGGGGAGAGAGGGAAAGCAAGAAAGAGACAGACATACACACAGAAAGACAAAGACACACAGAGACACATACACAGATGCAGGTCAGGTTGGATGGGGCTTTGAGCAACTGGATCTAGTGAAAGATTTTCCTGCCCACATCAGGGGAGTTGGACTATATGATCTTCAAAGGTCCCTTCCAAACCATTCTATGATTCTATGATTCCATGAGTCTATGATTATTCTTTGCATCCCTTGCCAAATTCAGCTACAACTATGCCTTAGCTTTCCTGATCCCATCCCTACACATCTGAGCAGCATCCCTATATTCTCTTCCTAGTACACATATCCCTGATTCCATTTTCTGTGCATTTCCTTCTTACACTTTACTTTGACCAGGAGGTCCTTACTGATCCACACTAGTCTCCTAGCTTCCTTACACAATTTCTTACATGTGGGAATCAAGAATAGTAAGAAGGACTTCTACGGATATGTTGGACAGAAAAGGAAGATTAAAGATAATGTACGCCCCCTGATAAAAAAGACAGGAGAGCTGGTGACAAACAACATGGAGATGGTTGATGTAGTGAACAATTTTTTTGCCTCAGTTTTCAATGGTAATCTCTCTTCCCGCATCTCTCAGGCCCCTGAACCTCAGGGCAGGGACTGGGGAAATCAAGGCACTACCATCATAGAAGATCAGGTTTGACAGCACCTGAGGATGTCAAGAGGATGGGGCCAGACTCTTTTCAGTGGTGCCCAGCGACAGGACAAGGGGCAAAGGGCACAAACTGAAGCATAGGAAGTTCCGTCTGAACATGAGGAAGAACTTCTTCCCTCTGAGGGTGACGGAGCACTGGAACAGGCTGCCCAGGGAGGTTGTGGAGTCTCCTTCTCTGGAGATATTCAAGACCTGCCTGGACAAGGTCCTATGCAGCCTGCTGTAGGTGACCCTGCTTCGGCAGGAGGGTTGGACTAGATGACCTACAGAGGTCCCTTCCAACTCCTACCATTCTGTGATTCTATGAGAAGGACTGAGAGAGACTTTTTACCAAGGCCTATAGGGACAGTTAAAGGGGCAACAGTTTCAAGCTAAAAGAGAGTAGATTTAGACTAAACATAAGGAAGAAATTATTTACGGTGAGGGTGGCAAGAGACTGGAACAGGTTGTCTAGACAGGTGGTAGATGTCCCATCCCTGGAAACGTTCAAGGTCATGTTGGAGGGGCTCTCAGCAAGCTGGTCTAGTTGAAGATGTCCCTACTCATTGCAGGGGGGTTGGACTGGATGACCTTTAAAGGTTCCTACCAACCCAAAATATTCTATGATGTTATGATTCTATGAAATTTTTTACTGTGAGAGTGCTGAGACACTAGAACAGGTTGCCAAGATAAGTGGATTCCCCATCATTGCAAGTGTTCAAGGTATGGTAGGACAGGGCTTTGAGCAACCTTATCTAGTGAAAGATGACCCTGAACATGGCAGGGGGCTGGAACTAGATGATTTTTAAAGGTCTTTCCTAATCCAAACCAGTCTATGATTCTGATTCTAAAGCTAATGTATTGGGTTTGCATGGCAAGGTTTTGGTAGTGGGGGAAGGGCTACAGGTATAGCTTCTGTGAGAAGCTGCTAGAAGCTTCCTCCATGTCTGGTAAAGCCAATGCTAGCCGGCTCCAAGATGGACCCGCCACTGACCAAGGCTGAGCCAATCAGCAACTGTGGTAGTGCCTCTGTGATAACGTATTTAAGAACAGGGGAAAAAAAACCCCTGCAAGAAAAGAGCAGCCAGAGGAGAGGAGTGAGAATATGTGAGAGAAACGACTCTGCAGGTACCAAGGTCAGTGAAGAAGGAGGGGGAGGAGGAGCTCCAGGCGTAGGAGCAGAGATTCCCCCGCAGCCTGTGGTGAGGCAGGCTGTCCCCCTGCAGCCCAGGAAGATTAACAGTGGAGCAGATATCCATCTGCAGCCCATGGAGGACCCCATGTCAAAGCAGGTGGATACACCCAGAGGAGGCTGTGACCCCATGAAGAGCCCATGCTGCAGCAGGCTCCTGACAGGACCTGACTCCATGGGGGACCCACGCTGGAGTAGTCCATTCCTGAAGGACTGGACCCTGTGGAAAGTATCCATGCTGGAGCAGTTCATGAAGAACTGCAGCCCATGGGAAGGACTCATATTGGAGAAGTTCATGGAGGACTGTCTCCTGTGAGAGGGACCTCATGCTGGAGCAGGGGAAGAGCGTGAGGAGGAAGGAGCTGCAAAGACGACGTGTGATGACCTGACCACAACCCCCATTCCCCATCCCCCTGTGCTGCTCAGGGGAGGAGGTAGAGAAATTGGGAGTGAAGTTGAGCCCAGGAAGAAGGGAGGGGTGAGGGGAAGGTGTTTTTTGATTTGTACTTATTTCTCACTATCCTGCTCTGATTTGATTGGAAATAAATTAAATTAATTTCCGCAAGTCGAGTCAGATTTGCCTGTGATGATAGTTGGTGAGTGATCTCCCTGTCCTTATCTCAACCCACAAGTCTTTCTTCGTATTTTTTCTCCCCCTGTCTAGCTGAGGAGGGGGAGTGATAGAGCGGCTTAGTGGATACTTGGCATCCAGCCAAGGTCAACCTACCACAGTCCTTTTCAGAGCATAACGTAGGGGATGAGGAATTCTTGATAAGGATAGTAATTGGAAGAGGTTGTAGTCCGTTGACAACAAGGTAAAAGGCAAAACATGGACTGAACACAGCTAGAGAGTGAAGACTGGAATGATCATGGGGATTTTCAGTTCTTGCAATTGTAGTGACGGGACAAGCAGTGGATTGTGTGTAAATTGTCCACTTTTGTTGGTGTTATGAAGATGTTATTAAAACTTAACTTTTATATAAACCTGATGGACCTACTGTACCAATAACACAAACACATAAGGTTCTAAGGACTAGTATGGATAAGTAATCAAGTTTTTACACATTTAACACACCTTAGAAAAATTATCATGGAGTTCTGCTCTATGCGAGTCAAATTAGCTTCACTCAGTAGGTATCAGCTTCAATCGGTAGGGAAGTATATGCCTCTCAAACCCTGCTTCCCCCCTCTTCTTTAAAAACTACACCTGGTAACTCTGCACACTGACTTGATTCATCTTCTTCAGCAGTTTCAGTGACTTTTCGTTTAGGACTCCATACAGCAGCCTTCCACCTCCGATGCTTCCCCACAGTGTGACAGGACCCATCAGTGAACAGGGCATATCGCTTCTCATATGCTGGCAGTTTATTATATGGTGGAGCCTCTTCACCATGCATCACCTCCTCCTCCTACAGTGACATTCCAAATCTTTGCCTTCTGGCCAGTCCATGATTACCTCCAGAATTCCTGGGCTACTGGGGTTTCCTATTTGAGCCAGTTGTATGACCATTGTGACCCACTTACTCCATGTAGCATCAGTGGCATGATGCGTAGAGGGGACCCTCTCTTTGAACATCCAGCCCATGACCAGCAGTGCTAAGAGGAGCTGTGCTTCAGTACGAACCACTTCCGAATCAGCTCAAACGCCTTCATATGCTGTCAGTATCTCTTATTCAGTTGGATTATAGCGGGCCTCAGATCCTCGGTATCCCCAACTACAAAACCCTAAGGGTCAACCTCGAGTCTCCCCTGGTGCTTTCTGCCAGAGACTCCAGGTTGGGCCATTCTCCCTGGCTGCAGTGTAGAACACATTTTTAACATCTTGTCCTGACCGGACTGGACCAAGGGCTACGGCATGAACTATCTCCTGTTTGATTTGTTGAAAGGATTGTCATTGTTCAGGGCCCCATTTGAAATCATTCTTCTTCTGGGTCACTTGATAGAGAGGGCTTACAATCAGGCTGTAATTTGGGATGTGCATCCTCCAAAAACCCACGACACCCAGGAAGGCTTGTGTTTCCTTTTTGCTGGTTGGTGGAGACATAGCTGATATTTTGTTGATGACGTCCTTTGGGATTTGACGGCGCCCATCCTGCCATTTTATTCCCAAAAACTGGATCTCCTGTGCAGTTCCATGGCCTTACTTTGTTTTATGGTGAAACCAAACTTCCTCTGCTGTGTTGCCCCACGCGATGATGTTGTTGCTTCTCTCTTACGAGTGAAGTGCATCACTCCATCTGCGACAGTACTGGATGCCCCTCCAGGTGAAATCAAACTGTGGCCTGCACTCAGCCACCAAAGTTATTGAGAAGAACGTATTAGCGATATCGGTGGCTATGTGGGACTATTAAAGGGTGAACGAGTCCTGCTGATCAGTCATTGGCTCTCCAGTTGATGAATCAGCTTATGCATAGGAATCAGGGAGTCTCGGTTGGTGCCATATTGCCACCGGTGCACCATTGTGATAGCAATTGGCACCTGTTCTTCGACTTTCAGCAACCCCACAACAGAAGGGTCCTCCGAGAGACCAATCAAGGTAGGCAGCTGTTTAATTTCCTCCATCTCCTTGAAACACCCTCTCCTGAGGTAGTCTATGCCAAGGATGCACAGGGCCTCAAGGCCAATCACAATGGGGTGCTTTTACCACTCCTTCCCAGTTAGGCTCACTTCAGCCGCCAATACAGTTAGCTGTTGGGACCCCCCTGTCACTCCTGAAATACAGATGAGCTCTGCTCCTTTACAGCTTGATGGAAATAGGGTACACTGTGCACTGGTGTCCACTAGAGCCTTATACTCCTGGGGGTCTGATGTGCCAGGCCGTTGAATCCACACTGTCCAATAAACCCAGTTGTCCCTTTCCTCCACCTGGCTGGAGGCAGGGCCCCTCTAATCCTTGTCAGAGTATTTTTCACTCACTTCCTGTAAAAATGACTTAGAAGTCCCTTCAAGTGGATCAGAAGTAGGATCAGGTCTTCTACTCTATCTGGGGAACTGCCCACTGGAAACTGGAGCGGTATTTTTCCTGGAAGAATCCCCTTTTGTGATTGTGTTCCCTTTCGACTCATGCACTCGTGCCTCCAGAGTTGTGGCAGGTTTTCCATTCCACTTCCTCATGTCCCCTTCATGGTCACGCAGGTAAAACTACAGGGTGCCTTGTGGTGTGTACCCTCTATATCCTCTCTCTTAAGTAGAGGAACTCTCACTCCTAATAGCCGAGATATTGGTCCGTAAAAGTAGGGAGTACAATCTATCCTCTTTGAGTTGCTATACCAGTTTCCCCATAGCCAAGACCATGGAGGAAGAAAGACTTTATTTGTATTGCTGGAGTCAGCCAGCCACTTCATCCACTGTTGGTGCCTCTTCACCTATCTAGTCCACTATTGCAAATGAGTTGTTGTACGATGATGGTGCACTCCGTACAAACTTCCACCACATGGGTTGTGTGCATCAGACTTCATCTGCGTCTATGAGTAACTGTGCATTTCCAGGTCATAATAAACCATCTCCCACATGACTAATTCCCTCAGGTACTGGATACCTCTCTCCATGCTGGTCCACTTGCTTGGATAACATATGACGTCTTCATTGAAGGGATATCTTTCCCTCAAGCTTGACAGAAGTCACCTCCGGAGGCTGAGGGCTTATGACCCTCTTCCAATCACCTTCTCAATGCCCCCTTCGCTGGCCAGGGATCCCAGCTGCTTGCTTTCCATACCCTCTAATTCCAAGCTACTGGCCCCATTATCCCAGCACCGTAGCAGCCAGATAACAATGTGCTCGCCTGGACAATGGCTGAAATCTTTTCATATATCTCACAGTTCACACAGAGATAGGAATATGGTGATGTCACCGTTTAGAGCAGGGAAGCAATAAACTGAGTGGCAGATGCTCTCTACTAACCCCCACCCCGCACCACCATGGGTAGGGAAAAAGGAGGAAAAGGGAGAGAGACTTACAAATTAAACATAAAAACAGCTTTACTAATAACACTAATAGTACTAAGAATATTAATAGTGAGAGAAATAAAACAAAATGTACAAAACTGGTACTAAGCTTCCCAGAGTTGGGTGCCGAAGGTGCTGGCATCCCGCCAGCAGCCGCCAGGCAGCACCAGGAAGTCCCAGACTGGCCTCGGCAGTAGACAGAAACTGGACTCAGGAATGCACAGATCAGTATCTGGATCAGGATCGCAGGCAGAACAACAAGCAGGGTCCTCTTCAGAAGGCGGCCACGGACGAAGAGAGCGAGACCCTTGTGATCCTCCAACTTTAAACCAAGGAAGATTCACGCAAGGAGAATTTGTTCTGTTTTAACCAAAACCAGGACAGGTGATTACCTCTGGTTCTTCCTCCTGTTATTGTGATGACCCTGATTCATCTTCACCTCTGCGATCTGATTTTTTTTGTGTATTTCTTTTTCTGTGTAGGGGCGACTGATTCTTTGGTTCATCAGCAGTGCCTGTCGCCAGGGTTGGAGTAGCTGCAGTGCCTGTCACGTTGTAGTCACATCCAGAGACACTTTCTCCCTTTGAGGGCACTAAATAGTGTTGAACAGCGCTCAGTAGGAATGGGCCAGACCCCAGCACATTGCAATAATTTGTGTGTCCCTGGAATTCCCAGGGTAGCAGCCCACTTCTTCCACATATTCTACTAGTTTGTCAGGATTCTGCACTTGTTCAGGGGTGAAGTTCCAAAACACTGGGGGTGCCCACCATCCTAGGCATTTGTCCATGCTACTCCACACGCCCTGCCTCTCATAACTATCCAGCCTCGGGGCAGATATGTGAATGATATTCTTAAATTGCTTGCTAACCTTAGACAAAACCGAAACAATATTGCCAGGAAATACCAATAGAAGTATTTTAGTTACCCAAGGATGTTCAAGATACTGAAAAGTTATTGTAACAAAGGAGGAAGCATCATGGAAAAATGTAGCGAAGGTGCCATTCTGCATTGCCTCCATAAAAAACCTCTCAGAGGAAGAAGTATAATTGCTAATTGTCTCCACGAGATGGTACCCAAATACCAGTAATAGCTTCAGTACAAAGCACAAATACCAGATTAAGCCCAAGGTCAGTGTTCTAATAACAAATCTCGCAGGCAAAATATTACCAATCATTACAGAGTATAGCAACTTGCAAAAGCCAACACCAGTCTTTGACACATACAGCAAAAACGAGAGCATCATGCAGATCAAATAAACTAATATTGAGAACAGGATGAATCACTATTGTGACCCACAATGGTTAACATATAAAACCCTTCTTCAACTACATCAGCAGCAAAAGGAAGGCTAGGGACAACATGGGGCCGCTGCTGAATGAGGCGGGTGTCCTGGTGACAGAAGATGCAGAGAAGGCAGAGCTACTGAATGCCTTCTTTGCTTCAGTCTTCAGTGCTAAGACTGGCCCTCAGGAATCCCAGGCCCCGGAGGTAAGAGAAGAAGCCTACAAAGAGGACGACTTTCCCTTGGTCGAGGAGGACTGTGTGAGGGATCGCTTAAGTGATCTGGATGTCCACAAATCCATGGGCCCAGATGGAATGCACCCACGAGTGCTGAGGGAGCTGGTGGATGTCATTGCTGAGCCACTCTCCATCATCTTTGAAAGGTCCTGGAGGATAGAAGAGGTGCCCGAGGACTGGAGAAAGGCCAATGTCACTCCAATCTTCAAAAAGGGCAAGAAGGAGGACCCAGGGAACTACAGGCCGGTCAGCCTCACCTCCATCCCGGGAAAGGTGATGGAGCAGCTTATCCTGGAGGCCATCATGAAGCAAGTGGAAGAAAAGAAGGTTATCAGGAGTAGTCAGCATGGATTCACCAAGGGGAAATCATGCCTGACCAATCTGATAGCTTTCTACGATGACATGACTGGCTGGGTAGACGAAGGGAGAGCCGTGGATGTTGTCTACCTTGACTTCAGGAAGGCTTTTGACACAGTCTCCCATGATGTCCTCCTAGGGAAGCTGAGGAAGTGTGGGCTGGATGAGTGGTCGGTGAAGTGGATAGAGAACTGGCTGAATGGCAGAACTCAGAGGGTTGTCATCAGCGGCGCTGAGTCTAGTTGGAGGCTGGTGACAAGTGGTGTCCCTCAGGGGTCAGTACTGGGCCCAGTCTTGTTTAACTTCTTCATCAACGACCTGGATGAAGAGTTAGAATGTACCCTCAGCAAGTTTGCTGACGACACCAAACTGGGAGGTGTGGTGGATACAACAGAAGGCTGTGCTGCCATTCAGCGTGACCTGGACAGGCTGGAAAGCTGGGCAGAGAGGAACCTGATGAGGTTCAACAAGGGCAAGTGCAGGGTCCTGCACCTGGGGAGGAACAACCCCATGCACCAGTACAGGCTTGGGGTGGACCTGCTGGAGAGCAGCTCTGCGGAGAGGGACCTGGGTGTCCTGGTGGACGACAGGTTGACCATGAGCCAGCAGTGTGCCCTGGCTGCCAAGAAAGCTAATGGGATCCTGGGGTGCATCAAGAAGAGTGTGGCCAGCAGGACGAGGGAGGTTCTCCTTCCCCTCTACACTGCCCTGGTGAGGCCTCATCTGGAGTACCGTGTCCAGTTCTGGGCTCCCCAGTTCAAGAAAGATGAAGAGCTACTGGAGAGAGTCCAGCGGAGGGCTACGAGGATGGTGAGGGGACTGGAGCATCTCCCCAGGTTGAGGGAACTGGGCTTGTTCAGCCTGAAGAAGAGAAGGCTGCGAGGGGACCTTATAAATGCTTACAAATATCTGAAGGGTGGGTGTCAGGAGGATGGGGCCAAGCTCTTTTTAGTGGTGCCCAGTGACAGGACAAGGGGCAATGGGCACAAACTGAGGCATAGGAAGTTCCGTCTGAACATGAGGAAGAACTTCTTCCCTCTGAGGGTGACGGAGCACTGGAACAGGCTGCCCAGGGAGGTTGTGGAGTCTCCTTCTCTGGAGATATTCAAGACCCGCCTGGACAAGGTCCTGTGCAGCCTACTGTAGGTGACCCTGCTTCGGCAGGGGGGTTGGACTAGATGACCCACAGAGGTCCCTTCCAACCCCTACTATTCTGTGATTCTGTGATTCTGTGATTAATAGGCTTTGATTAATCTGTTAGTATCTCAAACCCTTCATGCCTCACATTGGGCACCAAAAAGGGCTGTTGTGGTTTAACCCGGCAGCCAGCAACTAGGAACAGACATCTGCTTGCTCACTTCACCTCACCCTCCTCCAGTGGGATAAGGAGGAGAATGGAAAAAAAGTAAAACTCGGAGGTTGAGATAAAGACAGTTTAATAAGACAAATGTTGTGGGTTTGTGTGGCAAGGTTTTGGTAGCGAGGGAGCAACAGGGGTGGCTTCTGTGAGAAGCTGCAAGAAGCTTCCCCCATGTCTGATAGAGCCAATGCCAGCCGGCTCCAAGATGGACCCGCTGCTGGCCAAGGCCAAGCCAATCAGCAACAATGGTAGCACCTCTGTGATAACATGTTTAAGAAAGGGAAGGAAAAAAAATCTCTGCTGGGAGACGGCAGCAAAGAGAGGAGTGAGACTATGTGAGAGAAACATCTCTGCAGACACCAAGGTCAGTGAAGAAGGATGGGGAGGAGGTGCTCAAGACACCGGAGCAGAGAGTTTTCCCTTGCAGCTCATGATGAAGACCATGGTGAGGCAGGTTGTCCCCCTGCAATCCATGGAGGTCCACGATGGAGCAGAGATCCACTTGTAGCCTGTGGAAGGGACCCCACGCTGGAGCAGGTGGATGCCTGAAGGAGACTGTGACCCCATGGGGAGCCCTGTGGTAGAGCAGGCTCCTGCCAGGACCTGCGGACCCATGGAGAGAGCTGGTTTTGCTGGCAGGGCTTGTGACCTCGTGGGGGACCCACACTGGAGCAGCCTGTTCCTGAAGGACTGCACCTCGTGGAAGGGACCCACGCTGGGGCATTTGTGAAGGACTGCAGCCCATGGTAAGGACTCACATTGGAGAAGTTTGTGGAGAACTGTCTCCTGTGAGAGGAACCTTCACGCTGGGGCTGGGGAAGAGTGTGAGGAGTCTTCCCCCTGAGGAGGAAGGAGCGGCAGAGACAACATGTGATGAACTGGTCACAACCCCCATTTCCCATCCCCCTGTGCAGCTCAGGGAGGGGAGGTAGAGAAACGGGATTGAAGTCGAGCCTGTGAAGAAGGGAGGGGTGGGGAGAAGGTGTGTTAAGATTTAGTTTTGTTTCTCATTATCCTCCTCTGATTTGATTGGTGATAAATTAAACTTCCTTTTTTCCCCAAGTTCAGTCTGTTTTGCCCATGACAGTAACTGGTGAGTGATCTCTCCCTGTCCTTATCTCAACCCTTGAGCCTTTCATCATATTTCCTCTCCCCTGTGCAGTTGAGGAGGGGGAGTGATAGAGCGGTTTTGATGGGCACCTGGCATTTATCCAGCAATACACAGTATAATTTTTCTCACCATTCGATGACTGATTGTACAGCCTGTCCCTGAGCAGTGATCACGGAACCTGTTGGACTCCTGGAATTCGTGGATCTCACGGATCTCTGCCCCTCGACCAATGTCCATTTATATATTGAGCATGACATCTATGGTATAGAATATTTCCAGTTTGGGTTAGCTGCCTGGATATGCTCCCTCCTGTGGAGGAATGGCTAGCGGAGCAAGGGCATTTCGACATAGAAAAGCTAAGTCATCAGGATCTCAAGAAGTATCGAAAACAACTAGTTTAGGAACCAATCAGGGACAAGGTTAGACTGTCCTTGTTTACCAGATAGGCACGGTATCAGGAACTTGTGGTTACGAAGTTATGAGAAGAATCCGTTAGAACAGGATATCGAGGCGGGACTTGACTTTTAGACTAACAGCCAATAAGGAGCTTAGCTTTTGCAATATGTATGAGCTAGTTAAGACTGTTATAAATTGTGTAACCAAACTGCAATAAACGAAGCTTGCTGATCTCTCATATTGAGCGACTGCTTCTTCCCTCCGTTCCGGCAAATGGCACGACACCCTCCCAGCTCTTGTACACCTGCTTAGTAATCAATCATGGGAAACTGAAAAAAGGTCCTTGATTTCTTAGCAACAACTAAAAACATCAGCGTATTATCAACATTCTTCTCATACCAAATCCAAAACACAGCAGCTACTGGAATGAAAATTAACTCTGTCCCAGCCAAAACCAGGACAAAACCAAATTAGGTGAAAGTTTTATTGCTGTTGAATAATCGCCATTTTTGCAGAAAAACATCCCAAATCAAGTGTATTTTAAGAAATCTCCATGGTATTTATTTCTTTTTAATTAAGATCTTCCTGATTTTCAGTCTTTTCCTTCATTGTTGTGACCACATGACCTCCATTATTATGATCACATCACTTAGATGTGATACACATCTGTGTGTTTTCAGTCACTTATAGCAATTTAGACATGTAATTCAAGATTTCTATTTTTAAATACTTATTTCTTTCACATTTAAGACTAGAAACTGGGATGGTTTTTTAACAATGAAGGCTCTTTCATATAAGACTTTTTGTGAAGAGTTGCTTGGCTGTTCATTGTGTCATCCTGGACACATGCGACATGCCCCAGAAGGAGTATGGTTCTCAGACTGCGGTTTCATGAGTGGCTGAACTCACTGTTTCTGAAGCTGGGGCTTCTCACTTTTCTTGCTGCTCATCCATTACAACCACATGCTTCCCTTCCCCTCCCATTGAACTCTTCTGTGAGCAGAGTATGTTTTTCTGCTGGGGTAGTTTTCTGATACATATTTAAGTTAGCAGAGTCTAACAAGGACTGGAAGCAGCAGGAACATGGAACCAAGGATGACAGAGAGGGAGTAGAGGAGAGATAGGAGGCAGAACTGTCCTGCTTCCACCACAATGAGCTGTTAAGTTGATGTTAAGTGGTGAAACTGTGGTGGTGTTCACCATGACAAAGTGTTTGTTCATAGGCAATGGCATTTCTGTGAAATAACCATAAGATTTAGGGAGGGTGTTTGACCAGCAAAATCTAAAACTGTCAGGATGATTATATGATGTGCAGTTCCATTTTCGGACAGGTGTTAATTTATGGAAACTAACTAGTGGTCACAGTTTTTAGGCCAAGAGAACTGAAGGGTTCAAAGAGACCGCCACTTGTCTGATCTCGACATGGTTACAGAATGAGTTCAATGCAGAGTAGGTACAACCCTGCATGAAAGAAGAATCCTATCATTTCACTATTATATTGAAAGAAGTTTATATTTCTCTTTGGAATATATGACCAAGGGTATATCAAGGGGGAGAAGATTCCTGGTCTTCAATCTGCTGAAAAGGAACTCTTAAAAACAAATTGCAATTCTATAATAAATAATTTAAAATATAATTTCCATGAGCTCTATTTCCCACAGTAAATACAGAAACAAACACTTAGGGTTTCTTTCTTTACTTCTTTAAAATTCTTATTTTTTTTTTACTGTTGTAATCAAGACAATATGAGCTATTGTTACCTAAGGAATGTTGTGTTACTTTTAAGTGCATTCCTAGACTTTGTTTACCAGTGATTTAGATAAAAGAATCCCAGACTGAAACTTTCAAAATAACAATGGCCGAGTTCTATAGACATTACTGTGTTTAAAGCAGTCTGAAGTATTAGGCAGCTAGCTCAATGTGGTGATCCAGGGTTCTCCTTGAAATAAAGTAGTTGCCCCCAAAGATCCATTTCACGAGCTAGTCTCTTCCCATTTGCTGTGTGGGAATCTAGGAGCTCCTTTAGGGTGCTTTAATACTCTTCTATGCTGATTTTATAGCTGCCTAAAACAAGCCTGAGGGGAAAGTGAGGCATGAGTTGAGGTATCCGACCAGTATTGGCAATGGACTGAGCAGTGAGACATCTTATTGCTCATAATTCAGGATACCACGTCCTCTTCTAAGGTATACCTCTGTCTGATGAAATAAATGTTTGAATTCTGTGTAATCACTTAGTTGCTAGCTTTATCAGCTACTGTAAAATTATCTGGTTTATAGATTCCCTCAGTCTGAGATGGGTTGAATCCTATTATCTTAGTCACAAGCAGAGTGCCCTAATCACAAATGCTAACAAATAGTAACTCTGGATTACTGTCCAGGAAAGAAGGTAGACTTATGTAGTGAGGGAAGTCTGGTTCTATAGTCCACCAATGAGTTCATTTCCTTAGGAAAAGTCCTTGACAATGCTCTGAAGGCTGCTTATCCAACAATTAACATAAAATGCATTAACTCCCTCAAAGGAAATATGGGAATTCAGGATTCTTTAACCCTGAACAAATTCTCCTTCTTGCTGGTCTACAGATCAGTTCTCTTTCATAAGTTTGCTTCTGTCTTGTGAATCTAGCATGTCTGTCTTATGTTTTTCCTTGCATATCAAATCTGGGAAGCAGCATCATCCTACTCTAGCCCCTATCCAGCATGCTGGTTAAGCCAATCTCTTGGAAGTAGAAGCAATTACCTTAGAATCATAGAACCATAGGTTGCAAAAAAACTCTAAAAGACCATCAAGTCCAACCATCCACCCAACACCACCATGCCTGATAAACCATATCCTGAAGTGCCACATCTACATGTTTTTTTGAAACCTCCAGGGATGGGGACTCCACTGCCTCCCTGGGCAGACTATTCCAATGCCTGACCACTCTTCCAGTAAAGAAATTTCTCCTAATATCCAATCTAAACCTCCTCTAGCACAACATGAGGCCATTTCCTCTCGTCCTATTGCTAGTTACTTGGGAGAAGAGACCAACACCTGCCTCACTACAACCTCCTTTCAGGTAGTTGTAGAAAGCTATAAGGACCCCCCTCTTCTCCAGACTAAACAGTCCCAGCTCCCTCATCCACTCCTCATAAGACTTGTTCTCTGGACCTCTCACCAGCCTCGTTGCCCTTCTCTGGACACACTCCAGCACCTCAATGTCCTTCTTGTAGTGAGGGGCCCAAAACCGAACACAGTACTCCAGGTGCGGCCTCACCAGTGCCAAGTACAGGGGCACAATCACTTCCCTACTCCTGCTGGCCACACAATTCCTGATACAAACCAGGATGCCATTGTGCCCCACCTGGGCACACTGCTGGCTCACGTTCAGCCGGCTGTCGACCAACACCCCAAGGTCCTTTTCCACTGGGCAGCTTTCCAGCCACTCTTCCCCAAGCCTGTAGCATTGCATGGGGTTGTTGTGACTTAAGTGCAGGACCCAGCACTTGCCCTTGTTGAACCCCATACAGTTGGCCTTGGCCCATTGATCCAGTCTGTCCAGATCCCTTTGCAGAGCCTTCTTACTCTCAAGCAGATCAACACTCCCACCCAACTTGGTGTCATCTGCAAACTTACTGAGGGAGCACTCAGTCCCCTCACCCAGATCATTGATAAAGATGTTAAACAAGACCAGACCCAAAAATGAGCCCTGGGAAACACCACTTGTGACTGGCTGCCAGCTGGATTTAACTCTATTCACCACCACTCTCTGGGCTCGGCCATTCAGCCAGTTCTCTATCCAGCGAAGCGTACACCCATCCAAACCATGGGCAGCTAGTTTCTCCAGGAGGATATTGTGGGGAACAGTGTCAAAGGCCTTACTAAAGTCCAGGTAGACAACATCCACAGCCTTTCCCTCATCCACTAGGCGGGTCACCTGGTCATAGAAGGCGATCAGGTTGGTCAAGCAGGACCTGCCTTTCATGAACCCATGCCGGCTGGGCCTGATCCCCTGGCTGTCCTTCACATGCCCCGTGAGTGCACTCAGGATGAATTGCTCCATAGTGTTCCCCAGCACTGAGGTCAGGCTGACAGGCCTGTAGTTCCCTGGATCCTCCTTCCGGCCCTTCTTGTAGATCGGCATCACATTGGAAAGTGTCCAGTCATCTGGGATGTCCCCTGTTAGCCAGGACTGCTGATAGATGATGGACAGTGGGTTTGACAGTTCCTCCGCCAGTTCCCTCAGCACTCTTGGGTGGATCCCATCTGGCCCCATAGGCTTGTAAGTGTCCAGGTGGCCTAGAAGGCCGTTAACTGCTTCCTCCTGGATTATGGGAGGTTTATTCTGCTCTCCTTCCCTATCTTCCAGCACTGGGGGTTGAAGACCCTGGGAATAACCAGACTGACTATTGGACACTGAGGCAAAGAAGGCATTAAGTACTTCAGCCTTTTCCTCATCCTTGTTGGCAGTATTCCCCCTCGCATCCAATAAGGGATGGAGACTCTCCTTGGCCCTCTTTTTGTATTTGATGTATTTGTAAAAACATTTTTTGTTGTCCCTTACAACAGTGGGCAGCCTGAGTTCTAGCTGGGCTTCTGCCTTTCTAATTTCCTCTCTGCATGACCTTACAAGACCCCTGTACTCCTCTTGAGTCGCCTGCCCTTTCTTCCATAGGTGGTAGACCCTCCTTTTTTTCCTAAGTCCCAGGGAGAGCTCCCTGTTCATCCAGGCCAGTCATCTTCCCTGCCAGTTCGTCTTGCAGCACATGGGGACAGCCTGTTCCTGTGCCTTTAAGACTTCCTCCTTGAAGAATGTCCACCCTTCCTGAACCCCTTTGCCCTTCAGCACTGTCTCCCAGGAGACCCTCTCAACCAGCATCCTGAACAGGCCAAAGTCTGCCCTCAGAAAGTCCATGGTGGTGGTTTTGCTGTCCCCCCTCTTTACTTCACCTGAAACCACGAACTCTATCATTTCATGGTTGCCCAAGACGGCCTCCGACCACCCCATCTCCCACTAGTCCTTCTCTGTTAGTAAACAGCAGGTCTAGTGAGGCACCTCCCATGGTAGGCTCACTTACCAGCTGCGTCAGGAAGTTATCTTCCACACACTCCAGGAACCTCCTAGACTGTTTCCTCTCTGCTGTGTTGTATTTCCAGCAGATGTCTGGTAAGTTGAAGTCCCCCACGAGAACAAGGGCTAGCGATTGTGAGACTTCTGCCAGCCTCTTGTAGAAAACTTCATCTGCCTCTTCATCCTGGTTGGGTGGTCTATAGCAGACCCCCAGCAGGATGTCTGCCTTGTTGGCTTTCCCCCTCATCTTTACCCATAAGCATTCGACCTTGTCATCACAATCGTCGAGCTCTATACAATCAAAG
The DNA here is from genome assembly GCF_030867145.1 of Opisthocomus hoazin. NCBI lineage: Eukaryota > Metazoa > Chordata > Aves > Opisthocomiformes > Opisthocomidae > Opisthocomus > Opisthocomus hoazin. Next base: position 34,536,944 of record NC_134453.1, read on the forward strand.
CAGTCCCTAACATACAGAGCCACCTCACCACCTCTCTTTCCTTGCCTATCCCTTCTGAGAAGCTTATAGCCATCCGTTGCAGCACTCCAGTCATAAAAGACTCCCTCATGTTGAAGAAGGTCTGTAACTTTAGACTCTTCATTTCTCGTAAGTGCTTCAGCATCTGGAGTTCCTCAAATGGTGAACACCAATTCTGGTACTGCTCTGAAGCATCTGTCAGTATGGTCAAGCTGCATCAGATAAGCTGTATTTCTTAGGGAATTCAAACCAACTTTAGGTTCATCAGTAACCAGTTCCAAATTACCCTTAAGATCAAGTGGTTAGCCCTCAGATACTTTTGAAAAAGTACAGGTGCTTAAGAAATTCTGCAGCTGAAATAGAACCTGTGGCTGAATTCTGCCACTGCCAAGGTCTGCATGTCCTTGCTTGTATGTGGTCTTAAATATTTTATTGAAGCTAGCCACACAATCTCTTGCATGCCACTGAAATAAATTTAATATCTTTATTTAAAAAGGTATAAACAAGTTATGAGAATTAAAAGAAATAAATTTCTACACATTTCAAAATTTTTTATCCAAATAGCTTATTTATTCCATCATTTTTTTTCTCAGTATATTGGCAAATTACTACTTGTTGCTCTAAATTACAAATGTGTGCACAGTTAGAAAGCAAGCAGGACCTTCTCTTTTAAATTCTGGAGTGCTTGCCAACAGTAATACTTTAGCTCTGTGGAAATACATGTAAAACTTCGTGCATTAATTATGTTACTAATAAATAATTCTAAGCACAAAAGTTTCTTGAAGGGAAAAATATTGTGCGAGATTGGGCTTGAATTCTGCTTAACACTTGAACAGTTTTCAGCTATTGACATTCTTTTACAGACCATGTAAATGTCCTAAGGAAAAGGGTTTTTTTCTAGGAACTCGTCCAGCAGCTCTTTCTAAAATCTCTGAAGTGGCCATATCATCAGTTATACTAACAGCAAATTTTGATCAGCCATTCACACAGATTTTCTTTCAGCAGATCAAACCAAAGTAATTAAACGTGGAAAATGATCCAGTTATTTGCTGCTGGCAATATTGTATATAGCCGTTATCAAACTACTGCACTTCAGGACAGAAATGAAAACTTTCCCTTAGCTTAAGTGATGTATATAGAGTGTGTGTGGTAGGCCATGTAGACTAGTAAGATGCTCTCATAAAATAAAACATCTGTGGTTCCTTGACTGTGGTAGTGTGCAATAACGAAAAAACATACAGATACAGTCATGGGAAACTTTGTAATTCTTATTTTAAAGGAGCTGTGAGATGCTTTCAGCACGCAGGATATAGTTTTTTAAAATCAGATGTAATTGATTGGTATATATGCATGCATAAAGGACCTAAAAAAAGCTTTCTCTTACAGTAAATGTGCTTAATTGCTTAATTGCTTACTACTGTCATTGCAGGCATCTTTCTGCAACCTTTGCATTGCTGGGCTTGAATCTTGCAGCCAAATGAAGAAAGAAGTGAGGCTGAAACAGGAGAGAATGGAGGGAAATATTACGATGTTGGGGTTTTTTTCCTAATAGATTTGGGAAGTCTTTCCTAGAAGAAGAATCACAATCAATTGTGAATTCATTGTGAATTTCTAATTGGTGCAGCACTGATAAAATTCCCTTCAGTTTGTCTTATGCTATGGACGTCAGTAATGGAGAGCACATAATTTTCCCTTATGGTTTCTAGCACAAAAGTACCCAGCTACTAGATTTTTTCAGTGCTCTGTAAATCATATCAGAGAGAAGCTTTCTACTGTATTATCCTTGGAGTTGCTCTCTTTGAACACAAAGCAGTAATTCTAGTTGTAGCCTGTGTTTTCTGCCTGTTTGGCCAATCAGAAGATGTGGCTGGTGTTCTGTGGCTTGTTCACAGCCAGACATGCCGGTGAGAGTATGCATGTACTAATTGGCAGCCAGAATGGAAAAGATCTGAATTCGACTTATGTGTCTCTTCCATGCTAGACATGTTACTTTTAGTATATATATCCTACTTAGTTACTAGTTTACACAAAATGTGTCAGGGCTCTGGCCTGTACTGATTTGTCAAACTTGGCGGCTGTTTAGTAGGGGGGATGCTGAGGTAAACAATGTTATAATGAACTTAATTTCATCAGAAACCAGGTTAACAAATTTAACTCCAGAATATACGAAGTTTTAATGTGCCACTTTCAGGGAAGCTGAGAACAGTTCTAATATATTGGTTCTCAGTACTCTGAGGTTTTTCTGTGGTGACTTGAGGCCAATACCACTATCTCTTTGCATCATCTCTCTGCTTGAAGTTAACAGTAAAACAGTTTAAATTAGCAATATGTTTTATTTCAGTCTTCTTTTACAGTGGGACATGAAGCAAAACGAAGCAGAATCTGCTTCAACCTAATTTCTTTTAAGTTGTTGCTTGTGTTAGCTGCCTGGCTATGCTCCCTCCCAGTTCTTGTGCACCTGCTCATTAGCCGAACATGGGAAACTGAAAAAGCTGCTGCTTTCCTGTTTACAGGTTCAAACAGTAGCCAAGCTGAGCACGTATTGAAGACACACACACATGCACACACACATATAGACCCACACAGGACACTGACATGGATGATTACACAGACTGCCACAAACAAGGCGTTGCCTTCAACAGCACCTACATATAGAACTCACATAAAACATAAGCACAGTTTCCTCCTCTTTGGCTGGTAGAGACAGAAGTTTACAAATGAAGGCATACACACGACACTCTCTAGACTCACAAGCACATGTACATTTGTGGATCGCCCAAGGACCAGCACAACCCATCTGTCCTCTTGATGTCAGAGCAAGAAGGCCTCAAAGCGATGCCCGAGCAAGCAGGCCTCAAAGGATCCCTGAAAGCCAGAGGGAAAGGATTTAACCCCTGGGGGAATGCTGTACTGATGCTTCCCTCCCCCCCCCATCACTGCTGCAGCTGCGATAGGGGGGAAAAGGTGCCGGTGATGTCAAACAACTAAGAGGAAGATAGCAAAAGAACACAAGGAACTGAAAAGGATAGCAATGCACCTTTGAAGAGCCACAGCTGTAATTAAAACAAGGTACTAAGACAGGTGTAAAATGAAACAAAACTGCTGGTAAAGAGAAGACTACCTGAACTATGAGTGAACTTTCCTAATTAGCATGGTAAAACCCAATCCTCGAGTAGTCAAAGCCCCCTAGCAAGAAAAGTCCCTTCCTCATTGGACATGCGCAGTAAAAAGGAAGGATACTGTGACTTTAAGTGTAGATGAGACATGTAAGGACCAATGGGAAAGAGGTGATTAAGCATAACTGTAAAAGTACTGATAACTGTTGCTCAAAATGTATAAATGTTTACTGCGTGTTAGCCAAAGCGTGCTAGCTTTGTGGAGTTACCAACTACCATCCATCCCTGCGTAGACATGAAATAAATGAATATCTCGACTTTGTGTGTTGATCTGCCTTTTGCACACCACGCAGAAGAACCCTGATTTTTGGGACAACACTCTTGATACCTCTGCCTGGCTTCCAGGCCCTCTGACATGCCTCACGGGTCCCCTGCTAGTCAGCTAGTCCAGCTTTGCTCACTAGCAAACTCACATTCACACACTCATCCCGCAGGCACTCCACATTCACAAGTACCCCTGGGCATACCAGTATGGAACCTTGTCCACCTGATATACCTGCCTGGACCCAGGGCCTCCTACCTGGCAGCTCATCCAGCTTGAAGGTTGCTAGTGACTTATACATACACACCCCCATGCACACACAGTTTGGGGAAGTTAAAGACGCTCAACCTGCTGTCCATCAGCCAGCACTAGACCCATGGTCTTTCTCATGCCAGTCCCTCCCAATAGCTGTTTCTTAAGACACACACCATTGCTGCCCCAGTGGCTGGTAGCTGAGACCCCCACTCACTCCAGTAGCTGATGCTGAGACTCCACTTGCTCCAGCAGCTGACACAACAGGCTGTGGGGCACCTACAGCCTTGGTCTAAGTCCAGTTGCTGGCCACAAATCCACCCACACAGGCCTCACCAGTAGCTGGCACTTAGTCCTTGCAGCATACATATACATGGGATAGAGAGTGAGATTATTATTAGGGCTGGAGCACCTCTCCTATGAAGGCTAAGAGAGTTGGGGTTGTTCAGCCTGCAGAAGAGAAGGCTCCAAGGAGACCTTACAGCAGCCTTCCAGTACCTGAAGGGAGCCTACAAGAAAGCTGGAGAGAGGGACTTTTTACAAGGGCATGTACTGAAAGGACGAGGGGTAATGGCTTTAAATTGAAAGAGGGTAGATTTAGATTAGATTATTTATGAGAGTGGTGAGACCAAGGAACAGGTTGCCCAGAGAAGTTGTGGAGGACCCCTCCCTAGAAGTGTTCAAGGCCAGATTGGATGGGGCTTTGAGCAACCTGGTCTAATGAAAGGTGTCCCCTGCCCATGGCAGGGGGGTTGGAACTGGATGATCTTTAAGGTCCCTTTCAACCTGGAACATTCTATGATTATGCAGAGAGATAGTTAAGAAAGGTTTTAATAAGAAGATACGACAAACTGTGGTGATCAGGTGCAGGGCTCAGTCAGACAAGGAAAAATAACCATATATCCCCTTGGATCAGGGACTTATCGAATCATCCTTGGATACAAGGACCTCTTGTGCCACTGACAATCACACTGGATGACCCTGAGTTGTCCTGTCCAGCTGTTGCAGTTTGGCCCTGGCTGGCAACAAAGGACCACGTGGTCGCTCCATTGCCCCTCCCCCCGATGGGGTGGGGAGGAGAATGGAAAGGCAAAACTCAGTGGGTCGGGATAAGGGCAGTTTAACAGAACAGCAAACAAAGCGAACACTAACAACAATAATACTGATAAGAAGAACGTACAAAACAAACAGTGAAATACAGAGAGCAACTTTCACCGCCCGAAGCCCAGTGCACTCCCGAGCCGCGATAAATTTTCCCCCGGCCAGCTCCCCTACTCAGCACCGAGCATGACGGCATATGGTATTGAATACCCTGTTTTGTTTGGCCAGTGTGGGTCAGCCAGCCCAGCTGTGTCCCCTCCTGGCTTCTTGTAAGAATTAACCCTATCCTGCCCAAACCCAGGACACCAGCCACCTGTTTACAAGGATCATATGCTTCTGCTGACAGGAGCAACATTATTTGCATAGTTAAGTGATGTTTGTTCACCTATAATTCACCAATTTCCTCTGTAATACTCAGAATCATAGAGTCATTTAGATTGGAAAAGACCTTTAAGATCATCGAGTCCAACCGAAAACCTAACACTGCCAAGTCCACCACTAAAACATGTTTCTAAGCACCACATCTACACAGCTTTTAAATACCTCCAGGGATGGTGACTCAACCACTTCCCTGGGAAGCCTGTTCCAGTGCTTGATAACCCTTTCAGTGAAGAAATATTTACTAATATCCAATCCAAATCTCCCCTGGCACAACATGAGGCTGTTTCCTCTCATCCTATCACTCGCTATTTGGGGAAAGAGACCAAAACCAACCTCACAACATCCTCCTTTCAGGTAGTTGTAGAGAGCGATAAGGTCTCCTCTTAGCCTCCTTTACTCCAGACTGAATAGCCCCAGTTTCCTCAGGCACTCCTCATAAGACTTGATGCTCTGCACCCTTCACCAGCCTCATTGCTCTTCTCTGGACACGCTCCAGCAACTCAACATCCTTCTTGTACTGAACGGCCCAAAATTGAACACTGTATTCAAGGTGCGGCTTCACCAGTGCCAAGTACAAAGGGACAATCACTTCCCCAGTCCTGCTGGCCATACTATTTCTGATACAAGCCAAGATGCTCTTGGCCGCCTTAGCTGGAAATCTATCTTGTGCCCCATGCCACCTCCCGGAATACCATCCTGGGCCTGGAAAAGTAAGTCCTGTGACGACATGGCACCCTCAAAAGAATTGAGTCGGACAACAGGACTCATTTCCAAAACAATCTCATAGACACCTGGGTCAAAGAGCATGGAATTGAGTGGGTGTATCACATCCCCTACCATGCACCAGCCTCCGGGAAAATCAAACTATACAATGGTCTGTTAAAAACTACACTGAAATCAGTGGGGGGGTGGGACCTCCAAAAATTGGGATACTCATTTAGCAAAGGTCAAAGGTCACCAGGTTAGTTAACACCAGGGGATCGACCAATCAAGCAAGCCCTGCCCAGTCAAATCTTCCACATACTATAAAAGAGGATAAAGTCCCCGTAGTGCACATGAAAAAAATGTTAGTGAAGACATTCTGGGTTAGTCCTGCCTCAGGCAAAGGCAAAGCCATCCATGCAATTGCTTTTGCTCAAGGACCTGCGTGCTCTTGGTGGGTGATGCAGAAGGATGGGGAATTCCGATGTGTATTTCATGGGCATTTGATTTTGGGTGAGAATAGCCAATAAGTTAAATTGTATTATGTTAATTGCTGAATAACCCTGCTACTGTCTGTCATCACAACTACAGTTGCTACATGCCATATCAACAGTATTACTGTAAGAATCATCCAAATTAATGAAGGATGGATGTCGCTTTAAAGGGTTAAAAGGTTTCAAGGATTCTGATAAGCGGCAAGGGGGGGGAAATCCCTCCTGTTGAGTCATGAGATTCAGAGCAGACCCCATTGTTTTCTAAACTCCTTCTCAGAGAGAGGAGCCTAGGTGCGGTTGGATCTACTCCTAGTCCCAGACTTGGTCAACAGTTTTTGTCTAAGGGCTTAGGTATGTAGCTACTTATCAAAGTCAACATATGCCTGTCATAGGCCTTCCAAGGACTTTCACTGAAACAGTTTCACATAGGTGAAACAACAGATAATTTATTTAAGTGACAGGTATCACAGATTTGGGATTGCCATTGATAAATGCACTGTCTACAAAGGTTCAGCTCATGGTAACAGTTCAGTGCTTTAGTTAATAATATTTTCCCATGGATACGTCCAACAAAGTCAGAGGTGTGACTCTTACCAAAAAGGCATCCCTTCTTAGGGGCGGGGGGGGGGGGGGGGAGAGAATTCCAGGCCCATTGACCCATCCATCAGGTAAGGTTTTCGTTTGACTCCTCCTCCAAAAGAGGGGTTTTAAGTGCAAATTTTTACATTTTTGACAAATCTTTGGCAGATCTTGGCGAGGTGGCACTAAGTCAATTATTATGTGTCAATTGACTCTTGGCATAGCATGTTGTGTTGTCAGAAGTGGGACTCAGTGGTTCGATATGCCCTTGGGCCGGGGAGCTTCATACATGCTTACAGGGGGGCCTTTCTGTTCTATATCTGAAGCAGCATCTGGCTATGAGGCCTCCACCTCACCCCAGCTATCACACAGTTGATTTGAGTGTTTGACCGTCTCCCGTTACTTCTGTCTGATAAAATAAGCTAAGCTGTTGTTCAAGTCGAACCACTCCCTTTTGTTAACTCTTCGGTGTTTGACACACGAGTCCAAGCAAGTCCCCCTCTGGCACTGAGAGGTCTGGTAAGTCCATCGTCCCACAACGGAATTTGATGAAACCGAGTAAAGTGCAGCGGTGATGGAACTAGACCTGGCTTCAGCAATTAGCACCCAGCAACTTCCTCAAGATTGACATCTTTAACCTGTAGAACGTGGGCATGGCCCACCCCAGATACACCAGCGGTGAGCTCCGGATGCAGCATGCAACCATCCAAAAGCACACAACATCTCTCCTGTCTTGAAAGACTGTTATGAGAGATGGAGCCGAAAGTCATGGATTAAATGAAATCAATGGACTTTTTAGAGGGATGGTCCATAGACTAAGGGAATGATTTCTGTGTGCATGTGTGTGTGTGTATATATATATATATATACACGTAAACGACAGGGAAAGTGGTGGTGATTAATTGGAAAATGTGGGACCTGGGCATGACGTAGATGGTATAGAATAAGGGGTGGATAATGTCCTGGGTTTGGCTGGTATAGAGTTAATTTTCCCAAGCTGTGAGGGGACACAGCCCAGACAGCTGACCCAAACCAGACAAACAAATGGGATATTTTATACCATGTGATGTTATGCTTGGTTTTAAGCGGGAAGCTGGCTAAGGGAAGTAATCACTGCTTGGGAGAGACCTGGGCTTTGAGTGGTGAGAAAATTGCACTGTGTGTTTCGCTGCTTTGTATATTTCTTTTATCAGTATTATTGTTGCTATTTTTCTCTTCAGTTTGTTGTTCTGTTAAACTGTCTTTACCCCAAACAATGAGTTTTTCCCTTTTCTTCTGACTCTCCTTCCCACCCCAGCGGGGGGGGGGGGGGGGGGAGTGAGTGAGCGATCCTGTGGTTCTTTGTTGCCTGCTGGGGATAAACCATAACAATACTGCAATAGTATTTCGAACTTTTTGGATGTCTGTTGGCCACAATGACTTGCTATTACAGTTGGAAAATATATTACAGATGTCCTACTGCTAAATTTTAAATCTAACTCCTGGGTTGGGCTCCACACTATATATTACTAAAACAGTCAGAAAAAACTTTTCAGTTTCATATGTTACTTTCCATCCAGGATTCTATTCTCCAGACAACTACTCAGACTCCTCCATTCCATTACATGTGACTCCCTTAATGCCCAAGATTTTAAGTGCTCTCCCTAAAGGACTCTAGCTACTTCAGTGGGTGTCACTATCAATTAAAGACACATGGAAGGAAACAAAGGAACCAAAAAGTAGCCTTCTTGTATGGAAATATCACCAGAATACAAGGACACAGGTGACAACAGTAGGAAAAATTGGAAACAAGTAACAGGAGATGTTTGCAGCTGAGAGGAACAGTCAAGTGCCTCTTGTTCAAGCATATAAAGAGGCCAAATAACTCAAAAACCAAACAGATGAAAAAAATTGGGCAATGGACAAATAAAAACAAAAATATTAACATATATGAGCCTTTCAAAACCGTAAAAGATGCATTCTATTTTCTTTTTATATGTTCTACTCTAACTTCACTGAACATAAAGTCTTTCATAAAGCTATCAAACTAAATATCGAGCTAGAGAGTGAAAACTAGGAAGTTTTATAAATAAAGATGAACAAATGGGGCTTAGTGAAAAAACTGTAAATGGTTAACCATTACACAGTGAGCAATTTGTAACCAAGTATTTTTTCACCCAGCAGCAGCTTAATTTTTGCTACAAACATATTACAGTTCTACTCAGTGCAACAAGAAAGCATCCTAAAAACAGACAAGACTGATTTCTGATAACTTTTAGCTAATTTTAAATTCTGATTCCTAACCATTGGCCTTTACAAATGAAATTCTGCCACCATATCACTCAGGAGGACCTCTGAAAAGGACTGTAATTTGAGATATAGAAATTGTAATGTCTGAGTTGCTCATCACACAGAGAGAAGGACTAAGGTCTCACCATTGAACTATTATCTTCATTTCCAGTTCCCCTACTCCTCCACCTCCACTGAGACGATAGCCTGTAGTGCACTCTTGAACTCTTCTGTAGTAACGACTATTGGGTTTACCAGGAAGAGCTTTCATGTTTAGTACAATCTGTTGGCAGCAATTATTGAAAACAGAATCACAGAATGGTAGGGGTTGGAAGGGACCTCCGGGGATCATCTAGTCCAATCCCCCTGCCAAAGCAGGGTCACCTAGAGCAGGCGACACAGGACCTTGTCCAGGCAGGTCTTGAATGCCTCCAGAGAAGGAGAATCCACAACCTCGTAGCCCTCCGCTGGACTCTCTCCAGTAGCTCCTCATCTTTCTTGAAGTGGGGAGCCAAGAACTGGACACGGTACTCCAGATGGGGCCTCACTAGGGCAGAGTAGAGGGGGAGAAGAACCTCCCTCGACCTACTGGCCACACTCCTCCTAATGCATCCCAGGATCCCATTGGCCTTCTTGGCAGCCAGGGCACACTGCTGGCTCATGGTCAACCTGTCGTCCACCAGCACTCCCAGGTCCCTCTCCACAGAGCTGCTCTCCAGCAGGTCCACCCCAAGCCTGTACTGGTGCATGGGGTTGTTCCTCCCCAGGTGCAGGACCCTGCACTTGCCCTTGTTGAACCTCATCAGGTTCCTCTCTGCACAACTCTCCAGCCGGTCCAGGTCTCGCTGAATGGCAGCACAGCCTGCTAGTGTATCCACCACTCCTCCCAGTTTGGTGTCATCAGCAAACTTGCTGAGGGTACACTCTAACTCTTTATCCAGGTCATTGATGAAGAAGTTAAACAAGACTGGGCCCAGTACTGACCCTTGGGGGACACCACTAGTTACAGGCCTCCAACTAGACTCAGTGCCACTGATGACAACCCTATGAGTTCTGCCATTCAGCCAGTTCTCAATCCACCTCACTGTGACCACTCATCCAGCCCACACTTCCTGAGCTTCCCTAGGAGGATGTTATGGGCGACAGTGTCGAAAGCCTTGCTGAAGTCGAGGTAGACAACATCCACGGGTCTCCCCTCATCCACCCAGCCAGTCACACCATACTAGAAGGCTATCAGATTGGTCAGGCATGATTTCCCCTTGGTGAATCCATGTTGGCTACTCCTGATAACCTTCTTTTCCTCCACTTTCTTGATGATGACCTCTAGAATGAGCTGCTCCATCATCTTTCCCGGGATGGAGGTGAGGCTGACCAGCCTGTAGTTCCCTGGGTCGTCCTTCTTGCCCATTTTGAAGATTGGAGTGACATTGGCCTTTCTCCAGTCCTCGGGCACCTCTCCTGTCCTCCAGGACCTTTCAAAGATGATGGAGAGTGGCTCAGCAATGACATCCGCCAGCTCCCTCGGCACTTGTGGGTGCATTCCATCGGGGCTCATGGATTAGTGGGTGTCCAGAATGCTTAAGTGATCTCAAACCCGATCCTCCTCGACCAAGGGAACGTCATCCTCTCTGTAGGCTTCCTCTCTTACCTCCAGGGTCTGGGATTCTGTAGAAGACCGCTACGAACTGGTTTTTCTCGACGTTGCCATTGTACCATCACCTCTTGGAATTAGAGGGTACAGAAGACAAGCAGATGGGATCTCTGCTCTGAAAAAAGGATATTTAATTCATCACCAATCAAATCAGAGGAGGATAATGAGAAATAAAACTAGATCTTAAAATACCTTCCCCCCACCCCTCCCTTCTTCACAGGCTCAGCTTCACTCCCGTTTCTCTCCCTCCTCCCCCCAAGCGGTGCAGGGGGACGAGGAAAAGGGATTGTGGTCAGTTCATCACATGTTGTCTCTGCCGCTCCTTCCTCCTCAGGGGGAAGACTCCTCACATTCTTCCCCAGCCCCAGCGTGAAGGTTCCTCTCACAGGAGACAGTTCTCCACAAACTTCTCCAATGTGAGTCCTTCCCACAGGCTGCAGCTCTTCACAAATGCCCCAGCGTGGGTCCCTTCCCACAAGGTGCAGTCCTTCAGGAACAGACTGCTCCAGCATGGGGTCCCCCACGAGGTCACAAGCCCTGCCAGCAAACCGACTCTGGCTTGGGCTCCTCTCTCCATGGGTCCGCAGGTCCTGGCAGGAGCCTGCTCTACCACAGGGCTCCCCATGGGGTCACAGTCTCCTTCAGGCTTCCACCTGCTCCAGCGTGGGGTCCCTTCCACAGGCTACAGGTGAATATCTGCTCCACCGTGGACCTCCATGGACTGCAGAGGGACAGCCTGCCTCACCATGGTCTTCATCATGAGCTGCAAGGGAAAACTCTCTGCTCCGGCGTCTTGAGCACCTCCTCCCCATCCTTCTTCACTGACCTTGGTGTCTGCAGAGATGTTTCTCTCACATAGTCTCACTCCTCTCTCTCCACTGCCATTTCACTGCTGATTTTTTTTTCCTTCCCCTTCTTAAATATGTTATCACAGAGGTGCTACCACTGTTGCTGATTGGCTTGGCGTTGGCCAGCGGCAGGTCCATCTTGGAGCCGGCTGGCATTGGCTCTATCAGACATGGGGGAAGCTTCTCGCGGCTTCTCACAGAAGCCACCCCTATCGCTCCCCTGCTACCAAAACCTTGCCACACAAACCCATAACATCTGGGAAGAAGGGAGGGGTGGGAGGAAGGAGTTTTTTGATTTGTTTTTTGTTTCTCATTATCCTACTCTGATTTGATTGGCAATAAATTAAATTAATTTCCCCAAGTCAAGTCTTTTTTGCCCATGATGATAATTGGTGAATGATCTCCCTTTCCTTATCTTGACCCACAAGCTTTTTGCCCAGTTTTCTCCCTCTGTCCAGTTGAGGAGGGGGAGTGATAGAGCAGATTGGTCGACATCTGGCAGTTTGCCAAGGTCAACCCACTACACCAAGATATGTGTAGTCACTTTACTGAAAATAAATGCAGTTGGCTAGGCAATGTTAAAAGATGGTTATTCAAGTTTTCCAAAAAAGGAACATTTCTTTTGCTACCTATTTTTCCTTCATACACATACATTGGAACAAGCAACAACACTCCAGGTAGGATTTGTTCCAGTTCTAGGAAAAGAAGGCAGCTTTAATACCATTCAGAACAAATCAGTGACAGTTGCAGCTGTCAAGATTAGTTAGGAAGTACTTCTGGGAACAACACTTTAAAGATAGTGCAAGTATTCCGTCATTGAACTGTTAAAGGAATATACACTCTAACATGCAAAGCTGAGGTGTTACTGGAACCTTGGGCACTGATTCACTCCACTTCTCTTCAGACAACTGAGAAGTATACATTAGGAAGCTAATCACAGTAGGTTTGTTCCATAGCGAATGTAAAAGACAGGCATCCATAGAAAATTCAGATTTTCAGTGGTATGGACTATTTTCTCATGTTATCTATCAATTTGTAGCTATCTGTGATAGAAGAATGTTACATGAGTTCTAATTTAGGCTAATTGGGATGAATCTGGACATCATTGGAAAAAAATTATATGCAACTTCAAAAGACAAATCAATCTAGTTCATGGCAATTCAGTACCACAAAATATCTGTGAATTGTTTCCTATAACTCAATACTTTCTTTTTCATTTGACACACAAAGACTTTCTTGTGACATCACAAAGACTTTCTTGTGACACCAGGCTAGAAAGGACCAGATTTCTAAAAACATGTGGTTTTACCAGATGGCAACAAGATTTTAACAATGTCTCCAGACAGAAAAACTCTACTGGAAGTAGTTTGTCAGGTGGTTTATGTGAAACTTCAGATGGAGTTCTGATGTGAAAGTGCTTCTTTTACCAGCAAGCTGTAAGTTTCATATCAAATACACCATAAAAAAGCAGTTTTCTTCATATGCATCTCAGGTCAGTTTCTGAGCACAAAAACTACAATTCATAGATATTACACCAGTTCCACTGAAGGGGGCTTATGGGAGAATTTCCATAAGAAATTAGACACTTCTGTGAGGAGATTGACGACATGGACTCCCATATCCAAATTGAAGACCCTTTATTTATCAGAAAGCTCCGTTTTATACCCTTGCAAAGCTGTCCACGCGCTCCAACTCAAATGCTTATTGGTTAACATACATTGTTCACGCACCTATTCTAAACATTCAATTGGCTAGCTTAGTTGTGTATCATTTCTCCTTGGTTTGCTCCAGGCGTTCTGCCAAAGTCCTCTGTTGCAAGTGATAAAGTCCTTATTTTAGTCTTGTTCAGAAACTCTCAAGGACATCATGACCTTCATTGATATAATATGTTCCCACAATTCCCCCTTTTTTGTTTTCAATGACCGAGGCATGTAGTTGTTGATATTGTCATTGAATCATTCCCTGAACACACTTGTTTGGATGGTCCATGGTCCTGCTGCCGTTGTCGTGATGATCACTGCTCCAAAGATGATCCATCCGACAACGTTCCCTTTTCTACCGCCGGTTTTACCCATTTTGCCAGGATCCACGTAGGTCCACTATCTCTAATGACACAAGCATAGCCTCTTCCCCATGTTACTAATTGAAACGGTCCTTCCCATTTTCCTTCCTTGTTTTTCACTAACACTTTAAGTTGCTCCTTATATGTTGACATTCCTTTTGACATAGCTTGCATATATTTCCCAATAGGAGGAATAACGTCTTCCCCTGCTAATCGTAAAAAGTTCATCACATATTGTACTTTCATTAATCTGTTTACTGGTGTGTCCCCAGATTCACCCTTTTTTTGTTTCTGCAAATAATGTTTTAATGTTTGGTGTGTACGTTCTATAATTGCCTGGCCTGTCGGAGAGTGTGGAATGTCAGTAACATGTTGTACTCCCCATTTTCTAAAAAACTGTCCCGTTGATTGTGAAACATATGCCGGGCCATTAACTGTGTTTATCTTTTGGGGGATGCCTAACATCAAAAAAGCATGTCTAAAATGATTCTTGTACATGTTTCACCACTCAATGCTGTCATACAAACCACCATTGAGTACATATCAATGGGGTACTGATAGACGAAAGGCTGGACATGAGCCGGCAATGTGCGCTGGCAGCCCAGAGGGCCAACCGTGTCCTGGGCTGCATCAAGAGAGGCGTGGCCAGCAGGTCGAGAGAGGTGGTTCTGCCCCTCTACTCTGCTCTGGTGAGACCTCACCTGGAGTACTGCGTTCAGCTCTGGAGCCCTCAGCACAAGAAGGATATGGAACTGTTGGAGCGGGTCCAAAGGAGGGCTACAAAAATGATCCGAGGGCTGGAGCACCTCTCCTATGAGGACAGGCTGAGAGAGTTGGGCTTGTTCAGCCTGGAGAAGAGAAGGCTGTGGGGAGACCTGATTGCAGCCTTTCAGTACTTCATGGAAGCCTATAGGAAAGATGGGGACAATCTTTTTAGTAGAGACAGCAGTGACAGGACGAGGGGTAATGGTTTTAAACTAAAACAGGGTAGGTTTAGGCTGGATATAAGGAAGAAATTCTTTACGATGAGGGTGGTGAAACACTGGAACGGGTTGCCCAGAGAGGTAGTGGAGGCCCCATCCCTGGAAACATTCAAGACCAGGTTGGACAGGGCTCTGAGCAACCTGATCTAGTAGTGGTGTCCCTGCTCGCTGCGGGGGGGTTGGACTAGATGACCTCTAGGGGTCCCTTCCAACCCAAAACTTTCTATGATTCTATGATTCTATGATCAAGAGATACATGTACATATTTTAATTTTCCAAATTCTGGGATGTGCGTCACTTAATACCACAAAGTCACCTTTAGCCAACAGCAGGTAAATAGTATCAGAATCACGTCCTGTCAATTGCTAACAACAGATCCAATCTTGTGCTATTAAGGACACTGTCATGTCTACCTTTGTGGTTAATGTTTTCATGGGCATATGAGACACAAAGATCCATTCCAGAGTCTTCAACTCCTGCGGGTTAAACACACCACTGACCTAAAAGAGCAAAAGGCTGGAAAAAAAAAATAAAACCCCATAAATTATACACAAATTTGTTGGTAAATTGACATTAATTCTGGAGGTAAAGACAATTGCAATTTTATCCGAAACTTTTTGTAAGACAGTTTTCGCTTCTGGCGTCAATCTTCGGGAAAATGACAAATCTGAGTCCTTTTTAACAAGGTAAATAGAGGGAACAACTCTTCACTTATGATGCCAATATTTTCACCTTTCAACAGAGTGAACAACATCATCTAGAAAGGCCATCTGAACCCTGAAAAGATTATAAAGTCCAGCTGTTTGTCCACAAGGAATTCTACTGCAGTAATTGAACTATACACACTTCTTGCAACCAAGGTCTTGGAAGATCAGGTCAGGAAGATGGTTCTCGCCGCGCCGCTTCTGGGTCGGGCCAGGCCGGGCAGGCGCACTGGGAGAGGGGGGGGGCCAGGCCGCGCCACCGGTTGCCGGGTGGGCTGTGTGCCCCGGCACGTATAAGGTTTGCTGACCCATCTGGTGTGGTGGCTGCTGGCGCTGCGGGCTGTGCTGTGTCGGAGGGGTTGCACGGCGTTATGCTGGAATTCACCCAGCTGCTGATTAATGGGATTGCCATCCTTATCAAAGCGTGATCGACACTGATTGGCAATGACGTCCTTTGCGGCAACATGGGCACATTCCTGTGGAAACATTAATGTGGAAACATTTTATGTCAACGAAGGTCATGATGTCCTTGAAAGTTTTTGAACAAAAGAAAATGAGGAAGTTATCAGTTGCAACAGAGGACTTTGGCAGAATGCCCAGAGCAACAGAAGGAGGCTGAAGATTGTAAAATGCAAGGCATAGCATCAAAGGAGAAATCATGCGTAGTTAAGCCAGCCAATCGAATGTTTAGAATAGGTGCGTGAACAATGTATGTTAACCAATAAGCATTTAGGTTGGAGCGCATGGACAGCTTTGTAAGGGTATAAAAATGCAGCTTTCTGATAAATAAAGGGTCTTCGATTTGGATATCGGAGTCCGTGTCAACAATCTCCTCATGTATACATGTTTACCCTCATATTTTCAGACAATTCCAGCGCTCTGGTTAGTGCAATGATTTCAACTTTCTGTGCCAATGCACTAACAGGTAACGGTTTAGCCTCTAATCCTCTATTCAATGTCACTATGGTATATCCAGCTTTTCGTTCTCCGTTACCCACAGAGGTGCTAACATCAGTGAACAGCTCCCAGTCTGGCTTTTCCAAAGGTGTATCTTTCAAATCTGGTCAGCTGGAATACACCTGCTCTATAACCTGTAAACAGTCACATTCTAGTTCTGATTTTCTTTTGCCCTGTGATATGTCAAACCCCAGGTACTCCACAGTTGTTTGCACAATCTGGGCTTTCTTTTGTGATACTCTGTATCCAGCAAGTCCCAAGAAATTCAACAGATTGACGGTGGCTCTTTTGCATTCTTGTTCTGAATTGGTCCTTATTAATATATCATTTGCATACTGTAGCAAAGCAACGGAAGGATGCTTACCTTGCCAGTCTTCTAATACTTTGACAAGTACGTTACCAGACCAGGTTGGGCTGTTCTTAAATCCCTGTGCTGTGAAATAGGGTACAAGGGCAAGTGCAGGGTCCTGCACCTGGGGAGGACCAACCCCATGCACCAGTACAGGCTTGGGGCGGACCTGCTGGAGAGCAGCTCTGCGGAGAGGGACCTGGGTGTCCTGGTGGACGACAGGTTGACCATGAGCTAGCAGTGTGCCCTGGCTGCCAAGAAAGCTAATGGGATCCTGGGATGTATTAGGAGGGGTATGGCCAGTAGGTCGAGGGACGTTCTCCTTCCCCTCTACACTGCCCTAGTGAGGCCCCATCTGGAGTACTGTGTCCAGTTCTGGGCTCCCCAGTTCAAGAAAGATGAGGAGCTACTGGAGAGAGTCCAGCGGAGGGCTACAAGGATGGTGAGGGGACTGGAGCATCTCTCCTACGAGGAGAGGCTGAGGGAGCTGGGCTTGTTCAGCCTGAAGAAGAGAAGGCTGCGAGGGGACCTAATAAATGCTTATAAATATCTGAAGGGTGGGTGTCGGGAGGATGGGGCCAGACTCTTTTCAGTGGTGCCCAAAGACAGGACAAGGGGCAATGGGCACAAACTGAAGCAGAGGAAGTTCCATCTGAACATGAGGAAGAACTTCTTCCCTCTGAGGGTGACGGAGCCCTGGAACAGGCTGCCCAGGGAGGTGGTGGAGTCTCCTTCTCTGGAGATATTCAAGACCCGCCTGGACAATGTCCTGTGCAGCCTGCTGTAGGTGACCCTGCTTCGGCAGGGGGGTTGGACTAGTGACCCACAGAGGTTCCCTTCCAACCCCTACCATTCTGTGATTCTGTGATTCTGTACATGTTGCAATGTACAGGGGGGGTACATGGTGTGTGGAGGTGTTGGGGAACTTCAAGATCAAGCAGAAAACAAAGGACTGTCAGAGGCCTCAGGCAAGAATACACCCAAGGCCATATAACTAGCACATCCTAAAGAAGTGGAGATAAACCAGCAGACACCAAGATAAGGAACCTGAGAAATCCACAGACTTCTCAGTGAGCAAACTCATGACCATGTATGGAAGGAAAGACTTAGAATTCATGGAAAGGACACTAAGAAGTACCACTTCTACATCCACCAGGGACCACCAGAGACCACCAAAGACCCCCACAAGAAACCTCACCCTCATGCGTAATGACTATGCAAATATGATAATTAGTTCCAGGAAACAGAATAAATACGTATGAACATTTCGGGAAACTTAATGCACATGTGTGTAACAGGGTGATATAAGCTTGGAGTGAGGCGACATACAGTATGCGCATTAGGAGGAGCGATCCCCCATGCATCTGGCGCCGTAATAAAGAATGCCTGCTTTTTAATGCTACATTGGCATTAAGAAGTTTTAATCCCAATTTTGGTGACACCTAGGGTAGTACCGTGCAGCAGTGTCAGACTTTCCCTTTCGAATGTGAGCAATTTCTGGCTTTCTTCTTCCAGAAAAATACAAAAGAAAGCATCCTTCAGGTCCAGTACTGTAAAACATTATTCTCAGATACTGACAATAATAAAGTATATGGATTAGGAACTACTGGATGCACATCAACTGATATCTGGTTAATTTCTCTTAAATTCTGTACTAACCGATACTCCTGTGTCCGGGGCTTTCTGACTGGCAAAATTGGAGTATTATATTCAGATTGACACTCTGTTAATAGTCCGTACTGAGTAAAGTCATTTATCAACAGCTCCAAACCGATTCTGGCTTCCAATTTCATAGGATACTGTCTCTTTCTTATCGGCTGTGCTCCAGGTTTCAATACATTTTTTACCGATACAGCATTTTTCACTCTTCCCGGTCTCTTGGTTGCCCGTACTGTAGGTATCACAGCATCCAGGATCCCCTCGAGGATGTTGATATCCTCCTATTATTTCATAGTCAATAAACAAAATTGTGCTTTCCAGGCAGTTTCTTTTGGTAGATGTAACTGTATCGATTTATCAGAAAAGGTTATTTGTGCTCTTAATTTACAAAGTAAATCTTGCCCTAAAAGAGGGACGGGGCACTCTGGCATATAGAGAAACTCATGAGACACCACTTTACCTCCAATTTTACATTCTATTGGTTCCAGAAATGGTTTCAAAGCTCACTCTCCTATGACCTCAAAAATAGGCATATACATATTACTTAAAGGTCCCTTACAACTAGTCACTACAGAATGGGTGGCCCCCTGTGTCTATCAGGAAATCTATAATTTCATTCCCTGAGCTGGAACCAGGGGATCGTCTGGGGAATTTTAATGTTCTCCCCCCGTCCCTGTCAGTCCGAATCTGAAATTCCCAATAAAATCAGATCAGCCTCCTGTGTAGACCCCCCTTGGGTAATCAATTTCTTCTTTGGGCATTCATTTTTCCAATGTCCTTCCTCCTTACAGTATGCACACTGATTTAATCCTAATGGGTGATTTACAACAAGGACAGACCCAAGGTTCCAGCCCTGGCCTCTGCCTCTTGCCGAGTTCCCCACAATTGTTGTGGCTAGTAATGGAGCCTGCAGCTTCCTATCTTTTATTTTTTCCTTTTCTCTGCTTCATCCCAATTAAGCTATTTCTGTCAGTTGAGATATAGACATTCCTTCTACTCCACCTTTTTTTTTTTGCAGTTTCTTTCTCCTGCTCATCCCCTGCACAACATACAGATACTTGCTTTTTCCTCTCCCCTCCCAAAACAGAAATACCAAATTTATCCAGGAGGCGCCTTGTGGACACAAACAGCACAACTTTCATACGGAAGGTCTAAACTGAAAGAAAGCTCTGCTGCAAATCTTTAAAGCCTGGCTCTGTTACTGTACACAGAGTACAAACGCCACAGAATACCAATTCCTTCCTCCTCAAAATAAGCAGCAAGAGAACAAAACTGAAATTTACTCTTAGGAGAAAACAAAAAACACCTGGCTGGTTCAGATTCCTTGGACCAGACCATAAAAGTAAAGACAGACTAATTATCAAATTACTGTGGCAGCGATGAACAGTAACTTACCCAATATACTCTTGTCATTCTTTACCTTCCCTGGCTTAACTAAATCAAAACAGCTGAAGAGGCAGAATTAAAGCAATCTTAGAAGCAGGCTGCCACTGCTGACATACGTCTTTGCATATCTCTTCAATATATGACATCAACACATCTCCTTCTCATTTACACTGTTTGTGAACACTTGGATTTCTATACAAAGTCACAAAAGCATCAAAATACAAAAGCATCAACATTTTCCAAATCGGCAACAAAACAACAGCAACTGCAATACAGTATTAAAGTGCAACAACCCAATTTCTGGCCATCGTACCCCATCACCCAATTCATAATTTGACCATCATTGCATGCAATATCTTTTCATTTTACCACATTTCTTTTGGATATCTGGGGTTTTTTTATACAAAGTCCTAAAGGCATCAACATATGGCAACTCATCTCATTTTTCCATTCTATGACAAAATAGCATTAATTGTAATATAGTACTATATTTTAAGGATCCGTTTCCATGCCATCTTTCACCATCCTCCAATTGATTACAATACCATTTTAATTTATCCCTAGTCATGGTGTCCCTTCTGAATTTACTCCAATGTTTTAGGACGCATCCCAAGAGAGAGCAAAGGGGAGTCTCCTGAGAAGTAGCACTGCCCATATTGGTACCGAATCCAACATTTCTTACACAAACCAATGTTTCTTACACAAACCAACATCTCTTAAACAAATACAAACCAACGTCTCTTACACACAAAATAAAACGAGGGATGTCTCCCATCGCTAAACAACGTGTAAGAAACAAAACAACAATGCTACCTCTGTGTATGTCTCCCAGTACAAGTTACGCAGAGCCCAAACGGGACAAAAATGTCCCCAAATGCCTGCTACTTCCCAAAAGACTATTCCTTTTTTCCTTACTTACTTATCAGAAAATACCTCTTTTCCAATAGTGTTGCACCGTTTTGTGGCTTACTGCCTGACTGCCGGACAGGGGTCGATGGAGTCCCTGATCAACAGGTCGGCGTGCACTGGAGTCCAGTCAGGCCGCTTCTCCACATCGGGTACAGCAAGACGATCCAGGCAAGGCTGTCAGTGCAGTCCCATGTGGGTCGCCAAAACTGTTGTCCCAAAAATGGGATCATTTACCCGGTGTGTGATACGCCAATATGCACACAGAGCAGAGGTATTGTCTTTATTGCATATTTGCACAGATATGGATGCTAGGTGAGAATTCCACAAAGCTAGCGCACCCCTTAGCAGTCACAAGGACTACATCCTCTTACAAAAACAAAGAAATTACTCATTACATTCTGATTGGTTCATCGCATTACACGCTTTTCTTTGAGGTATGCTCCTTCCTTACTTAACCACACATGCTTGCAAACTGGGGGGTGATGTGGGAAATAGATGTTTAGTTCGATTTTGCTATAGCTTTAGTTTAATTTTGTTATATAGCTTTGCAGCTATGTTAAGGTAAGAGTTAAACACTGTCATTTAGTTTAGTTCTGTTCTTTGTAACCTTGCTAACAAGGACTGCTGTGAGCTCAAATGTTGCTAACAAGGATTTGTGAGCTCAAATGTAGCTAACAAGGACTACTTGGAGACAAACGAAGAGAAACAAGGGCTGATAACCAGAACTTTGTTGTCTATAAGAAGCAACTCTCTAGCTGAAACGGTTTCTATGGTTTGGGACTCAGCCAACACAGACAACTCGGGAATTTTTGAGCCAAAGGTGAAAGCACACAGTGAGGAAGACTACGAGCCTTCATCCAGAAGACCCCCACAGACGACCACCAGATGACACTGCGCAAGTGCTAAAGAGGGGTGGGGTATGATAATGAATTCCTAGAAATAATTACAATAGTCCAGCCTACTTAGATAAGCTTTGTAATAAATAGGTGCATGCTTTGTGACTTGGTGTGCAAGTTAGGAGGAGCGATTGCCCTTGCACCCCGCGCTGCAATAAACATACCTACTTTATAACTCTCTGTGAGTTGTGAAGTTTCTCTCCGCACGTCAAGGGGGTGCAGTCTTTCTGGTTCTGAACTGAGTCAGTGGTCACAATCTCCCCCTGCTGCTTTTACCTTTTTCCTAGTTACCCTAAATCTTTATTAACTTCATGCTTCATTGGCAATCCTCCAGCTTTCGGTGCCTTCTGGGCTGGGTGTTCCCCTTTTATCAGTCTGTTAGCTCCTCTTCAAGGGCATAATTGTTAGTAAGGCATGCATTGTTTATACAAAGTAGTCAGGCCTAAAGTTAAACAATGTCACCACAACCTAAGCATTACTATGACCTAAATATTTCTGCCCAATATCACTGGGAGAGCAACTAGACTGTAAAAGATGCAGAAAACTTGTGCAAGCAAATTTTGTGGAAATTCTGAAACCCAACTGACCATCTCCTAGCAAAGTTTCTTTAAACATCTTTTGTAATCTTCTTATCTTTTTTTTTGTAAGCCTCCTCTTATATCTCAGTAATTTGTTCTTTGTGTTATTTGAACAATTTTACTTCTGCCATCCACTAGTGTTTTCTCACTTATCAGTTCTGTAGCTTTCTAAAACTCTGGAGATATCACCCAAAATAGCTCTGTTCTCCTATTCCAGTGCTGTTTCTTGCTGCTGTTCCCCACCATTTCTTTGTAAATAAGTTGGGATCTTAGTTCCTTCTGAGTTAACAGTCCTTGTGTTTTCTGTTGCTGTCTCATTACTATATAGATAGAAGACAAGGAAACAGTTAAGGATAAAGAACCTGAAATTACAAGGTAGGCAATGCAATGCTGGGTATTGCATTTTCTTGTCTGGCCTCTCTCTTGCATTGTAGAAATCATAATGCATGGCATATAATTAATCCAGCACAATAGAGAGGGTTTTTCCCTCCTTGGAAAATCTCTTACCAAAAAGGTTCTTGAAACAATCATGAGCTTATCCATCTCTACATTTCTGTAGAAATTAATCATAGGATCATAGAATGGTTTGGGTTGCAAGGGATGTTTAAAGATCATCTAGTCCAACCCCTGTCCTGTCATGGGCAAGGACATCTTCCACTAGATGAGGTTGCTCAAATCCCCATCCAAACTGACCTTGAACATTTCCAGGGATGGGGTATCCACAGTTTTTCTGGGCAACCTGTTCCAGTGCCTCACCACCCCCACTGTAAACAAATTTATTCCTTATGTCCAATCTAAACCTACTCTCTTTCAGTTTAAAGCCATTGCCCCTTGTCCTATCACTCCATGCCTTGGTAAAAAATCTCTCTCCATCTTTCTTAGAAGGCCCATTAAGTACTGAAAGGCCACAATAAGGTCTACCCAGAGCCTTCCCTTCTCCAGGCTGAACAGTCCCAACTCTCTCAGCTTGTCCTCATAGGAGAGGTGCTCCAGCCCTCCGATCATTTTTGTGGCCCTCCTTTGGACCTGCTCCAACAGCTCCATGTCGTTCTCGTACTGGGGGCTCCAGAGCTGGATGCAGGACTCCAAGTGGGGTCTCACCAGAGCAGAGTAGAGGGGCAGAATCATCTCCCTCGACCTGCTGGCCACGCTTCTCTTGATGCAGCCCAGAATACAGTTGGCCTTCTGGGCTGTGAGCATACATTTCTGGCTCATGTTGAGCTTCTCATCCACCAGTACCCCCAAGTCCTTCTCGGCAGGGCTGCTCTCCATCCCTTCATCCCCCAGCCTGTACTGGTAGCAGGGGTTGCCCCAACCCACATCCATGACCTTGCACTTGGCCTTGTTGAACCTCATGAGGTTCACACAGGCCCACTGGATGGCATCCCTTCCCTCAAGTGAATCAACTGCACCGCTCAGTTTGGCGTCATC
The DNA here is from genome assembly GCF_030867145.1 of Opisthocomus hoazin. Lineage (NCBI taxonomy): Eukaryota > Metazoa > Chordata > Aves > Opisthocomiformes > Opisthocomidae > Opisthocomus > Opisthocomus hoazin. Next base: position 34,560,590 of record NC_134453.1, read on the forward strand.
TGCAAATTTGGTGAGGGTGCACTCAATACCTCTGTCTATGTCATTGATGAAGATACTAAATAGTATACGTCCCAGTATGGACCCCTGAGGGACACCACTCATTACTGGTTTCCACTTGAACAGTGAGCTGTTCACTGTAACTCTTCGGATGCGGACATCCAGCCAATTCCTTATCCATCTAACAGTCCATCTGTCAGCCCATATCTCACAGAGGCAAGAATGTTGTGAGGGACTGTGTTGAAGGCCTTACAGAAATCCAGATAGACAACATCCATAGCTTTTCCCTTGTCCACTGATCTAGTCACTCCATCACAGAAGGCCACTAGAGTAGTCAGGCATAAATTGCCCTTGGTAAAGCCATGCTGCCTGTCTTGAATCACCTCCCTGTTTTCCATATGTTTTGACATGTCTTCCAGGAGGACCTTCTCCATGATCTTACTGGGCATGGAGGTGAAGCTGACTGGTTGGTAGTTCCCAGGGTCCTCCTTTTTATCCTTTTTAAAAATGGGGGTTATGTTTTCTTTTTTCCAGTTACTGGGGACTTCACCTGACTGCCACAACTTTTCAAATATGGTGGAGACCAGCTTGGCAACTACATCTGTCAGTTTCCTCAGGATCCTGGGATGCATCTCGTCAGGTGCCATGGACTTGTGCACTTTCAGGTTCCTCAGGTCTTGAACCTGATCTTCTCCTACGATGCGAGGGCCTTCATTCCCCCAGTCCCTGCCTTGAGGTTCAGGAACTTGAGAGATGTAGGAAGAGTGATTACCAGTGAAAACCAAGGCAAAAAAAATTGTTGAGCACCTCAGCCGTCTCCATGTTGGTTGTCACTAGGTCTGTCTTATTGATCAGTGATGGTACATTTTCTTTAATTTTTCTTTTCTGGCCATTGTACCTGTTGAAGCCCTTGTTCTTCTTTGCATCCCTTGCCAAATTCAGCTCCAACTGTGCCTTAGCTTTCCTGATCCCATCCCTACACATCTGGGCAACATCCCTATATTCTTCCCAGGATACATGTCTGTTTTGGTTTGGCCTGGGTAAATGCCAGGTGCCCACCAAAACCGCTCTGTCACTCCCCCTCCTCAACTGGACAGGGGAGAGGAAATATGACGAAAGGCTCGAGGGTCGGCATAAGGATGTGGGAACATTCTATATCAACGAAGGTCATGATGTCCTTGAGAGTTTCTGAACAAGAGAAAAATAAGGACGTTATCACTTGCAACAGAGGACTTTGGCAGAACGCCCAGAGCAAACGAAGGAGAAATCATGTACAGCTAAGCCAGCCAATTGAATGTTTAGAATAGGCGCGTGAACAATGTATGTTAACCAATAAGCATTTGGGTTGGAGCGCGTGGACAGCTTTGCAAGGGTATAAAACGGAGCTTTCTGATAAATAAAGGGTCTTCGATTTGGATATGGGAGTCCGTGTCGTCAATCTCCTCAAATGGTGACCCCGACGTGATCCAGGACAAGTCCGGGATGCTATCCAGGACCCAGGGACGGATTTAGGGATCAATAAAGCGCACTCCAGAGTAGCAGCGTCCGGAGGAGACGTCTCGGCTGAGCGATCATCTTGCTGGCTGGACCAAGCGGACAAAGACCCCGGGGCAATACAGACAACTTTTCCATTACCGCCGTGATCAGGATCAGGTGAGCAGCCGAGAAATGCGATGGGAGTGAATATGTCAGCTGAAGAGAAAGGGATTGTTAAAATGTTAAAGCAAATTTTAAGGAAGAGAGGGATTAAATATGAAGAACGGACTTTAGAGCTGTTGTTAGCCTGTCTCAGAAGTAATGGAGTGCCTGCAGAATCACCGCATGTTTTTGATGTTTTAACTTGGAAAGAGGCAGGAGCTGTGAGCAGGGGCCGGCGCCATAAGCAGGGGCTGGGTCCAACAGACCCTGAGCGGGAATCAGGTCTGTCCCCCCCCGGCTCACTGAAGGATGGGACAGTCAGCTAGAAAGGAGCAAAAGCTCCATCAAAAGATTTTACAAAGAATTTTGAAAGAAGAAAGTCTTGTAGCTTAAAATTCCTGAGGAAATCATTACTTGGAAAACAGTGCATACAGCTTTAAATGCTCTAAAACCCGCAGAAACTATCTTACAAGCAGCTGCTGCTCCTCCACCGCTATCTCCAAAGCAGGGACAGAGCCGCAGTCTTTTGAAATATTTAATCCTACATACAATGAAAATTCCTCACCCAACGCGAGAAATGCGGGAGGTAAATCCACCAGAACCTGACAATCCTTCAAATCCAGAGAAACGGGAAGTGGGGTGCAAAACCCGGCACCCCGAAAGTGTACAACAGGGTCCCTCTACAGCAACTTCCTCCATGCTCAGGATCGGTGCATCCCCCTGAGAAAGAAATCGAGCAAAGGAGGCAGGAGACCCACATGGATGAGCAAGGAGCTTCTAGCAGAGCTCAGGTGGAAGAGAAAGGTCTATGCAATGTGGAAAGAGGGACAGGCCACTTGGGAAGAACACAGGAATGTTGTCAGAGCATGCAAAGATGCAACAAGGAAGGCTAAGGTCCACCTGGAATTGAATCTGGCAAGGGATGTCAAGGACAACAAGAAGGACTTCTTCAAGTACACCAGCAGCAAACGGAAGACTAGGGAAAATGTAGGGCCGCTGCTGAACGAGGTGGGTGTCCTGGTGATGCAGAGGATGCAGATGATTCTGTACATGTTGAGATGTTTCACCACTCAATGCTGTCATACAAACTGCCATTGAATACGTATCAACGGATACATGCACATATTTCAATTTTCCAAATTCTGGGATGTGCGTCACATCTGTTTGCCATAATTGCAGTGACTGCAATCCTCTTGGATTTACTGCTACTGTTGGTCCTTTTGTTATCTGCTGACAGTCTCGACATGCTTATATGATTGCCTTTGCTTCTGAAATTGGTAAATTAAATTGTTTTTTCAAATCTTTTGCTGACTGATGAAAAAACTCATGTGATATGCGAGCCTGTTGCCACGTGTCCGGAACTGGTAACATAAAGACTGGTTGTGTGAGTTTGTCTGCTCTTGCATTTCCTTCAGCACAAAATCCTGGCAGGTTGGTATGACAGACATAATATTCATATTCTCGTTGCTGTAATAACAGCCATAATTCTTTCATTTGATTGAATAACAATTCATGATTAATCTGTTTTAAAAATGATCTTTCCAAGCGTTGCACCACTCCAGCTACATAGGCCGAGGCCGTGATAATATTAACTGGTTCTTTCATCCATTTTTCAAATACTTCAATTATTGCTCGTAATTCTATAATTTGTGGGGAGGACTGTAAAATCACTACATGTGATTTCCACTGTCCATTTTCAAGCCAAGTCAGGGCTGCCTTTCCAGTTTTTCCACTGCCATCTGTAAAAACTGTTGGCCCATTTACTGGAGTGGCCCTACACTTAGGTTTCTGTTCTAAACACTGTTGCTCCGTAAAAGTAATCAGGCGATGACTTGGATGTTGCACCTTTATCTGTCCAGTAAAAGCTGCTAAAGCAATCTGTAAAAACTGGCTATTTTGTAAACACCATTGTAAATATTGCTCTGTCATAGGAATGATAATAGTTTTGGGTTCTTTTCCACTCAATTCCACAATTCGGTTTCTACCTTTCATGATTAACTGTGCAAACATTTCTGGTCTGGTCGTGATTGTTTTTTGAGGCTGGTGAGATTAAAACTGCCATTCCAAAATTTTTAATCTTTCTGTTTCTGGCTCTTTGTCTACCCATTGCATTATCAGTCCTATGGGTTGAAAATCATTATTAATGATTAATAATTCTATAGGATGTCCATACACAATACGATGTGCTTGACTTTGACTTAAAATTTGTTCTACCTTTTGCAAGGCCTGTTCTGCTTCTTTTGTTAGTGATCTGGGAGCTGTTAACTCTGTATCTCCTTTTAACAATCCAAACAACGGTTGCAATGTCTGATTGTCAATGCCCAATAAATTCCTCACCCAATTAATGTTTCCTAACAAAATTTGCACATCGTTAAGTGTTTGAACATTCACTCTTATTGACACCTTTTGAGGTTCGATGGTGTGGTCTAATATTTTCCACCCCAAATATTTCCATGGTGTGACGCTTTGCACCTTTTCAGGCGCAATTTGTAATTGACAGACCTCCAACATGTTACACAATTCTTATTTAATCTGTTCAATGTTGTCTTTTCCTGCTATTAGTATATCATCCATATAATGATACACCAATAGCTGTGGGTATTTTTCTTTAAATGGTCTCAATGCTGCATCCACATAAATTTGACACATCGTTGGTGAATTTTCCATTCCTTGAGGCAAGACTACCCATTGATACCGTTGCACCGGTCCTTGTCTATTTGTTGTCGGCACTGAAAACACAAACTTAACACTACCATCAGGATGGATTGGTATAGTAAAAAAACAGTCCTTTAAATCAATGACTAAAACACTCCACTCCTTAGGTATCATAGTTGGTGACGGTAATCCTGATTGCAAAGGTCCCATATCCTCCATAACTTCATTGATTCGTCATAGATCTTGTAACAATCTCTACTTTCCTGAATTTTTCGGTATCACAAAAACAGGTGTGTTCCAAGGACTAACTGATGGTTGAATATGTCCTGCTTGAAGTTGCTCTTGTACTAACTGCTGTAAAATGGCGACCTTTGCTGTTAAAGGCCACTGATCTACCCAAACTGGTTTGTCAGTCTTCCATTTCAGTTTGAGTACTGGTCGCTGATCAGTGACCATTACTAAAAAGACTTCGTTGATTTTGTTGATAACACACATTTGAACTGACCTAACAAGTCTCTGCCCATAAGGTTCATTGGGATTTGTGCCACATAAGGTTTTGTCCAACATACTAATCCATCAGGCATGGTAAATGCCACTGCAAATTTGCTCATTTTTGTTGTTGTATTATCTCCAACTCCTGCCAAAGTTCCTTGAGGGATGGTAACAGGCCAATCCTTTGGCCACTCTGCTTCCGATACGACAGTGACATCAGCTCCTGTATCTATTAACATATCAAATTGAAATGATACATTATTTATTGTTAGTGTGACAATCATTTTTGGTTTTTTATTTTGAATCTCGAGAGCCCACATTATTTGTTTTTCTTGTCCTGTTGATCCAAATCTTCTGCTACCTCTTTCTTTGTTTTCAACACAAGGCACGTTATTATAAAATAGCACAAGTTGTGCTAAACGCGTTCCGGCCTGGATGGAGACAGGGGGGGCTAGGCGTCCACACCATTGCTTGTATAGGTCCTGTATAATCTGCATCAATGACTCCAGGTAAAACAAAAATTCCTTGTACCGTTACACTAGAGCGTCCCAATAATAAGGCACTAAGGCCATGTCCCAGGGGGCCATGGGCATTAACTGGTATTCTATGCACGCTATTGTCCGTTAAAGTAATATCCTCAGTGGTTAGGACATCCACTCTGGCACTTTCCCTAGTTTTGGCTGTGAGTTGGTCCAGACACCCTGACTGTTGTTTTGTAAAAACTGAGGTTGTTTTAAAGCATTCAGGGGCATTTGTGTCTTGGCGCGGCCCTGACCCGCGCTGCGCCTCCAGTTTCCCTGCTGCTGATTAATGGGATTGCCATCCTTATCAAAGCGTGATCGACACTGATTGGCATAATGACGTCCTTTGCGGCAACATGGGCACATTCCTGGCATACGACATCCTTGAGGTCCGCTCTGTCACCTTCCTTGACCTTTATTACATTGATAACTGAAATGTCCTTGCTGTCCACAGGTATAACACCTTCTTGATTCTAAGGGCTTCATCGCGGCTGCAAAAGCTCCCGCTAACATTGTAGCTTGTTGTTCCAAAGTTCCTACACGATTGGCTGCTTCTACCATTTCTACTAAGGTGGCATTTCGTGGTAAGGCGATCAATATCTTTTTACAATCAGCATTCGCATTTTCTAAGGCCAATTTTATTAATAATGATTCTCTGTGTTCCGGATGTTCAATTTGCTTTTCTACTGTCTATAAAAGTCATATAAGGTTCAGAAACCCCTTGTTTGATAGAGGTAAATGAAATTGGTTGCTTGCCGGCTTCAGGCAAGGTTAAAAATGCCCGTAAAGCCATCCGAGCTGACTCTCTTGAAACCTCCGGCAATATTCTCGATTGCAATTCAGGGTCTGCAAATCGTCCTGCACCAGTATAATGATCCACGTCAACTCCTAACAAGGGATCTCCTTGTTGGCGTCCCAGATTCTCCACCGCCTTTATTTCACAATACTCAACAAATTTGTCTCTCCATAATAGCTTTTGTGTTGGTGTTAAAATCAACGAAGCCAATTGCTGACAATCATATGGAGTAACTAATTGTCCACACAGCACATTCTCCAATAATGTTTGTGAGAATGGAGATTGTAATCCATTCTGCACAACAGCCTTCCTTACTTCCTTTATCAATTGCCAGTCAAAAGCTTGATATTGAGGCGGCTGGTTTGGTCTAAAAGTAACTGGAAACGCCATATCTATCTTCTCTCCATCCTTTAAGCCATCCGTTCTTATTTTTCTCCACCTCTCCCTAATAGACTCCCTCTTCTTGCGTCCCGTTTTTCCAGCCCTTTGAATTAATTCCTGTTCACTGCTGCTATCATTATCTGTTTTTCGTAAAAAGCGCTTAATATGTTTCTTTCTCGATCTTAAAAGGAGAGCCCTCCCGTTGAGTCACGAGCTTCAGGGAAGACCCCCTTGCTTTCTAAACTCTCTCTCAGAGGAGAGTCTAGGTGCGGCTGGGTCAACTCCTAGTCCCAGACTTGGTCAACTGATGTGCGGAAAGCAGACTCCACAATCTGTAAGATTGTAAAGTAGGTATGTTTATTTGGCACCGGGCAGCACGGGGGGTAGTCCCACTAAAGTTGTGCGCGCCGAGCAGCAACTTGTCTCTTCAATTTATACAATCAAATATTACATATACATTAGATTTCCCGATACGCCTATACATATGCATCTATCCTCATTGCATATCAAAATCAGTTCCGAGAAATAATTTCCATATTATAATTAGTTCCAAGAAGTAATTTCCTTAGTCTCCTCCCAGCTGCGCTTGCGCAGTGCCTCCTAGTGGTGGTCGTCGGGGGTCCCAAGATGAAGGCCCATCCTCTTCATCACGGTGTCCGCTGATTGATTAACCTTTGTTTCTGAGCAAACTCAGTTCTCTTCTGGCTCCCATCCATACAGCAGGGTCGGTCTTAACCGGTTCCAGGCGACTCCCAGCCCCTATCAGGAACTAACCCCTTTGTATGGAGATGCAAGACTCTCTGCTTCGGTTAATTTAGACAATAGATAGGCACTATCAATTCTCTTTAAATGCACCACAACTATTAGATAATGCTACTTCTACCCCTTCCTTCAGGAGGGCTTTTCTTATTTAAAATGATGAAAAAACACAAAGGATATGAGATTAGTGAATGGATTAAAACTAAACAGAAAGAAATGAACCAAAGACGGAATGATTACATTTCCTATCAAGGTAAGAACAGGAATAAATTAGATTAGAAGCACAATCTGGATCAATCAGTAATAAAATAAAACATGCATAACTGGGAAACCCGTCACTGATATATTTTGGAGCAACTAACATGCAAACTCTCAAGTTTAAACTGCACAGCTAGTAACTAGCTCATTGTACCTCCCCTATGCTATAAAATATTTTCTTAAGTAAAGTTACCCAAAGAAGTCTTCAAACACATTTGTTTTGAGTATGAGTATTTTAATTATAACACTATACCCAGGCTACAATAATACATTGACACATACCACGAGATTGTATATGACAAAACATTCCCTGGAAAATTATGATTGAGCAGAAACATCAGGAATTGACAGGAATTTCTCATTTTAGAAATGTGATATCTTACCTGAAAAGCTTGCTTGACAAAGTAAGCTTAAAAGATACACATCTTTTTTTTCTCTACTTTCTGCAAGATTTTAGAAAAAAAAGACACTTCTATTTCAAAGTGTGACTCCTTGAAGAAAACACACACAGAATATTTGTGATTAGTAGAAAAAAGTCCACTGCAAATTGAATTTGTGACTTTACAAGTGAAAATACAGCAGCTGAATGACCAATAAGTTTGAGCGTTGATATTTTATAACTACCTCTTATATCAGTAAGTTTGTGGGATAGTAACGGAAGATTGGCAAGGAGGATTATAAACACACTCAAGTGACTTGCAGCTGGTGTGTAGAAAAACACATATATCATACTAACTGTTGTTTAGCCTTGTGTGCTTGATAAGTAGAACAACTGTGTTTAGATAACAGAGACCTGTGAAAGACTTGAAGGCACCCTATAGAACAAGCTTGAGATTCCTGCCCTGATGTGGGAAAGATCTTGTGACAACAAGTCTCGTGAGGAGTGGCTGAGGGAGCTGGGACTGTTTAGTCTGGAGAAGAGGAGGCTGAGGGGGGACCTTCTTGCTCTCTACAACTACCTGAAAGGAGGTTGTAGTGAGGCAGGTGTTGGTCTCTTCTCCCAAGTAACTAGCAATAGGACGAGAGGCAATGGCCTCAAGTTGCACCAGGGGAGGTTTAGATTGGATATCAGGAAAAATTTCTTTACTGAAAGAGTGGTCAGGCATTGGAACAGGCTGCCCAGGGAGGTGGTGGAGTCCCCATCCCCGGAGGTGTTCAAAAAACATGTAGATGTGTCACTTCAGGATACGGTTTATCAGGCATGGTGATGTTGGTTTGACGGTTGGACTTGATGACCTTAGAGGTCTTTTCCAACATATGATTCTATGATTCTATGATAAGATCAAAGCACAGTGAAAAACTACACCTCTGTGAATCCCTGATATACAGGCGAAAGCAGCAGGTTCAGTAACACACTCTAGCAAGGCTCCTTCTGCCTGTGTTCCCGCTTGTGTGCCTCTGCCCGAGTGCTGTGTCGGAGATCCCCCGGTTTATGAGGTAACGAAAATAAATTTACTCTTTGCATTTCATCTGTGGTTTTGTGGTTGTTCCCGCATCCTGCCTGTGTCGGCTCACACAAAGTTCTACAATATGAATTTTATTTCATGTTACCTATCATCTGATCTACTTTAAATATCAATTACAATGCAGGAAGTTCATAGACATGAATCCTCAGGAGGCTTATGCATATCACTAAGAAAAGTAAAATAAACGGTTACAAACCTGCAGCCTGAACTTTGAGATGAATACATGCAAATTGTGAATGTGCTTTTTTCAAATGATTGCACTTATTATTTCCTATTGACTCACGGTTGTTGGAAGAAATGAATAATACATTTGAATGTAGTGTAGAAGTTCAACAATCACAAATACAGATAGTATATATCCATCTTCTATGCATGCATAATACTACAGCTACAGGTTGTCATCTGTTTTTACTACTAAAACACCAAATAATTTATAATGAAGAACTGTAAAATATATATAGAACACTGCATTAATCATGTACAAGTACTAATCTCATCCAACATTTCTGTAAATCCTCCATTAAACTGATTTTAGACTGAACTGAAGACTTACATGGATCAAGTCATTGTTCCTTGGAATACTAACAGAGAGATATAAAATGCTGTGCTATTTCATGTCAAGATTATTTGCAGATCACTTCGCTATTTCAAAGAATACTAGTGACTAAAATACAGCACAATCCACAGTAAAACTAATGCTTATTCCTTTTCCTTAATTCAGGAGGCAAACTACTAAATGACAATTGAGAGATCAGCTTACAGTGCTCCTAAATTATTTGATTAATTCTGTACCCTGCTAATGCAAACAAAGAAACAGGAGAGCCTTGTGCAGCTATTCAAATACATTGTCAAATAAGAAGGAATTAACTATTCGAATGCTAACAAAAGTCTTGCTTTGCATTTACACATTCCACATCGTCTTACAAAGTGATTCTATTATAAACCATTAGTCAAACCAACAATCACAACTTGTTATGCATGGAAAACATACATATAAATGAAAATTTAACCATTATATACTGAATGGCTGCTGAAAGTACACAGCCTATGCATTACCTAAAAATCCTTTGTAATAACCTAAAACTTTACCAAAGTAAAGAAATGTCACATGAGAACATGTGTGTGATTGTACACATCATGCTTGTATTTACTTCAGAATGAATTTGGAAACATAAATTCTCAGGAGACTTAAACATAGAAAATTAATGGTTACATATCATTTCCAGTCAACTTGAGAAGAAACTGATACATATGGACATGCATGTTATTTTCCTTTAATCATAGTTCACTCCAGGTACAATTTGAAAAATATTGTGCCATAAAAATGTTCACAACTTCTAAAGTATTTTGGCAAAGATAATGAATATTCAACATCGGCAGGGCTGTTGAAAGTTCATGTACTACAGAAACAAAAAAAATGCCTTCATTTGGTAGCATAGTTCTTGTGTAAAAATAAAAAAAAAATAATACACCCTAGTAATGGCATCCACAAGGAACCAGATACTTGGCACCAAAATAAGACAGAGCAGCAAAGGGTTTATTGCAAGTAACACTGCTAATGTAGAGTCCAGCACTTATTTTAGGATGCAAACAAGCATGGCAGAGTTCAGTCTTTCCAAATCATGAGTTTGACTGGGGGGAGGCGAGAAAGTCTGTGTCAAGGTCTTTAATAAAGCAGATGTGACTCACTGTACTCTCATTTAAAATCAGAAACTGAGCTTCCTCTCGTTTTTCCACTGAAACAATGACAGCAGCATGGAGGCAGTGCTCCTTTAGAAGATGTATCTACTCACAGGAAAATAAGTTCAATTAAATCATAATATCTGACAGTGAAGTTTTGTGGTACAGTGCTCAAACACTTCCTTTGGTCTGTCTCTGAAGAACAGCCACGAGCAGGTCGAAAGCCTAAGGGTAAGAATCAGAGACAGAGGCAACAAAGGGAACCTTGTGGTTGGGGTCTACTACAGGCCTCCTGATCAAGGGGAACCTACTGACGAAGCCTTCTTCCTCTAGCTCAAGGAGGCTTTGCGCTCACAAGATCTCGTCCTGCTTGGGGACTACAACCACCCCGACATCTGCTGGAAAAGTAGCATGGTAAGCTGTAGGAAATCCAGGAGATTCCTAGAATGCATTGAGGATAACTTTTTAAGCCAGATAATAGACACCCCTACCCAAGGGGATGCAATACTGGACCTGATGCTCACTAATGCAAGTGAGCTTATTGGCGACATCAAGACCGGAGGCAGCCTGGGCTGCAGTGATCATGCGTTGGTGGAGTTCACAGTCCTGAGGGTTATGGGAAAGGCAAGAAGTATAGTCAGGACCCTAAACTGTAGGAAAGCTAACTTCCAGCTCCTCAAGGAGTTAGTCAGTAGGACCCCCTGGGAATCGGTCCTCAGGGACAGGGGGGAAGAACAGAGCTGGCAGATCTTTAAGGATGCTTTCCAGAGAGCGCAGGAGCTCTCAGTCCCCAGGTGTAAGAAGTCAGGCAAGGAAGGAAAGAGACCGGCATGGCTGAGTCGAGATGGGCTGGTCAAACTAAAGGGCAAGAGGGAACTGCACAGGCAGTGGAAGCAGGGACAGGTATCCTGGGAAGAGTATAGGGATGATGCCTGGTTGTGTAGAGATGGGGTCAGGAGTGCCAAGGCGCAGCTGGAGCTCAATTTGGCAAGGGATGCAAAGAATAACAAGAAGGGCTTCTACAGGTATGTCAACCACAAAAGGAAGGTTAAAGAAAGCGTACCCCCCCCCTTGATGAACAAGAATAATGACCTAGCATCAACAGACGAGGAGAAGGCTGAGGTACTCAACAACTGTTTTGCCTCATTCTTCACTGGAAACCTCTCTTCTCTCTTCTCTCGAGTGGATGGACTGAAAAGCAGGGACTGGGGGGTAAAGCCCCTCCCACTGTAAGAGAAGACCAGGTTCGGGATCACCTGAGGAACCTGAACATGCATAAGTCTATGGGACCTGACGAGATGCATCCCAGAGTCCTGATGTCATGGCCAAACCACTGTCCATGATATTTGAAAGGTCATGGCAGTCAGGCAAAGTCCCTGGTGACTGGAAGAAGGGAAACATTGGGCCCATTTTTAAAAAGGGTAGGAAGGAGGACCCTGGGAACTACCGACCTGTCAGCCTCACCTCTGTACCTGGGAAGATCATGGAACAGATCCTCCTGGAAGCTCTGCTAAGGCACATGGAGGACAGGGAGGTGATTCGAGACAGCCAGCATGGCTTCGCCAAGGGCAAGTCCTGCCTGACCAACCTGGTGGCTTTCTATGATGGAGTGACTACATCAGTGGACAAGGGAAGAGCTATGGATGTGATCTATCTGGACTTCTGTAAAGCCTTCGACACAGTCCCCCACAACATCCTTCTCTCTGAATTGGAGAGATGTGGATTTGATGGGTGGACCGTTCGGTGGATAAGGAATTGGTTGGAAGGTCACAGCCAGAGGGGAGTGGTCAATGGCCAAATGGACACTGGTGACAAGTGGTGTCCCTCAGGGGTCCATACTGGGACTGGTGCTGTTGAATATTTTCATCAATGACACAGACAGCGAGATCGAGTGCACCCTCAGCAAGTTTGCAGATGGCACCAAGCCGAGTGGTGCCGTTGACACACCAGAAGGACAGGATGCCATCCAGAGAGACCTGGAAAAGCTGGAGAAGTGGGCCTGTGTGAACCTCATGAGGTTCAACAAGGCCAAGTGCAAGGTCATGGATGTGGGTTGGGGCAACCCCTGCTACCAGTACAGGCTGGGGGATGAAGGGATGGAGAGCAGCCCTGCCGAGAAGGACTTGGGGGTACTGGTGGATGAGAAGCTCAACATGAGCCAGAAATGTATGCTCACAGCCCAGAAGGCCAACTGTATTCTGGGCTGCATCAAGAGAAGCACGGCCATCAGGTTGAGGGACATGCTTCTGCCCCTCTACTCCACTCTGGTGAGACCCCACCTGGAGTACTGCGTCCAGCTCTGGAGACCCCAGCACAAGAAGGATATGGAGCTGTTGGAGCAGGTCCAGAGGAGGGCCACAAAAATGATCGGAGGGCTGGAGCACCTCTCCTATGAGGACAAGCTGAGAGAGTTGGGACTGTTCAGCCTGGAGAAGGGAAGGCTCTGGGGAGACCTTATAGCAGCCTTTCAGTACCTGAAGGGGGCCTATAGGAAAGATGGGGAAAATATTTTCAGCAGGGCTTGTTGCGATAGGACAAGGAGTAATGCCTTTAAACTAAGGGAGGGTAGATTTAGACTGGATGTAACAAAGAAATTTTTTTATGATGAGGTTGGTGAAACATTGGAACAGAATGCCCAGAGAGGTAGTGGAGGCTCCATCCCTGGAAGCATTCAAGGCTGGGTTGGACGGGACTCTGAGCAACCTGGTCTAGTTGAAGATATCCCTGCTCACTGCAGGGGGGTTGGGCTAGATGACCTCTAAAGATCTCTTCTAACCCTAAGCATTCTATGATTATACGATTCTGTGATTCTAATTTGGCTTGCATCTAGTGCATCCATAATTAATTGGTGGTCTTTTTCAGTGTTTCTCTCCCATTGGGCTAATAGATCAGATAAGAGCTAGTCATTAGTTCCTAATGCCGGTAGAGAAGATTGCAATGGTTGGTTTAATTTGTATAAATTACTTGTTGCTGAGCTTATTTTGTTTTCTAAAGCTTCGGTATCTATGCTGTTTAGCACTTCTGATCCAGTTCCTAAGACACCAATCACATCTCTCCTTGATCGTTCTGGGGAGGTGTGGGTTCCTCTGTGCAGCCATGCTAATCATTCTACATAAGATGTATTCAGGAATGGTTAGCAGGTAGGTTTAATTCCAGACATATTTACTTGCATCAACAGTTCCACTCATTTGAGAGACCATGAGGGGTTAAATAGCATTCGCTGTTGTCCTATGTTTTTCATTATAGAATAACAGAATCTTAGAATCATAAAGGCTGGAAAAGACCTCTAAAATCATCAAGTCCAACCATCCACCCAACACCACCATGCCTACTAAACCATGTCCTGAAGTGCCACATCTACACGTTTTTTTAATACCTCCAGGGATGGTGACTCCACCACCTCCTTAGGCAGCCTATTCCCATGCCTGACCACTCTTCCAGTAAAGCAAATTTTCCTAATATCCAATCTAAACCTCCCCTGGTGCAACTTGAGGCCATTGCCTCTCGTCCTATCACTTGTTACTTGGGAGAAGAGACCAACACCTGCCTCACTACAACCTCCTTTCAGGTAGTTGGAGAGAGCAAGAAGGTCTCCCCTCAGCCTCCTTTTCTCCAGACTAAGTAGCCCCAGCTCCCTCAGCCACTCCTCATGAGACTTCTTCTCTAGACCCTTCACCAGCCTCATTGCCCTTCTCTGGACACACTCCAGCAACTCAATGTCCTTCTTGTAGTGAGGGGCCCAAAACCGAACACAGTACTCCAGGTGCAGCCTCGCCAGTGCCGAGTACAGGGGCACGATCACCTCCCTAGTCCTACTGGCCACACTATTCCTGATACAAGCCAGGATGCCATTGGCCTTCTTGGCCACCTGGGCACACTGCTGGCTCATGTTCAGCTGGCTGTCGACCAACACCCCCAGGTCCTTTTCCGCCGGGCAGCTTTCCAGCCACTCTTCTGATAGAGGGGATTGTAAGAAATGTGAAACTATAACAAAAAGCCTTGATATTTTCTAGTTTTTAGTAGTCTTTAGTACTGTAACTTGTATTTCTGCATGCATAGTGATCTAACAATATAACTGTTACACTAATCCTTGTTTTCTCATTAAGGAATGTAGTGGAAGGACATGGGCACAAGCTATCACTTAGTCGTTAGACAAAATAATTAAGTGAAACAAAAGTGGTCTTGGTTCTTAGCAAATAATTGGGATAATTGTGGGATAAAAGAGACTCCTAAATAACTCTACTCGAGACAGCTCGGCCTTGGGAGGGCAAATGCGCTAAGCTACAGAGATAAGGAGGCACCAAGAGAGCAACAAGACCGGAGCAAAACTACCTGAAGGACATGATATACGTGATCCTGGAACTAAGTTTGTGCAGAAACAAATGTCACTCAGTGAACAGCGTGATGAAGAGGATGGGCCTTCATCTTGGGACCCCCGAAGACCACCCAAAGATACTAACAGACATGCGTGAAAGATATTTACATATGCTAATTAGTTCCTAGAAATATAATGAATATTTACATGTGTGATTGTATTTAACCTGAAGCAACAGGGTGTCTGGCGCGCACGTTTGGAGGAGAAATCCCCCGTGTGCCCGGCACCGCAATAAAGAATACCTGCTTAACAGTATACATTGTACTGTTAGGTTTTTTCCTACCGGGTCTTCGAATCAATTTGGCACCCCAGATGGGACTCATTGTGTTCGGCTGCGGGACCTGGTAAGAACAGGACCCCCTTGTGCCCTCGGGAGCCTTTTCCTGAAGGGGTTCCTCGCCTTATCTGGATCACCGCGGGAACAGAAAAGGACCATCCGTGAGTAAAGGTATTCTTTTACTACTTTTTACTAGCAACGGGGTTCGAGTCCCCTAAGTCGTAATTTAATTACGCAGGGAGAGTATATCGGGCTGCTAGCACCTTAGAGGTATATAGGGGTTCAAGTCCCCACTGTAGGAGTTTGAGTCCCCACTGGAGGGATTTGAGTCCCCACTGGACGTGGTCTTGACTGATATATGGATCATTATTCTGGAAATTGACTACGATTCTGGCAAACGGTTCGGATTGCAGTAACTCCGGGTTAATATTGTGTGACTGTGTGTGAGGCCTCTGTGTGAATGAGACATATAAACAAGTGTGAGTGTGGAGTTTTGACCTGCGGTTCTGTTCTCCCGCGAGGGAAGCAGCCGGTGAAAAACGAAGTGTAAGAAAATAGTGAATGTTTATTTTAAAGTAATTATCCCATTGTTGTTATCGACGGACTACTACTAGTGATAATCATAATAGTATGTTGTATTTGTTATAAGTGTCGTACAACGTTCCGGTGTAAAATCGCGGTTCAGTAACTGTTTCTCATAGCTTAAAGTATAGAATTTTGGTTAAGTAATTAGAACTATCGGCGTTAGAAGGATTTGTTTAGGTTTGTTTGTTAGGGTTTGCTGTACACTGATTAGGGAACAAAGAGGTAGACCTGCTGCATAATGGGAACTTCACAGAGCAAAGAGACTCTGAAGAAGAGCCCCTTGGGCTGTATTTTGCAACATTGGAAGGAGACAGGGGGACCCCCGGGAGGTAGTGTGAATATAAGGACATTAGTTAAGTATTGTAATCAATGGTGGCCTTTGTACAAATTAGATGATGAAGCAAAGTGGCCTGAGAATGGGACCCTGGATTATAATACTTTGCTACAGCTAATGTTGTTCTTGAGAAGAGAAGGAAAATGGGATGAGGTCTCATATGCCGATATGTTTTTCACTTTGCGAAATCACCCCGAGTGGCAAAAAGAAAGTGGTATAAATCTAGCCCCGCAGGGTCCCCTTGTGTTGGCATTGGAAAGGGATAGAAAGAAAGAGCCGGGAAAACTTAAGCGGTGTTGTTCTGCGTGCAGCATAGGGCAAAGGTGTCTAAAAACAAAAGGGAATCGGAAGAAATTGGAGGAGCGTATGGAGGATTTTGTGTCACCCCCCCCTCTCCCTGATGCTGGGTCAGCTGCGGGAACCCCCGCCCGTGCAGACAGGAACGAGTCCTCTGATGAGGGCGGAACGCCATCTAGCGGATCAAGTCCCATCACTGCTCGAACTCGTAGTAAGGTGGGACCCATCATCCAAGCCCCTTTAAGACAGGCGATGGGGCCGGGGGGGGGGGCAACCCTGATAAGAACACCCTTCCAAATGGAAGATATAGACAAATGGAGAGAAACTGTAAAGGAATACAGGGAAGATCCTAGCAGGGTAACCAGGAAATTTGAATGGATAGTTAAGAATTTGGATCCGGATTGGAAAGATGTGGATTTGATGTTAGAGGCAATGACAGAGACTGAGAAAGGAACTGTGTTAAAAACAGCAAGGGATCATGTGAGGGCACAAATTACTGCAGGTACTTTACAAGGGACAGAGGAACAACATGTTCCACTCAGAGACCCAGGGTGGGACCCTAATGATCAAACCCAGTATCGACTGTTACAGCAATACTGTATTTGGATTCAGTATGGGCTGGAACACGGGATCCCAAAAGCACTAAACCGGTCAGCCTTATATGAAGTAAAACAAGGTCCGACAGAGACCCCGACAGAATTCTTAGATAGATTACGAACAGCAGTGCGGAAATACACTACCATGGATCCAGCATCAGATGCAGCTAGACAGCAGCTAATATCTCTATTTATAGGACAGGCTGCTAATGATACTAGAAAGAAGCTGCAGAAACTTAAAGAACCAGATGTAAGGAATTTAGAGAAACTAGTGGAAGAGGCGTGGTGAGTGTATCGTAACAGGGATGAGAACAATAAGAGGAATTACGATCAAAGGAGACTAAAAAGCAATCAGTGCGCTCATTGTAAGGGATTCGGACATTGGCAAAGGGAATGTGCACAGAAGAAAAAGACACCCTGCCCCAGAATAGTTGCTGACCTACAGGATACTGAATGACGGGGACCTGGGGAATCCACCCTAGCGGAAAGACTAATATAGAATTACGGACTTCGTGCAAAGAAATCAAGAAATATTGGGGAGTAGGGAATGTTGCCAGCCTGTGCATGTGCTAAGCTGAAAAAATAGCTACAGTGACCTATTGACTTGATAAGAATGAAAATACTTGGGTTTGTTTCTCCTACAGACTGGTTAGTTATTGTGTGCTCTGTTCTTTCCATATCAGCCTCTTTTATCTCTGTTTTTGTGGGGATCCATGGTATGGACCTCTGATGGAATCTGTGGTTCCTACATATGATTTCACCACAGGTACAACTGTCGCCTCTCATACTTCAGGTTTATTGCTTCAGGGATATATTTTTCTAACCCTCTTAATCACAGAATCACAGAATCACAGAATGGTAGGGATTGGAAGGGACCTCTGTGGGTCATCTAGTCCAACCCCCCTGCCAAAGCAGGGTCACCTAGAGCAGGCTGCACAGGTAGCATGCCTGGCACAAACTGCACGTACCAAAATGCGCTCTGCACATGGGCAAATGCCCCTATAAAAGGACTGCATGTACTCCCCTGAGGGTGCATGCTTTTTTTTGGTTTTTTTTTTCCCTTCTCGCCTTTTTTCTCCTGGAACCTGTCCTTGTTGGAACCTCAGCGCCTGCATAGAGACTGAGTCAACTGGACATTGCTGGACATCGCTGGATCCGTGGTGGTGCTAACTGATCTCCCCTGTGCTCCTTTTCTTGCTTGCTCGGGTTGTCTGACTTTTTACTCCTTTTTTTCTTTCTCCCTCCCTTTCTTCTTTTCTCCTCTTGTCCTCACCCTGCTGCCTCCACGCCCAACCTCTGGTTCCCAGTTCACTGAAATAAAGTTTGCAAGGTTGCACGGCATCTGACTCTGTTTATGTCTTAATCTCGTCTTTGGGATTGTATCAAAACCTCCCCGACATTGGATCGGGACATTTTTATTGGCATCATGGACAAGATCCCTTGAGACAAGAGTGCCGTACTACCTTGTTGTGGTGTGTTGTGTGATTGTGTGTGAACGAGATGTACAAACAACTACGAAGCGAGTGCGGAGTTGCAATCCGCGGTTCTGCTCTCCCGTGAGGGAAGCAGCCAGAGATGAACAAAGTGTAAGGAAGGAGTGAATGGTGGTTTCTTGTTCTTTTTTGTGTTGCTTTTTTCACGGACTCATGTATTAGTATATGGCTTGGCCTCCCGGGAGTGTACAGGGGAAACTTGGATTTCAACGCGTGACCCTCCTGGGACGACATCCCCTTTGTAGGAAAATGGCCGCTCAATAGGCAGCTGACGCATGTGGTTGTATGTCCGTGTGGGTTGAGGAAACAGAGAAACTGTATGATTTTCTAGAAGCGCACCGATCTCGCCCCTTGCTCCAGGGGCAAGACTGGGCAAAGGACCATTGGTTTCAGCTGCAGAGTGTGATGGACAGGATGAAAGTATTGCTAAAGGAAGTTAAGGTTAAGAGGGGGAAGGGAAAAGCGATAATCTGTGCCGTGTTGGGAGCGAGTTTGGCTGCTGCGGTGGAGGAAAGGAAGCAGAGATCTAGTCAGGCTGAGGTGGTGGTAGATTCTCAGCAAGCGGCAATAGAAACGCTGCGGGAACAGTTGCGGGAAAACAGACGGCTGCTGGAGGAGGAAAGGCATCAAAATGAAATATTGAAGGAGGAGTTAAGGAATCAGCTTTTGAGGGAGGCAGACACCTTGGCGGAAGCAGAAGTAGCGCTGGCAGAGAAAGGGATACGATAGATCTATTCCCAGGGGGACTTGAAGGGAGCAAAAGAGACCGTGGGAAGCCCCCTCCATGTGTATCCGTTGGTCAAAATGGAATATGTATATGAAGACGACAGTGACAATCGCCCCCAGGTTATTACTAAAGAAATCCCTTTTACTGCAATTGAACTGGCAAAGCTGCAAAAAGATTTTGCGAGGACTGCAAGAGAATTGGAGACTGAATATGTATGGAGGATGTCCCTGTCGGGGGGGGGGGGGGGGGGGGGGGGGATGGGATCTTCTTGTTGGAAAACGAAGTGGAAGGATACTGGGGCCTGGGCGTGTTTTTAACCACCGGCGATCGCTGAGCCCCATGGTCACTGATTCAGAGGGCCGCGTATTGGGCTGGGGGGTTTGAACCCGCTGGAAAGGGGAGATCCCCTGGCCATAATAGGCACGACAGATCAATTATTGGAAAGTGTGCAGAAAGCAGCTTGCCTTCAGTTGATGTATGACCGGGAACTCAAGCCTAATCTGAGCTTCCCAATGCTGCTGCCGGTAGACCCCGAAAGAATGACGACCCTGATACAGGGACTTCCCAATTCCCTGAAACCTATAGGGATCCAACTGCAGGGGAGAATTCAAAACACCCCAGTGAGGAGAGAACCACGGCTGCCCTGGAGGTGTAACCAAGGTGATGGAATCAGTTAACCATAAACATGAACAATGCTGCTATGTCCCTTGTACAGCCCTGCCCATCTGGACATTAGTTCTGGGAACAGAGGGTCTAGTCCCTAGGTAATCATTAATGTTAATGGAGGGGGATTTTTAATAGAAATAGCATTACCTAATAGTTGCAGGTGCATTTGTGGTATCTATCTATCGTGTAAATTAACTGAAGCAGAGAGTCTTACATCTCCCACCAAAGAAGTTAGTTTCAATTAAAACTAGGAGTCGCCTAGAACCGGTCAAGACGACCTTGCCGCAGGGACAAGAGCCAGAAGAGGACTGAGCTTGTGCAGAAACAGGGGTCAATCAGCGGACACTGTGATGAAGAGGATGAGCCTTCATCTTGCGACCCCCAACAACCACCATTAGGAGGCACTGCGCAAGCGCAGCTGGGAGGAGCGTATGGAAATAAACTGAATTTTACTATGAAAGGAATAGGTGATGTAACCTGATGAATATGTATATTTTGATCTATATAAAGTGCATGGAAAAAGTATGAGGTATGCACATTCGGTGGAATTATCCCCCGTGCATCTGGCGCCGCAATAAAGAATGCCTGCCTTTTAACACTACATTGGTGTTACGAGGTTTTATTCCCGGATTTTCAGTGACAGAGGGGGTGGTGACCCCCGACCATTGGCAGCCAGGGAGGAAAGCATGGACATGAGGGGAGAGCCCACAAGCTGATTAACTGTGGGAGGAGATATGGACCTGTTAACTGGCCATATAAAAGAGTTGAAACCAGAGCCATGCGAGCCGCAGACCAGGGGAGTAAACAGCCATTTTTCTTGGGGAAAAGCCCAGATCTAGCCGGGAAAGAAAAGCCCCTGAATCGGCAGGGGCTCTGGCAGTTAGGGCTTCAGAAGGGCGTTCCCCAGGACCTAATGGATGGACTCCCGACCAAGAAGCTAGAACGGCTTGTGCAGAGATGTTCAGGGTGAGAAATCACTTTTGGACCAGGTCCTAGTGCCCCACCCTTGGTGAATCTGGAGTGGGAACGAAATATGGAAGAGAAGATGGCAGGAAACTAAATCCTCCACCCCCCCAGGGTGAGGGGGGAGGCTGAGGGTGGATGTTTGTACGGCAACCCACCTGTAATAATGTTGGCGTGGGTTACGGATCCGTTGTAACGATGTCACCCCAATATGAGTATAGATCGTTCACCTTTATTAGTCAGCAAAACAAGGTTTATATAGCAAAACTATTACAGCATCTGAATGGTTAGACCCCTAATCCATATATAGGCAAAACTACTGCAACTCGTTGTGATTGGTGCAGAGCTGCATCTCGATGTGGAAGCAGTGCTGTGGCAGGAAACAACAGCGTGGCAGGAAGGAAGTGACAGTGCGGCAGGAAACGGCGACGTGACGGTCCCCCTGCTCCAGTGTCCCGAGCTCGTCACTTTACCTTCCCAGCAGGGTTCCGTGTCCGCCGCTCCCAAGGCTCACCTCCGGATCGGAACCTGGGTTGCTCAACGGCATCAAGCTATGTCCCCTCTCATCCAGCCAGGACTCCACAGTTCCCCCTTCTTGTTTTTGAGCAAGCCAGGTTTGCTTCCTCATCTTGGAGAGAGCCTTTTTAAGACAGCTAAAGCAAATACATATTATAATTCCAACAGCAAGTAACACGATACATATGCACAAAATTTCTACAATTAAACTGTTAAGCCAAGCGGGCAGATTACCAAAGAGGGAGGTGAGCAATCCATCAAAAAATCCCTGGTTTTGTTGTATTTGATTGGCGTGCTGTTCGAGCCATTGTAATTGCTTGTGGATGGACTTACTATGATCGGACAAGTTCATACAGTACATGCCTTCGAAATCCTCACAACCATGTCCTTGGGCCAGCAGTAAAAAATCAATTGCGGCTCTATTTTGCAATACTGCATGTCGTAGACTACTCTGATCTTCTAGCAGGGATTGCAAGACTTTTGTGGTAACACTGGTTTGCTTCTCTGCCCAGCGTTCCATGTTCGCCACTCTACTTCTGTAGCAGTGTTCCGTGTTCGCTACTTTCAAGGTCTATCTCCGTTACCAAGCCTGGGTTGCTCAACAGCACCAAACTATGTCCCCTCTCGTCCAGCCAGGACTCCACAATTCCCCCTTTTTGTTTTTTGAGCAAGCCAGATATAGTTGATGAGGTTGTTGATGATGATGAGAGCTGACATAATTTTGGTCTTCAGCTTGCTACCACTTTTTCAGAGGCCCACACAAACTACAATACTAACAGATATAAGAACACAAATGCTAATTGAAGACATAGAGATGTGAAGTGCATACCATAACCTGCTGGATATAAAGAAAGATTAAATTAAATTGAGAATGATACATACTGATGGTAAATCTGTTACCTAGCATATGGGTGTAGATTGATTTACTTGCATTCAATTTTCTTGCTGGATTTACTTGTATCCAATTTTCTTCCTGTGTGGATGGTGGGACTAAAGTACCGCTTGACCACAACATATCATTATTGTCAATGGGAGGGGATGCATCTCATCACGTTAGGCATCGAAATAGCAGTGTATCAATAATATGAGCTCAGTAAATTTGCACTTGGGTTATAGGTATACTTATCACATATACAAACATCCATAACATTTAGTATTGGCTATCCATATTAATTACCTAGGTTAAGATCAATGTACCTAGAACTATGACTCATTAACTATATAGGCTAAAATTAATGTACATAAAAGCATAAAGCTGCAAACATCACCACATCTATTCCCTGCTGCATCAAATGCTTCCGAAGTCTTGATAAATCAGAGTCCAAATACAACAGTCAAAAGTCAAAAACCAGAAATAGTCAATACCTGCAGGACTTACCAAACCAGAAGACACAAAACCTGTTACTTAGTCCAGACAAATCCATTAGATCACAGAAACCAAATAAATCCATCAGAACACAGAAATACAAACACGGTAACATAAAACCACACGTTCATGGTCGCGACCACACACACACACACAGGCACACCAAGTTTTCAGCATAAATCCAAATATTGCAAAGACAGGACTTACAATAATATTCAACGTTTAACAGACAAATTCCCAAGCTTCAGTTTCAGGAAGAGTACTCTCTTTTCAATTCAGGATTAGAAAGGACGCTTTCCCTTCTCGTCAGGGATATAGCTCAATGCTGTGAAGCTTTTACTATGACTAACAAATAGGCAACAAGAAACAATACTGGAAGAATGCCTTTGCCTTATTAATGGTTCGTGCTCAGAACTTTTTGGTCCAGTGATCAGAGGTTCTCCCCGAGAATCCCTCGGTGCCGGCTGGAGGTCCTGCAATCCATCGGACCATTGAAGTTTAAGAGCAGCGTCCTACCTGGGTACCCAAAATCTATTACTAGAAAGCAGCAAAATAATTAACTTTCTAAAACTTAATGTTGTAGTTCTAGAAAGCAGGCATTCTTTACTGCAGTACTGAACGCACAGGGAACAGCTCTACTCAAATGTGTGTACCGAAAAGACACTCCTATTAGATATTTATGCCATGCTAACATACATAATCATTACATTTCTGCAAAGTACTTCTCATTCTCCATTTCTTCCCCCCCCTTTTTTTTTTTTTTTATATTAATGTCTTTTGTACATGCATATTGGCACCTCTGGGCAGTTGTCGGGAGCCCTCAGGTGAAGGTTCATACTTTTCCTCACGGTGTCTGCTAGTTGACCTTTGCTCTTGTGCAGACGCAGTTCTGAAATCACGTATACCGTGTCCTCCAAGATTGCTTCGTTATACAAAAGCTGTTGTGGGAGATAATTGCCAAATATGCAAGGAATGTATTAATTGGTGTGGGTGGTGCACCCACTGCAGTCATCAGAGTACTTGCATTTGCTGTAATTTTTTTCAGTGTTCCCAGTGTAATAGGATCATCCAGTGTGGATCTCTTCTGCTTCCACGTCAGAGGTTGCTCCCTGAGAATGAGCGTGGTCACCTCTGGCATTGGATTCTGCGTTACGTTCTTTCAGCTCATGATATAGCTTCACATATTTTGCCGGTAACCATCGAGGGCCTGTTGAAAGAAGAACACACGCATACCCTCTTCCCCACGTTATTAGTTCTACAGGACCTGTCCATTGCGATTCCCCAAATTCTTTATACCATACCTTTGGTCGAACCACAAATGGAGGGACCATCCCGAATTGATGGTCAGCTGCTGTTGTAAATAATTGATCATCAGAACGATTTTAAAAAAGTAAGTACATATAATGCTTTGTCTAACTGTTCCTGTGGGGTAACACTGCCCATAGGATTCCCCCTTTTTTGTTTATTTAGCATAGCTTTGAGGGTCCCGTGGACACTTTCGACAATGGCTTGTGCAGTAGAAGAATGTGGTATACCTGTAACATGTTGTATACTCCAGTCCTGTAGGAAAACAGAAATTGTCCGTGAAACGTTCCTTTTCTGCCGTATGTGCCGTGGCTACCAGAAATCCTGAGAAAGTATCCACATTAACATGTACACAATGCAGTCGACCAAACGTTGATATATATATGTGTAACATCACTTTGCCACAACTCATCAGCTCGTAAACCACGAGGGTTCACTCCTGCACACGACGATACGGGTGTAATACATTGACAATCAGGACATGCATGAACTTTTTTTTGTGGCTTGCCCCTGGGGCAAAGCAAATTGTTTATGCAAGGAAGAAGCATTTTGATGAAAGAAGTCATGAGATAATCGGGCTTGCTTAAAACTGTGTGGCAGTACTGCTGCCATTGTCAATTTATCTGCTACAGCCTTTCCTTCAGTTATTGGTCCTGGTAGAGTAGTATGTGACTATATATGCATTATAAAATATACATGTACACGATTTTTAAGTAGTGTAGCTAATTTCAATAGCAAGGAAAAAAAAATTGTTTGTTATTGACTTCTCTTATCATTGCATCTGCAATGCGTTGAACAATACCCACAACATATGCAGAATCTGCGACAACATTGAGTGGTTCAGTCGAAAACAATTCAAAGACGTGCAAGGCCGCTGATAGCTTAATAATTTGTGTGGATCCTTCAACGACTAAAATAGATGATTGCCAATCTGATGAATTTGTTTGTTTCCACACAACTACAGCTTTATGTGTTTTTTTTTCTTGATCCGTCCAGAAACACTGTTCATGCTCCTTTAATAGGAACAGGAACACATCGGTTTTTTGGCTGCAATGAAATTTGAGAGAGGGAATGTAACAGCTTATGTTGTGGAAGGGTATAATGTATGTCATTTAAATAATCAGCTAGAGCGGCTTGCAGCGATAAGGATTCTCTGTTCAATACCACAAAGTCATCTTGAGCCAGCAGCAGGCAAACAGTATCAACTTGCTGACAGTGATTCCAACCTTGTGCTATTAAGGACACTATCATGTCTACCTTTGTGGTCAATGTTTTCATGGGAGTATGAGACAAAAAGATCCATTCCAGAGTCTTCAACTCCTGCGTGTTAACACACCACTGATCGAAAAGAGGATAAGGCTGGAAAACAAAACCCTCATAAATTATACACAAATTTGTTGGCAATTCGACATTAATTCTGGAGGTAAAGGCAATTGCAATTTTATCTGAAACCTTTTGTAAAACAGTTTTTGCTTTTGTCATTGATCTTCAGGAAAATAATAAATCTGAGTCCCTTTTAACAAAATAAATAGAGGGGACAAGTCTTCAGCCGTAAAGTCAATATTTTCACCTTTCAGCAGAGTGAATAACATCATCTAGATAGACCATCTGAATCCTGGAAAGATAATAAAGTCCAGCTGTTTGTTCAGAAGGAATTCTAGTGCAGTAATTGAATTGTATACATTTTTTGTAACCAAGTCCTTGAATGTCAAAAAGATGGTTTTCGCCGCGCCGCTTCTGGGCTGGCCGGGACAGGCCGGCGTGCTGGGATCGAGGGAAGGGGGTGGTGGCGGTTGGGGTGGGGGCGAATCGTGCCGCCGGTTGCCTGGGGGGGGCCATATGCCCCACCAGGTGTAAGGTTTGCTGACCCGTTCGATGCAGTGGCTGCTGGCACAGTGGCTGTACAGCGTCTGAGGGACTGTGCAGTTTTATGTTGGAATTCACCTCGTTTTGATCTCAGGTCGGGTACGCCAATTGCTGTAGAGAGACCCTGTCGTACACTTTCGGGATGCCAGATTTTTGCACCCCACTTCCCATTTCTCTGGCTTCAAAGGATCATCAGGTTTTGGCAGATTTACTTCCCGCATTTCTCATGTTCAGTAGGAATTTCATCGTATGTAGGGTTAAATTTCAACAGACTGCTGCTCTGTCCTTGCTTTTGAGATAAGGACAGAGGAGTAGCAGCTGCTTCTAAGATAGTCTCTGTAAGTTTTAGAGCATTTAAAGCTGTATGCACTGATTTCCAAGTAATGATTTTCTCAGGGATTTTAAACTGCAAGACTTTGTTCTTTCAAACTTCACTGTAAAAATTTTTTGATGGAGCTTTCGCTCCTTTCTAGGTGACTGTCCCATCCTCCGGCGAGCCAGGGGGGGAAAACAGACCTGATTCCTGCTCAGGGTCTGTTGGACCCAGCCCCTGCTGACGGCTTTCTTCAGGTGGTACATTTGCAACAAAAGGACTTTTCTGATTGACACTGGCCACCTTTCCCTCTGCTGTTATTTCATAATAAGGGTCCAGATGTCGCATCGCCTCATCTACCGCCCGTTGTATCCACGCTGATCCCCATAACAAGAACTGAGTAGGAGTTAGCAACAATCGCATTAAACTCCGACAGTCATACGGGCACATTAAGTCAGCAGAATAAATCCAGGTAACAATTTGTCGAGTGGCCTCAGCTTTCACCCCATATTGAGATATGGTATTACGGGCCTGTTGTAAAATTTTCCAGTCATGTGGTTCCCATTTGCTTTGATCATTAACCTGTACCACAGGACAGGCTAATGCCTGTGTACCTCCCATAGTGGTGGCAACGTTCCACTGTCCATCTAGGATGGCATCCCTTATAACACCG
Source organism: Opisthocomus hoazin (assembly GCF_030867145.1). Taxonomy (NCBI): domain Eukaryota; kingdom Metazoa; phylum Chordata; class Aves; order Opisthocomiformes; family Opisthocomidae; genus Opisthocomus; species Opisthocomus hoazin. Next base: position 34,587,585 of record NC_134453.1, read on the forward strand.
CTCCAGGGGGCAGGTGTGATCGATGCTGGAGGCCCAGCTAAACATTTCGGAGAGGAAGTCTCATTTCCCCGGTGGGGGGGGTTGGCAACGATTGACATATGCTGGAACTGCAAGCTCATGTCTTGCAGACGCTGCAAAACTGACTGCAAAAGATCGCACGCTGTTTTTCCTTGCAATTCGCTCTGGCCGCCATCAGAGGGAGTCGGGAGCGAAGACGCCTCGCTGGAGGGCGGCAACGGAGGATAGAGAGGAGGGGCCGATGTTGCAGGCCGCGCCCCAGGAGGGGCCGATGTTGTAAGCCGCGCCCCTTCTCCCTCCCCCTCTGGGGGTGGTACCAGCCGCTCCTCCCCTCTTCCGGAAGGCAGTCATACTTCCGCGCCCGACTCCTCCCCTCTCCCCGGGGGCGGTTGTACTCCCGCGTCCGGCTCACATTTCCACTTGATTTCTTTAGCGATAACTTCCGGTGGGCCCCCTCCCTCTTTGCCCAGACCGGAATCACGCTCCGCACTCGCCCGAATCTCGGCAATTGTATTACAGGTGATCCCAGTCATCCCTCTAACGGCAGGTAGCCCGAAAACCCGTGCTAATGTCCCAGGCTTAGGCGCGTGATCTTTCCCGGGCTCCAGAACTAGCATCTGAACTGCAGCACACACCACCTCTCGTTCAGCTTTCATGGCTTTTAAGGTGTGTAATACTGTTCGCCAGAGCTCGCGGACGGCTTTTATCTCCTTTTCTTCCTTTTCCTCACCGGTTATTGTCCTTTCCCACATTGTCTCTCCTAACTCTTGCCATTCCGAGACGGAAAACAGTAGCAGGGTATCCGCAAAGTGACCCCATCGCTGCCCCAGTTTAATCAACTTCCTGAGTTGCTTTGCCGTTTCGTCTATTCCTCTCTTAGAGAGTATACCGACGAGCAATGTTGCCGCAGCATCCACCTCCATGCCTGCGACCACGGCCTCCATGTTAAAATTTAGTTGCGCCAGGCAGCCCCAGTGGGGCTCGATTAATTCCTGGGAGGCGGCCGTCCGTGTCTGCCCTGCGCCTCTGCGCACAGGCAGGACCCTCCCAGCCGTTGTTCCCACGCCCCCTCTCTAGCTGCTCACCGCAGTGTCAGGGATTCCTGCAGGCAAAACCGTCCATCCTCTGCTACCAAATGTTGGTGTGGGTTACGGATCCGTTGTAACGATGTGACCCCAATATGAGTATGATCGTTCACCTTTATTAGTCAGCAAAAACAAGGTTTATATAGCAAAGCAATTACAGCATCTGATTGGTTAGACCCCTAATCCATATATAGGCAAAACTACTGCAACTCGTTGTGATTGGTGCAGAGCTGCATCTCGATGTGGAAGCAGTGCTGTGGCGGGAACCGACAGCGTGGCAGGAAGGAAGTGACAGTGCGGCAGGAAACGGCGACGTGACGTTCCCCCTGCTCCAGTGTCCCGAGCTCGTCGCTCTACCTTCCCAACAGGGTTCCGTGTCCGCCGCTCTCTCGGCTCACCTCCGGATCGGAACCTGGGTTGCTCAACGGCATCAAGCTATGTCCCCTCTCGTCCAGCCAGGACTCCACATAATAACAAGGGGGATTTATTGATTATGGTGGCGGTAGGGCCAAAGAGGAGACCGGTAACCTTTTTGATTGACACCGGAGCACAAATTACTGTGCTAAGACGGGTCAAGGCGGAACAATGTGGAATTTCAGTCCCGTCCAGACACCTGATAGTTTTAAGCCCCTTGGGGAAAACCCAAACAGTGGCTATGACTCCGGTGACATTATGGTTACCGGGAGAGGTAGACCCCGTGGACACCATGGTAGCTGTGGTACCTTTCCAAATGAACCTTTTGGGCATGGATGTTTTAAAGGGTAAGCAGTGGTATGATACCCAGGGAAATTTGTGGTCCTTCGGTGTCCCCCAAATTGGACTTTTGGCTAAAACCCCTGGCATGAAGGTGCGTCTACTACAAGCCGTGCCTACCCCACCCCCCACCCCCCCCTTTCTAATTTCACGAATGTGAAACCCTACCCGCTGCCGTTAGGAGCCAGGGAAGGCATAGCACCCGTACTGGCAGAACTGCGGGAACAAGGAGTGGTAGTTCCCACCCACTCACCTTACAATTCCCCTGTCTGGCCAGTTCGAAAACCAAATGGAAAGTGGTGGTTAACGGTTGATTATTGCCGTTTAAATGCTAATACGGGACCATTAACCGCTGCTGTGCCCAACATTGCCGAGCTCATTAGTACCATTCAGGAACACCACACCCGATTCTGGCAACTATTCATGTTAAGGATATGTTCTTTTTGGTTCCCCTTCAACCTGAAGATCAAACCCGTTTTGCTTTCACCTGGGAAGGGCAGCAGTATGTTTTCACTTGGCTTCCCCAGGGCTATAAGCACTCCCCCCACGTTAGCTCACCACACCCTAGCGCAAGAATTAGAAATGATCCCCATACAAAAGGGCGTGAAGATTTATCAGTATATAGACGATGTGCTTGTGGGAGGGAGTCAGAGGAAGTTGGGGAGGCGCAGCGGGACATTATTACCCATTTAGAAAGCATAGGATTGACCATTCCGCCCGAAAAGATACAAGCCCCTTCCAGGGAAGTGAAATTTTGGGGAATCTGGTGGAGGGGGGGAATGACTTGCATCCTCCCCGATACTCTGTCCTCCCTCGACCTAATTAAAATGCCAGAATCAAAGAAAGATCTGCAACATGCATTAGGAGTACTTGTGTTCTGGAGGAAACATATCCCTGATTTTTTGATTATTGCTAGACCTTTGTATGATTTACTACGGAATAAGGCCCAATGGGAGAGGACCCAGGACCACGATGAGGCGTTATGATTGTTGGTGCTTGAGGTAAATGCCTACCAAGCCCTGGGACCTATCCATCTGACAGACCCAGTCCAAATTGAATGGGGGTTTGCCCAGACCGGGCTCTCAATTCATTTGTGGCAAAAGGGGCCAGAGGGGCCCATTTGGCCCATCGGGTTCTATTCGCGTAGTTTCAAAGATGCTGAAAAAAGGTACACGACTTGGGAAACGTGCTTATTTGTACTTAAGGCCCCAAAGGGCCTCCGTACAGAAATGGTATGCACAAATAGAGCATTATTGAGAGATCTTTTCCATATCTGAAGGAGCTGCTAAAGTGCTAAACATACAGGATGAGGCAAACCTAGATAAGGATGTGCCCCAGCTTTCTCCCATGATACAAAATAGGTCCCCCATTTTCCAAACAGTTACAGAGTGTATGGTTTACAGATGCTTCGTCGAAGCGAGAAGGAAAGATTTGGAAATATTGAGCTGTGGCAATTCAAGTGGGGACTAAGGAACAAATCGTTACTGAAGGGGAGGGCAGCACGCAGGTGGGAGAACTAATTGCAGTGTGGAGTGTATTCCAACATGAGGCCCAAGCTACTTCCCCTGTATACATTTATACTGACTCCTATGCAGTATTTAAAGGTTGCACAGAGTGGCTACCATTCTGGGAAGAAAATGAATGGGAGGTTAATAGGATACCAATATGGCAGAAGGAAAAATGGCAAGACATCCTTCTATAACCAAGGTGATGGAATCAGTTAACCACAAACATGAACAATGCTGCTATGTCCCTTGTACAGCCCTGCCCATCTGGACATTAGGTCTGGGAACAGAGGGTTTAGTCCCTAGGTAATCATTAAAATTAAACAATAATGGTGGAGGGGGATTTTTAATAGAAATAGCATTACCTAATAGTTGCAGGTGCATTTGTGGTATCTCTCTATTGTGTAAGTTAACTGAAGCAAAGAGTCTTACATCTCCCACCAAAGAAGTTAGTTTTAATTAAAACTAGGAGTCGCCTAGAACTGGTCAAGACGACCCGTGCCGCAGGGACAAGAGCCAGAAGAGGACTGAGCTTGTGCAGAAACAGGGGTCAACCCGCGGACACTGTGATGAAGAGGATGAGCCTTCATCTTGAGACCCCCGACGACCACCACTAGGAGGCACTGCGCAAGCGCAGCTGGGAGGAGTGTATGGAAATAGACTGATTTGACTATGAAAGGAAGAGCTTATGTAATCAGATGAATATATGTATTTTGATCTATATAAACTGCACGGAAAGGGGTATGGGGTATGCACGTTCGGTGGAATTATCCCCCGTGCATCTGACGTCGCAATAAAGAATGCCTGCCTTTTAACACTACATTGGTATTACGGGGTTTTATTCCTAGATTTTCGGTGACAGTTTCTGGCGACCCAGATGGGACCCTGCTTGTGAATACCGACGGATCCGTGGGATCACGGGGCCTCCAGCCGGCGTCAAGGGATTCTCGAGGAGAACCTCTGATCCCCGGACTGAAGGATTCCAAGTAAGTCCCCTGGAATTTAATTAAGGCATTCTTTTAGTAGGTAACGTGGGTTAGAGTCCCACTGAAGCCTGCTCGTAAGTCGCGGTGAAAGCCACGCCAGGGTTGGACTGAAAAAGGTACCTTTGTGAAAAATCTCTGCTCGGTGAAAGCCGGTGGAGCGGAGCCCAAGGGGGAGGTCTTCAACAGGGGGTTGAAGTCTCCAGGATCTCAGCAGGGGGCTGGGATCTGAGAGGGAGATCTCACAGAGGGTGTGATCCCTCTGACCAGTGCCTGTGATATAGTGCACAATCACTACCACTGGTCGTTTGAAGGATGGGCACCTTTCCGAGTAAAAGACCCATCCCACGGGGCACGCCTTTGGGATGTATTTTAAAACACTGGAAGGAGCTGGGGGCGGGGGACCCTTTAACTCGGAAACAGTTAATTGGGTATTGTAATCATTGGTGGCCGTTGTATACTCTGGATGATGGGGAGAAGTGGCCGGAGGACAGGACACTGCGTTATAATACCATTTTGCAATTGATGTTGTTCTGTAAAAAGGAAGGCAAATGGGAAGAGATGACATACGTGGATTTGTTCTTTACACTGAGAAATCACCCAGAATGGCAAAGGCAATGCGGGATACATCCGCATGGTCCTATGGTAATGGCTTTGAAAAAGGGAAAATGTGAAAAAGGTTCAAAAAAATGCTGCACCGCTTGTAGCGTCGGGAAAGAGTGCTTGAAATTTGGGTCTGAGGAGGATGATGTTGAGCTAATGGTGGCGCAGCGTTGGAGATGGGGGGATAATCAGGAGGAGGAATCCGAGATCGGTAGCCCTCCCACCTCCCCTCTGGGGAAGGGGGCGGGAGGATTTAGTCCAGTTTCAGGAAGAACGCGGGGAAGGACAGGAGGGGTAGCAGAGCCAGCTCACCTCCAGGCTCCTCTCCGAGAGGCAGTAGGAAATACTGGTCCAGTGACAGTAAAAGTTCCGTTTTCAATAACTGATTTAAGGTCGTGGAAGGAAATAGCAGGCACTTGTCGAGAAGACCCTGAGAGAGTAGCAAAGGTCTTTGAGACAATAATTAGGACCCAGGACCCTGATTGGAATGATTTATAGGTGATTTTAGATACTTTGCTTGATGACACAGAGAAAAGGATGGTATTCAGTACTGCTAAGAAACAGATAGAGGGAGCTCACACCCATGGAGATTTGCAGGGAACTGTAGATCAGAACTTTCCCTCTTCAGATCCTGACTGGGACCCAAATCAGCCAGGACCCAGGGGTATGTTGACCAGATATCAGAGGTGGATTTTGTTTGGTGTTAAACATGCGATGCCGAAAGCGATAAATTGCTCAAAAATTTATGAAATAAGGCAGGAATTAAATGAGTCCCCTTCAGCCTTCATGGAGAGACTGAAGGAAATTGCCCGAAAATACACTAATCTGGATCCAGAGAAACCAGAGGAAGCAATGCAATTGGCCTCCATATTTATGGGTCAATCAGCCCCTGATATTAGGGAAAAGCTCCAGAAATTGGAAGGATCTGAGTCTAGAGATTTGGGTAAGATGCTCGAAGTAGCATGGACTGTGTATAATAATAGAGAAAAGGAAAAGGAAGTAAAACAGGCTAGGAGGGATGGAAAGTTATTGGCGGCTCTAACTGGGAATAATAGGAGAGGTAGAGGAAGAGGGAAAAGGGTGAATATTGGAGAAAGGGGAAGGATAAATCCTCGATTAGCGCCGGACCAATGTGCTATTTGTAAGGAACATGGGCACTGGAAAAAGGAATGACCTAAGGCCAGGGAATTAGATCCGACTCTTCACGCGATCAAATTGATGACTTTAGATGAGGAATCATGAAGAGGACCAGGGGAGTCAACCCTAGCTGAATCCCTGGTTACATTAAAGCTAGGGAATGAAGAAACAGAATTTTTAGTAAATACAGGGACCACTTATTCGGTATTAAACACATGTAAAGGAAAATGCAGTCATCAGTCGGTAGATGTCGTTGGTGCGACAGGACAAAGAAAAAATCGGCCTTTTCTGGAACCACTGAAATTTAAATTGGGAAAACAGTAGGTAACACACCAGTTTTTATATATGCCTGAATGCCCTTTGCCTTTGTTAGGACGAGACTTGCTAAGTAAATTGGAGGCACAAATAACTTTTAAAAATTAGAAAATTGAATTATTGATACCTGAATCAAAAGCCATAGAGGCGAAAGTATTTATGTTACAGGATTCTTTTAAAGAAGAATGAATTCCGGAAGAAGTGGAAAATGTGGAAAATGCTGTAACCCCCTTGGTTTGGGCAAGTGAAGTTCCAGGATGGTCCAAATTGGCAGAACCGGTAAAAGTGACCTTAAAACCTGGATCCAAACCGGTAAGACAAAAACAATATCCTATTAAGTGGGATGCACGAAAAGGATTAGAGGGGTTAATCAAGAAATTTTTGGAATATGGACTTTTGGTAAAATGCAAGTCAGAATATAACACACCTATGTTACCGGTAAAGAAACCTAGAAAATGGGAGTATCAACTAGTCCAGGATTTAAGAGCTATAAACCAGATAGTTCAAGATATACACCCAGTAGTAGCCAATCCCTATACTTTATTGACATCCTTGAAAGAGGAACATAAATGGTTTACTGTACTAGATTTAAAGGATGCCTTCTTTTTCATACCTCTGAATGCACGAAGTCAAAGCATATTTGCTTTTGAATGGGAAAGCCCTGCAACAGCATGAAAGATGCAACTGACATGGACTGTACTTCCACAAGGATTCAAAAATAGCCCCACAATATTTGGAAATCAGTTGGCAAAAAAATTAAAAATATGGAAGAGACAGAACCAGGAAAAGGGAACATTGTTACAATATGTGGATGATATTCTGATAGCAGCAGAAAGCAAAGAAGAATATCTTGAAATTACTATCAGTTTATTGAATTTTCTGGGCCAAGGAAGATATAGAGTCTCCAGAAATAAGGCCCAGATAGGAAGAGAAGCGGTGATTTATCTGGGATTTAAATATCTCAAGGGCAAAGGCAATTAAGTAATGAAAGAAAAGAAGCCATTTGCCAAATCCCAGAACCCAACAGTCCAAAGGAGCTGAGAACCTTTTTGGGTATAATTGGATAGTGTCGGTTTTAGATTCCAAACTATAGACTATATGTGAAGCCACTCTATGAAACTTTAAGAGAATCCAAAGACTTGTATCTGACATGAACACCTGAATGCCAAAAATCATTTAAGGAACTTAAAAAGGCATTAATGATGGCCCCTGCTTTGGATTTACCTGATTTAACCAAACCTTTTGAACTGTTTGTCCATGAAAGGCAACATCTGGCCCTTGGAGTGCTGGCACGATGTCTGGGATCTTGGAAGCGGCCAGTAGGGTCCTTCTCTAAACAACTTGACAACATGAGTAAAAGATGGCCGGGATGTTTGCGTGCTGTGGCAGCAATGGTATTGCTGATTCAGGAAGCTCGAAAATTGACTATGGGCCAAAAGATGGTGGTATATGTACCACACATGGTGGTAACTGTTCTAGAACAAAAGGGGGGTCATTTGCTATCCCCCAGCAGAATGCTGAAATATCAGGTTGTTTTGCTGGAGCAGAACGATGTGGAATTAAAAACCACAACCATCGTAAATCCAGCAACGTTTCTGTCGACGGAAAATCCGACAGAAAATCTAGAACATGACTGCCTGCTAACTGTTGAACAAGTCTATTCCAGCAGACCAGACCTGAGGGATGAGCCTCTGGAAAATCCTGATTTCGAATTGTTCACGGATGGAAGCAGCTTTGTAAAAGAAGGAAGACAAACGTCCGGATATGCTGTTGTCACCACCACTGAGGTACTGGAGTCAGGGACGCTACCTGCACATACCTTGGCACAGAAAGCAGAACTGGTGGCGTTGAAACAAGCCTTGCGAATGGCAGAAGGAAAAAGGGTAAATATATGGACTGATTCCAAATATGCATTTGGTGTGATTCATGCTCATGGAGCCATCTGGAAAGAAAGAGGACTGCTCTCAGCCCTAGGATCATCGATAAAACATAAAAAAAAAATCCTCCAGCTCCTCGAAGAGGTGCAGAAGCCGAAAGAAGTGGCGGTGATACATTGCAAGGCTCATCAATTTGGTCAGACAGCTGTAAACATAAGTAATCGATTGGCAGACAAAACAGCAAAGGAGACTGCGGAATGAGGTATCCTTGCACTAGTACCAGTAAAACAGATAAAAATCCCGAATCTGAAACCAAAATATAGTAAGTGGGATAAGCAATTGGCAGAACAATTGAAAGCATCACAAAATACAGAAAGATGGTGGGTAATGCCAGAAAAGCAGGTAATAGTAACCCCCCAAGTCATGTTAGAACTTGTGAAAAAAAAGCATGTGCAGACACATTGGGGTGTAGAGGCTATAGTCTCGAGTTTAAAATCATCTGTAGTGTGTGTAAGAATGACAGAAATAATTAAATAGATAGTAGCCAAGTGTCTAATTTGTCTCAAAAATAATCCCTTGAATCGGAAAAGGGCACCCTTAGGAGTCACAAAACAGGGTAACTCCCCAGGAGACTATTGGCAAGTTGATTTTTCTGAACTGCCTAGACAGAATGGGCTCAGGTATCTATTAGCGTTAATTGACACATTTTCTGGATGGCCGGAAGTCTTTCCTTGTCACACCAACAAAGCGAGAAAAGTAGTTAAAATATTGTTGAAAGAAATAATACCGAGGTTTGAAGTACCAATAGGCATGTCTTCTGATAGAGGACCACATTTTGTAGCAGAAATAGTTCAACAAGTAAGTAAAATTTTAGGGATAAATTGGGATTTACATACCCCCTGGAGGCCGCAATCAAGTGGGAAAATTGAAAGAATGAACCAAACATTAAAGAGACAAATAAGCAAAATTTGTCAAGAAGTGTCTTTAAAATGGCCACAAGCTTTACCATTAGCACTTCTAAGAATCAGAATTCAACCAAGATCTAAAGATGGTGTAAGTCCATACGAAATTCTGTATGGCAGACCTTATCAGACTCCTTTAATCCCAGGGGATATGAAAATAGCAGGGGAAACAGATTTAAAAATGTATTTGATTTCTTTAGGAAAAACCCTCGAAGCACTCCAAAAATACATTGTGCTGACTAGATCGCTTGCTTTGGATACACCTGTGCATCAGTATCAACCAGGTGATTTTGTGTACATAAGAACTTGGAACTCTGAACCACTGCAGGAGAAGTGGAAAGGACCTTTCCAGGTACTGTTAACAACTTACACTGCTGTCAAAGTAGAAGGGGTGGAACCGTGGATACACTACACTCGAGTGAAGAAGGCCCCTTCGTGGAGAGTCATCAATAGAGATCCAGAAACTGCAAAACCGACTTTGAAATATGTCTAAAAAGGGTAGTTATCGCTGTAAAATGTGGGGAAACTGTATCTCGATCCGGAAACTGATGATAATAGGAGCACTGTTCAGTATATTAGAAGTAAGAACAGAAAACGTTGATTCACTGCCAATAAAAGCAGAGCAATTAATATACCTCCCAAGGAGGACTCCAGAAGAAAATTTCATGATTGGGCTTATAAAAGAATTTGCAAATTTACAAAACGTGACCCAAATAACTGCATATCTTCCAATCCCAAGGGCAGTAAGAGAATCAGTCCCGTGGGGAATCTTAACAACAAATCTGAGTAACAAAGAACCCAACAATGATGGTACCTATTGTGAACAAGTTCCCGTTGTTGAGTGGCAGGAATGAATAGATTATGTTAAAAAACAATGGAAAACCCCTGGGAGTAGAGCAAATTGTGAAAAATTACTAAATTACATTTTTTGTCCAAATAGTTTTCCCCAATATAAGTTGGTATGCTTATGATGAACCGGTTAAAAAAAACGTTAGTCGAACAATCATGAAATGGGAATGCAGAAAGTCCAACCAAACTGAACAAGAAATAACTTTGTGAGATTCAGTATGGTCAACGGCCATCGTATCTCAGTTTCAGTACATGCCCAGTGCCCCCTGGTGTTTCACTTGGGATGGGATGATTTTCGCAGCTTTCCCATCGGTCGATGACAAAGAAAGTACTTCCCAAGAAAAGGAAATTATAGTACCCTGGTAGAATTATACAAAAATATATAATTACAACACAGTTAGTAAAGCGATCCAAAGTGTTCCACCTCTAGCAGCTGCCTTGAAATATGGATGCCAGTGTAGGGGACTTAGAAATGATTTACAATTTACTCATACATATAAGCCCAAAAGAGAAACATTCTTTAGTTGTAAGAAATCTACAATTCAAAGTCCAGGACATTTAGTTTGGGCAATGAGTGATGGAACCTGGTCCACTCACCTACCGGTGGATGGAAAGGTAAAACAAATTACTTTGGGAATGCTGACATTATGTCCGATTTAGAAAAAGACTTCCTTTAAAGGGAACTCTAAAAATTTGAAACTATTACGAACAAAAAGATCAGAAGTTGAAGAAGACGAAAACTGGAATGAGCCTTCAACAGGAGTAAAAATTAGATGGGCCTTAGAATCTTTACTGACTCCCTTATCAACCTATAGGAATAGGGCCTGGTTATACAAACTAACTAGTCAAGTAAAAAAATTAGCAAATGTAACAAGGAAAGGATTCAGACAGTTAAACCCGCAGTTGCAAGCAGCTTCAAGAATGACCTTGCAAAATAGAATGGCCTTAGACATGCTCCTGTTAAAAGAACATGGAATATGTGGATATCTAAAAGATAAAATAGATCATTGCTGTCTACATATCCCAAACGTCACTCAAGATGTTGAACATGACCTAGACTTACTAAGACAAATAGAAAAAGACACTCAGGAAATTCAACAAGACACGCAAGAAAATTAACTTGATAAAATTTTTAATAGATTAGGGTAGAATATTAGTTCTTAAGTCAAATCTTTAATCAGTACCGGACCGCTTTTAGTAGTAGTAGTTTTAGTAATACTACTCATATATTATTGTCTAAGAAAGGAACTCACCAACAGAACAGCTTTTAATCGAATGATTATTCAGGCTGTTGCTAAAAGACAAAACCTTAGTGAGTCGGTTGCTACAATTCCACCACCCTATAGCAAAACAAGTGGACTATAAATAAATGTAGTGCTCTAATTTTAAAAAGTGTGTTGCAATTATTGATATCTAATCATTATATGATTAAGATAAAAGTTTATTTATGGAAGTATTGAAAAGATAATTATTTCAAAACTTCCAAAGGGGGGAAATGTAACCAAAGTGATGGAATCAGTTAACCATAAACATGAACAATGCTGCTATGTCCCTTGTACAGCCCTGCCCATCTGGACTTTAGGTCTGGGAACAGAGGGTTTAGTCCCTAGGTAATCATTAAAATTAAACAATAATGGTGAAGGGGGATTTTTAATAGAAATAGCGTTACCTAGTAGTTGCAAGTGCATTTGTGGTATCTCTCTGTGGAGTCCTGGCTGGACGAGAGGGGACATAGTTTGGCGCGTTGAGCAACCCAGGTTCCGATCTGGAGGTGAGCCTTGGGAGCAGCTGACATGGAACCCTGCTGGGAAGGGAGAGCGACGAGCTCGGGACACTGGAGCAGGGGGAACGTCACCGTTTTCTGCCACACTGTCACTTCCTTCCTGCCACGTTGCTGTTTCCTGCCACAGTACTGTTTTCACTTCGAGATGCAGCTCTGCACCAATCACAACGAGTTGCAGTAGTTTTCCCTATATATGGATTGGGGGGTTTAACCATTCAGATGCTGTAATAGTCTTGCTATATAAACCTTGTTTTTGCTGACTAATAAAGGTGAACGATCATACTCATATTGGGGTCACATCGTTACAACGGATCCGTAACCCACGCCAACATTTGGTAGCAGAGGATGGACGGTTTCCCTGCAGGAGTCCCTCAGTCTTTGGTGAGCAGCTAGAGAGGGGGCGTGGGAACAACAGCTGGGAGGGTCCTGCCTGGGTGCGAATGCGCAGGGCAGACACGGACGGCCGACTCCCAGGAATTTTCGAGCCACACTGGGGCTGCCTGGCGCAGCTAAATTTTAACGTGGAGGCCGTGGTCGCAGGCATGGAGGTGGATGCTGCGGCAACATTGCTCGTCGGTATACTCTCTAAGAAATGAATAGACGCAACGGCAAAGCAATTCATGAAGTTGATTAAACTGGGGCAACGATGGGGTCACTTTGCGGATACCCCGCTACTGTTTTCCATCTCGGAATGGCAAGAGTTAGGAGAGACAATGTGGGAAAGGACAATAACCGGGGAGGAAAAGGAAGAAAAGGAGATAAAAGCCGTCCGCGAGCTCTGGCGAACAATATTACAGACCTTAAAAGCCATGAAAGCTGAACGAGAGGTGGCGTGTGCTGCAGCTCAGATGCTAGCTCCGGAGCCTGGGAAAGATCACGCGCCTAAGCCTGGGACATTAGCACGGGTTTTCGGGCTACCTGCCATTAGAGGGATGACTGGGATCACTTGTAACACAATTGCCGAGATTTGAGCGAGTGCGGAGTGCGGTTCCGGTCTCGGCACAGAGGGGGGTGGCCCACCGGAAGTTGCCGCTAGAGAGATCAACTTGAAATGCGAGCTGGACGCGGGAGTACAACCGCCCCCGGGGAGAGGGGAGGAGTCGGGCGCGGAAGTGCGACTGTCTTCCGGAAGAGGGGAGGAGCGGCTGCCTTCCGGAAGAGGAGAGGAGCAGCTAGTACCACCCCCAGAGGGGGAGGGAGAAGGGGCGCGGCTTACAACATCGGCCCCTCCTGGGGCGCAGCCTGCAACATCGGCCCCTCCTCTCTATCCACCCCTGCCATCTTCCAGCGAGGCGTCTCCACTCCCAACGCCCTCTGATAGCAGCCAGAGCGAATTGCAAGGAAAAAAAGCGTGCGATCTTTTGCAGTTAGTTTTGCAGCGTCTTCAAGACATGAGCTTGCAATTCCAGTATATGTCAATCGTTACCAACCCCCCCCCCACCAGGAAAATGAGGCTTCTTCTCCGAGATGTTTAGCTGGGCCTCTGGCACCAATCACACCTACCCGCTGGAGCGGTGTTATAAGAGATGCCATCCTAGATGGACAGTGGAACGTTGCTACCATTATGAGAGATACACAAGCCTTAGCCTGTCCTGTGGTACAGGTTAATGGATGACAATCGTAAGTACAGGTGTTTGGCCGGAGGAGTGGCCACTAAGTGTTCCCACAATGGCTATTGCAGGTGTGGGGGGACACTCCGCTCCCATGATGAGCCAATACCCTGTGCAAATAACCTTTCCTGAAGGGCAGGAGGTCAGTTTAAAGGTCTATGTCATGCAGCTGCCCGAAACTCTTCCAGCCCTAATTGGGCGCGACGTTTTGAGTCAAATTGGAGTTGTACTAACTACTACCCCTTTTTAGTTATGGGCACTGGTGAGCAGTCGCCCAACCCACCGCTAACCTGGCTTTCCAACAAACCCGTGTGGGTTGACCAGTGGCCCATGACAGAAGAGCGACTGCAAATAACAAGGCAATTGGTAGCAGAACAACTCGCTGCAGGCCACATCAAGCCTTCAGACAGCCCATGGAATACCCCCATTTTCGTCATTCTGAAAAAGAGCGGCAAATGGCGCCTCTTACATGACCTACGTAAGATTAATGAGCAGATGCAACCCATGGGAGCCGTACAACCTGGAATGCCATCACCTGCTATGCTTCCGTCGGGTTGGCACGTGATCATTGTTGACCTAAAAGACTGTTTTTTCACTATACCTTTACATCCGCGAGACACTCAACGGTTTGCCTTTTCGATACCGGTAACCAACAAAGCAGCACCTTCAGAGCGCTATGAGTGGGTTGTCTTGCTGCAAGGCATGAGAAACTCACCCACGCTGTGTCAACTTTATGTGGCTTGGGCCTTAGCCCCACTCAGGGAGCAATGGCCGAATACCATCATTTATCATTATATGGATGACATCCTCTGCTGTCAACAGGAAGCGTTCAATGACGATTCCTTGACACAGCTGAGTACCGTTTTAGCCAGCAAGGGCCTTGTTATTGCCCCGGAAAAGGTTCAGCGATCTGCACCATGGAAGTATTTGGGGTGGCACATCTCTGACGCTAAGATCCAACCACAGAAGGTGGAGTTAGCGACAAATTTGCGCACATTGACTGATGTACAGACTTTGCTTGGAGACATCCAGTAGGTGCGCAACTGTGCTGGTATTTCCAATGCTGACATTGCACCATTGACATTACTACTACGTGGCTCGCATCCCAGCACAGCAGTCACCCTATCACAGACGCAACAAGCAGCTTTGCAACACATCGTACAGAAGCTTCAAACAGCCTGGACTGCTAGGCGATTGCTAACCCTACCTGTTTCCTTGCTTATTTGTAACCCTGCAGAGTCACCATATGCCCTTGTTTGTCAGTGGCAAAACAAGAAGGGGGAGACTCATTCCTGTACAGCATCGTTGAATAGTCCTGATTTTGCCACTGACAAGCCTATTAGGGGCGATGATCTATTTTACATACTAGAATGGGTGTTTTTAAGTGTGCAGCCGAAGACTAGTACACAGACACGATCAGAAGCTGTGGGAGAGCTAATCAGAAAAGGTAGGACGAGGATAGTGGAAATAACAGGGGAAGAGCCACAGGACATCAGTATACCGGTCAAAGCAGCAGATTTGGAATGGTGGTTGAGGCATGCTCTACCCATACAGGAAGCTCTGTTAGGCTATGGTGGGAGGATACATTCCCGACAGCCGAAAGGGAGATTGTGGCAGTTCTTGAAGCGTAATCTATGGCTTGAGAAGTCCAGAGTTCAGGAGAAGCCGCTGGCCGAAGGAATCACAGTGTATACAGATGCAGGCAGGAGGCTGCGTAAGGCAGTTTGTGTTTGGCAAGAAGGGGGCCAGTGGTGTCATCATATGATACAAGGACAGGATGGAGATTCGCTACAAATTTTAGAGCTGACTGCCGTGGTCTGGGCTTTAACTAATTGGTTAAATGAGCCTTTAAATGTTGTAACTGACTCCCTTTATGTAGCCGGGATAGTGCCTCGAATACCGGATGCCTTGCTTAGGGAGGCAGTCAATCCTAGATTAGGCAAGCTGTTTATCCAGTTGCGGATCGTACTGTCTCGACGGCTCGTACCTTGTTGTGTCATTCATGTGCGCAGCCACCAATGGGATCTGGGACTAGGGCACGGCAATCAGATTGCTGACAACTTAGTCAGTCCCGCATGCCCCATGCCTCCATTAGACAAGTTTCAGCAGGCCAAACAGAGTCATGAGAATTTTCACCAAAATGCGAGAGGTCTGCAAAGGCAATTTGGACTGACAGAGAACGAGACTCGTTATATAGTACAGGTCTGTCCTAAGTGTGGAAACCAAGGACCAGGTATAGGCCAAGGGGTAAATCCAAAAGGGCTGCAGGCACTTGCGCTGTGGCAGATAGACGTCACGCACTTCTCCGAATTTGGGTGGTTGAAGTACGTGCATGTCACAATAGACACCTTTTCAAAAATGATATGGGCCACTGCTTTACCTGGGGAGAAAGCACAACATGTTTGTAAACATCTGCTTTCGTGTTTTGCAGTACTGGGGGTCCCTGAAGAAATTAAGACCGATAATGGACCTGCCTATGTCAGTCAGAAGCTGCGATCATTCTTGTTGACGTGGGGAATTAAGCACACCACAGGAATTGCTCATTCTCCGACAGGGCAAGGCCTCATAGAGCGCACTCATCGTGTGCTGAAAGACTACTTAGATAGACAGCGAGGAGTTGAGACAGAAGCGCAATCAAGGTTGTATCGAGTTCTTTTTACTTTGAACTATTTGTGCCTTATGGGTGATCAGGAGGCACCGCCTGTTGTGGTGCATCACCAGAACTTAAAACTCAATAGTGCAACGAATTTACCGCGGTTTAAAGTGATCTATAGAGACCCGACTACTGGAGAATGGGCTGGACCCGTACCAGTGATATTTAACGGTCGAGGGTATATGTGTGTTTCTACAGATCGCGGTCCAGTCTGGGTGCCTAGCCGAGCCGTGAAGCCTGCTTTGAATCAGCAAGACAAGTTAGCCGAGGAGCAACAAGCAGACTCTCACGAGCAGAGCAATCAATTAGAAGTAACCTGAGTAGAGGGAAGAGTATATGAGTGGTTACCAGGAGGTACTTGTCACCGATACCACCTGTGATGTTTTGTGAGATCTGTAAGCCTCGGGTTTTATGTAATTGTTACACTTGCTAACCATAGCGTCGGCGGCGAATATTGTTTGCGAAGCATCGGTGTGATCAGTGCCTTTAATAGGGCGCAGCGTAGCTCATGCTTTAATTGTTACAAAGCTCAAGACAGAAGGAAGCGATGCTTATCTCTGTAGCCGCTTGAAGTGGGTAAGGTTAGCAAACCGGAGAGCTAAAACTGTAAGGGTAAGTAGTTCTTTTAATATAACCAAAGTAAGTTAGTGCCTGCTGTTTGGAATGTCCTCAAAGCGGAGGGGGAAAGACGAGAGTGCGATGCTTACATCACTTTTGAAGGGAATGGCAGGAAAACGAGTGGTTACCCTGTTAGCCGTACTCTTTACATGTTGTCAGATTATAGTAGGCGAAGAAACCCTTTACCGCATTGAGCCCCGACAAAATCTATGGGTTACCTGGGCGAACAAAACGGGTCAATCAGCATTTTGTTTGTCTCTTGCTTCCGCAACAGAACCTTTTCGCACCTGTCTAATAGGAGTACCTAGTTACAATGTTACTCATTTTGCTAATTATAGTGCAGGCAGATGTACAAAGGAGATTCAAGTGAGTAATTGCAGTGCCAAGCTCATACAAGGTCTGAATCGCACATTGCCCTGGGATCCTCAAGAGTTGAACTTGTTAGGATCGATGAGGATTGGTAACACGACCAAAAACTGGACTCAAACTTGTTTTGTATTTGCAGGGCCTGCTATTGCTAGGCCTAACCATCGCCATTTCTTCAACCAGTCAGGGTGGGCCAATGTCACTCCAATTGCTTCTTATTATGACTATCAGGGCCACTCTAGAGCTGTCACCTTCTGTGGCACCAATGATACGAACAAAAGAAGCCCCCAAAGTCTGGGTGCCTACGGGATGGAAGGTGGTTCTCCCTTGTGGAATAATGCTACGCCTAAAGCCTTGCCTCCTGACGTGTTTTTAATCTGTGGCGACAGGGCATGGCAAGGAATTCCTCGTAACATCTATGGCGGCCCGTGTTACTTAGGTCAGCTGACATTGCTAGCTCCAGATCAACAGTGGTGGAAGAAGGAAACAACTCGTCCCAAACGAGGTGTTACGGGTCTTCCTCCTGACTGCGATGATCGAATCAATCTCCCAAGTACCACCGAGCGAGTATTTATGGCATTATTAGTGCCCGGTGCTGCTGCCGGCACAGCGTTAAACCAGCTAGGGAAATTGACATGCTGGGCAGAGAAGCAAGCCAGTGTTACCACCGAAGTCTTGCAATCCCTGCTTGAAGATCAGAGTAGTCTACGACATGCAGTATTGCAAAATAGAGCCGCAATTGATTTTTTACTGCTGGCCCAGGGACATGGTTGTGAGGATTTTGAAGGCATGTGCTGTATGAACTTGTCCGATCATAGTAAGTCCATCCACAAGCAATTACAATGGCTCGAACAGCACGCCAATCAAATACAACAAAACCAGGGATTTTTTGATGGATTGCTCACCTCACTCTTTGGTAATCTGCCCGCTTGGCTTAACAGTTTAATTATAGAAATTTTGCGCATATGTATCGTGTTACTTGCTGTTGGAATTATTTGCTTTAGCTGTCTTAAAAGGGCTCTCTCCAAGATGAGGAAGCAAACCTGGCTTGCTCAAAAACAAGAAGGGGGAATTGTGGAGTCCTGGCTAGACGAGAGGGGACATAGTTTGGTGCGTTGAGCAACCCAGGTTCCAATCTGGAGGTGAGCCTTGGGAGCGGCTGACACGGAACCCTGTTGGGAAGGCAGAGCGACGAGCTCGGGACACTGGAGCAGGGGGAACCTCACCGTTTCCTGCCACACTGTCACTTCCTTCCTGCCACGTTGCTGTTTCCTGCCACAGCACTGTTTTCACTTCGAGATGCAGCTCTGCACCAATCACAACGAGTTGCAGTAGTTGTGCCTATATATGGGTTGGGGTTTTAACCATTCAGATGCTGTAATAGTTTTGCTATATAAACCTTGTTTTTGCTGACTAATAAAGGTGAACGATCATACTCATACTGGGGTCACATCGTTACAATGGATCCGTAACCCACGCCAACATCTCTCTATTGTGTAAGTTAACTGAAGCAAAGAGTCATACATCTCCCACCAAAGAAGTTAGTTTTAATTAAAACTAGGAGTCGCCTAGAACTGGTCAAGACGACCCATGCCGCAGGGACAAGAGCCAGAAGAGGACTGAGCTTGTGCAGAAACAGGGGTCAACCCGCGGACACTGTGATGAAGAGGATGAGCCTTCATCTTGAGGCCCCCGACGACCACCACTAGGAGACACTGTGCAAGTGCAGCTAGGAGGAGTGTATGGAAATTGACTGATTTGACTATGAAAGGAAGAGCTTATGTAATCAGATGAATATGTATATTTTGATCTATATAAACTGCATGAAAGGGGTATGGGGTATGCACGTTCGGTGGAATTATCCCCCGTGCATCTGACGTCGCAATAAAGAATGCCTGCCTTTTAACACTACATTGGTGTTACGAGGTTTTATTCCCGGATTTTCGGCAACACTTCCAATTGCTAAATGTGGGAAATTTGCAGTGGCGTGGGTTGCATCCCACCAACAAAGTGGGTCATTGGTTCACCCCAGTGAACCAATGGAACGCTGAAGTGGATGAACTAGCTCGACTAGCTCCTCTACAGAGCACCCAAATAATAGAAATTTTGGAACAATTTTAGAATGGCTGCATATAAAATGGAAACATTCAGGGATCAATGATTTATTTCGTGAGGCGCAAGCTCGAGGGTGGCCAGTTACCAGGGAGGAATGCAAAACATGTATATCCTCTCGTGAACAATGTCATGTCCGTTTGGGCAGACACCCCCTGGAAAATGACCCCCTGCACTTAAGAGAAGGAAAAGGTTTGTGGGAGGCCTGGCAGGTTGATTACATCGGTCCGTTTCGAAAATCAGGGGGAAAGTGTTATGTATTGCTGGGTGTCGAAATAGTATCTGGACTGGCACAGGCTAAAGCAAAAATATTTCAGGAATGGGTGACCCCGGAGGGGATTTTGTGGGTATTCCACACCCCATACTACCCACAAGCGAATGGAGAGAACAAAGAGTTTACTAAAGCGCTTCCTGAAACCACACAAACCAGGATGAGCCAAGCGGGTGGGGGACGCAGTGACCAGTGTCAATAGCCGCTGGGGAACAAATGGTTTGCCCCCAAGCCCTGACAGTTATGCCAACCTCACACGGCCGTGGTCACTCTGGCAACCCATCCCATTTCCCCAGACAACCTGTCCTGGTTGAACTCCCCACCGTGGGAGCAGTACCATTAGTATTGGACACCCCAGTGAACAAATACACTTGGAAGGCAAGCAATGCTTGTGGGAAGGTCCATAAGATTCACACTAAGTGGATTATTCCTTCCTTCTGACCCGAGAAGCAAGTTTGTTACTGTTCTTATTTTTCAGGAAGGAGCAACTGATCCAGATACACCCTCCCGGAGAAAGTAAAATGGACACAGATTGTGACTTAATCAGAATGCGCACGTTATTGTTGATCATACTGGTTCGGGGATGTATCTATGAAAGTGACGGAAGACCAATTCCCTCACCTTCCCCTGACCCATATGATCCCTTTAAGGACAATGAATTTGTGTTATTAGCCAAAGCTGTAAGTCGAACCTTTAATCTGAGTCACTGCTGGGTTTGCGGAGGACCCCTGGGGTTATCGAGCTGGCCATGGACGTCCACACCCCTTACCCCAGCCCAGATTCTGAGCAATTATAGTGAGACCACGAATGACACTTGGGG
Organism: Opisthocomus hoazin; assembly: GCF_030867145.1. Taxonomy (NCBI): domain Eukaryota; kingdom Metazoa; phylum Chordata; class Aves; order Opisthocomiformes; family Opisthocomidae; genus Opisthocomus; species Opisthocomus hoazin. The sequence goes on from NC_134453.1 coordinate 34,607,905, forward strand.
CGATAATGGAACATGGCCAATTCAATTTCCAACTGTCGGGTAATATTGTTTAAATCGTACTCAGAAGGGAGGGATTAACGTTGGGGAGAGCAAGTGCAGATGGACACTCACCCGTAAGTTAGCTGATAGAGGTGTCCACATATGGATGTGGCTTAACGAAATCGGGCACAATCAGGGATTTAAAGGATACTGGTCAAACAAAAATGAAACATTCTTCCTCCAACAGTCCAATTATTACCCCTGTAGTCAAATCTGTGAGTGGAAGAACAATTCTGGCACCTGGTATTGCACCGGCCAAATAAATGACAGCCCAATCGAGTTTTTTAGCCCTTTCGTTGACAAGGACACAACTTATTTTCAATTCCCAAAGGGGGCAGCTGGACCATTCACTTATGGCGCTGAGGCTAAAAGGGGTCACTACTGGATCTGCGGACACAATGCCTATAAATATTTACCAGCAGAATAGTCAGGGACTTGTTACATAGGGATTATCCGGCCCTTGTTTTTCCTCCTTCTGGAGATGGGTGGACCTCATTTGGGGATAAGACTATATGACGATCTAGGGGATAGAAGGGTTGCCCGTAAGGCGTGATCTATTGAGGTTAACCTGGGTGGGATGCAAAAATGGGGAGACAATGAGTGGCCTCCTGAGCAAACAATTCAACATTATGGACCCGCCACCTGGAATGCCAATCAACCAATATTGGGGGCAAGGGAACCAATTTACAATTTAAATTGGATAATTCAATTGCAAGTGGCTCTAGAAATCATCACTAATAAAACCAACAATGCCATAGACCTTTTAACTCAGCAGTCTCAACAGATGTGCATGACAGTCCTTTAGCATCACATGGTCCTGGATTACCTGTTAGCTGAAGATGGGGTGGGGTACGCGGGAAGCTAAATATTTCTAACTGTTGCTTGGAGATAGACGACGTGGGCGAAATGGTCCTCCAATTGACAAAGATATTAGGAAATTAGCTTGTCGCTGATTGGCTCGGCCTTGGCCAGTGGCAGGTCTGTCTTGGAGATGGCTGGCATTGGCTCTATCGGGAATCTATATGGGAAGCTTCTGGCATCTTCTCACAGAAGCCACCACTGCAGCCATGCTGCTACCAAAACCTTGCCAAGTAAAGCGAATACACCTGTCCAGTCACTTGCTTAAAAGCAGGGTGATACACGCTTGTCTAATGACAGGAGCCACAAGAGATTTACGTTTCTACTAGGTACATTATTTGCGGAGTCATGTGATGTTTGTTCCCCCATAATTCACCAATTTCCTCTTGTTGCAGTTTGGCCATGGTCAGCAACAAAGGGCCACGTGGTCGCTCTATCACCTCCCCCTGCTGGGGTGGGAAGGAGAATGGAAAGAAAAGGGCAAAAACTCGTGGGTCAGGATAAGTGCAGTTTGCAGTTTAACAGAAACAGCAAACGAAGGGAACAGTAACGATAGTAATACTGATAAGAATATACAAAACAAACAGAAAAATTCACAGAGCAACTCTCACTGCCCGATGCCCCGTGCGCTCCCAAGCCGCGATTAACTTCCCCCACCCCCCCGGCCAGCTCTCCCACCTGGAACCGAGCATGACAGCACATGATATCAAATACCCTGTTTTGTTTGGCCAGTTTGGGTCAGCCCACCCGGCTGTGTCCCTTCCTGGCTTCTGGTGAAAATTAACGTTGTCCTGGCAAAACCCAGGACATTATACACCCCTTATTCTATACCATCTACATCATGACCAGGTCCCCCATTTTCCAGTTAATCACCATCACTTCTCCTGTCTTTGATACATACAAACAGATATCATTCCCTTAGTTGATGGATCATCACTCTAAAGTGTCCGTTGAGTTCATTTAATCCATGACTACAGGCTCCATTTGTTATAACAGTCTTTCAGGACAGGAGAGGTGATGTGTGTTGATGGGCGGTCGCTTGCTGCATCCGGAGCTTGCGGCTAATGTATCTGGTGCGGCATGTGCCCACGGTCTGTGGGTTCAAGATGTCGATCTTGATTAAGTCGCTGGGTGCCAGTTGTTGAAGCCAGGTCCAGTCCCATCACCACTGTGCTCTACTAGGTTTCATCAAAGTCCATCCTTCATTAGTCTGGGTGATTCATGGTGTAGTATCCTTGATATAACATATAACAATTATAACAGTGATAACAGACAATGACAGGGTTATGTAGCAATTAACATTATACAATTTATTTATTGACTATTCTCGCCCAAAATCGAATCCCCATGAAGTACGCATCGAACTTCCCCATCCTTTTACATCACCCACCAGGTACACCCAGGTCCTTGAGCAAAAGCAATCCCACGGATGGGTTTACCTTTGCCTGAGGCACGACTAACTCAGACTGTCTTCTCTAAGATGTTCCGCATGTGCACTATGGGGACTTTATCCCCTTCTACAGGGTGTGGAAGTTTTGATTGGGCAGGACCAGCCCGGTTGGTGGATCCCCTGGTGTTAACCAACCAGGTGGCCTTTGCTACATGAGTATCCCAATTTTTAAAAGTCCCACCGCCCCTACTGCTCTCACAGTGGTTTTTAACAGTCCATTCCAGAGGCTGGTGCATGGTAGAGGATGTGATACACCCACTCAATACTGTGTTCTTTGGCCCAGGGGTCTATGAGGCTATACGAACATGAGTCCCGTTGTCTGACTCAATTCTTTCGGGAGTGCCATGTCGCCATAGGACTTGCTTTTCAAGGCCCAGGATGGTATTCCGGGCAGTGGCATGGGGAACACGATAGGTTTCCAGCCATCCGGTGGTTGCCTCCATCACTGTGAGCACATAGTGCTTGCTTTGGCAGGTTTGTGGCAATGTGATAGTCAATCTGCCAGGCCTCCCCATATTTATGTTTTAGCCATCTTCCTCCATACCACTGAGGCTGTACCCGCTTGGCTTGCTTGATTGCAGCGCATGTTTCACATTCATGGATAACCTGTGCGATGGTGTCCATGGATTTTAGAGGTCTTTTCCAGCCTTTATGATTCTAAGATTCTGTTATTCTATAATGAAAAACATAGGACAACAGCGAATGCTATTTAACCCCTCATGGTCTCTCAAATGAGTGGAACTGTTGATGCAAGTAAATATGTCTGGAATTAAACCTACCTGCTAACCATTCCTGAATACATCTTATGTAGAATGATTAGCATGGCTGCACAGAGGAACCCACACCTCCCCAGAACGATCAAGGAGAGATGTGATTGGTGTCTTAGGAACTGGATCAGAAGTGCTAAACAGCATAGATACCGAAGCTTTAGAAAACAAAATAAGCTCAGCAACAAGTAATTTATACAAATTAAACCAACCATTGCAATCTTCTCTACCGGCATTAGGAACTAATGACTAGCTCTTATCTGATCTATTAGCCCAATGGGAGAGAAACACTGAAAAAGACCACCAATTAATTATGGATGCACTAGATGCAAGCCAAATTAGAATCACAGAATCGTATAATCATAGAATGCTTAGGGTTAGAAGAGATCTTTAGAGGTCATCTAGCCCAACCCCCCTGCAGTGAGCAGGGATATCTTCAACTAGACCAGGTTGCTCAGAGTCCCGTCCAACCCAGCCTTGAATGCTTCCAGGGATGGAGCCTCCACTACCTCTCTGGGCATTCTGTTCCAATGTTTCACCAACCTCATCATAAAAAAATTTCTTTGTTACATCCAGTCTAAATCTACCCTCCCTTAGTTTAAAGGCATTACTCCTTGTCCTATCGCAACAAGCCCTGCTGAAAATATTTTCCCCATCTTTCCTATAGGCCCCCTTCAGGTACTGAAAGGCTGCTATAAGGTCTCCCCAGAGCCTTCCCTTCTCCAGGCTGAACAGTCCCAACTCTCTCAGCTTGTCCTCATAGGAGAGGTGCTCCAGCAGTCCTTCTCGGCAGGGCTGCTCTCCATCCCTTCATCCCCCAGCCTGTACTGGTAGCAGGGGTTGCCCCAACCCACATCCATGACCTTGCACTTGGCCTTGTTGAACCTCATGAGGTTCACACAGGCCCACTTCTCCAGCTTTTCCAGGTCTCTCTGGATGGCATCCTGTCCTTCTGGTGTGTCAACGGCACCACTCGGCTTGGTGCCATCTGCAAACTTGCTGAGGGTGCACTCGATCTCGCTGTCTGTGTCATTGATGAAAATATTCAACAGCACCAGTCCCAGTATGGACCCCTGAGGGACACCACTTGTCACCAGTGTCCATTTGGCCATTGACCACTCCCCTCTGGCTGTGACCTTCCAACCAATTCCTTATCCACCGAACGGTCCACCCATCAAATCCACATCTCTCCAATTCAGAGAGAAGGATGTTGTGGGGGACTGTGTCGAAGGCTTTACAGAAGTCCAGATAGATCACATCCATAGCTCTTCCCTTGTCCACTGATGTAGTCACTCCATCATAGAAAGCCACCAGGTTGGTCAGGCAGGACTTGCCCTTGGCGAAGCCATGCTGGCTGTCTCGAATCACCTCCCTGTCCTCCATGTGCCTTAGCAGAGCTTCCAGGAGGATCTGTTCCATGATCTTCCCAGGTACAGAGGTGAGGCTGACAGGTCGGTAGTTCCCAGGGTCCTCCTTCCTACCCTTTTTAAAAATGGGCCCAATGTTTCCCTTCTTCCAGTCACCAGGGACTTTGCCTGACTGCCATGACCTTTCAAATATCATGGACAGTGGTTTGGCCATGACATCAGGACTCTGGGATGCATCTCGTCAGGTCCCATAGACTTATGCATGTTCAGGTTCCTCAGGTGATCCCGAACCTGGTCTTCTCTTACAGTGGGAGGGGCTTTACCCCCCAGTCCCTGCTTTTCAGTCCATCCACTCGAGAGAAGAGAGAAGAGAGGTTTCCAGTGAAGAATGAGGCAAAACAGTTGTTGAGTACCTCAGCCTTCTCCTCGTCTGTTGATGCTAGGTCATTATTCTTGTTCATCAAGGGGGGGGGTACGCTTTCTTTAACCTTCCTTTTGTGGTTGACATACCTGTAGAAGCCCTTCTTGTTATTCTTTGCATCCCTTGCCAAATTGAGCTCCAGCTGCGCCTTGGCACTCCTGACCCCATCTCTACACAACCAGGCATCATCCCTATACTCTTCCCAGGATACCTGTCCCTGCTTCCACTGCCTGTGCAGTTCCCTCTTGCCCTTTAGTTTGACCAGCCCATCTCGACTCAGCCATGCCGGTCTCTTTCCTTCCTTGCCTGACTTCTTACACCTGGGGACTGAGAGCTCCTGCGCTCTCTGGAAAGCATCCTTAAAGATCTGCCAGCTCTGTTCTTCCCCCCTGTCCCTGAGGACCGATTCCCAGGGGGTCCTACTGACTAACTCCTTGAGGAGCTGGAAGTTAGCTTTCCTACAGTTTAGGGTCCTGACTATACTTCTTGCCTTTCCCATAACCCTCAGGACTGTGAACTCCACCAACGCATGATCACTGCAGCCCAGGCTGCCTCCGGTCTTGATGTCGCCAATAAGCTCACTTGCATTAGTGAGCATCAGGTCCAGTATTGCATCCCCTTGGGTAGGGGTGTCTATTATCTGGCTTAAAAAGTTATCCTCAATGCATTCTAGGAATCTCCTGGATTTCCTACAGCTTACCATGCTACTTTTCCAGCAGATGTCGGGGTGGTTGTAGTCCCCAAGCAGGACGAGATCTTGTGAGCGCAAAGCCTCCTTGAGCTAGAGGAAGAAGGCTTCGTCAGTAGGTTCCCCTTGATCAGGAGGCCTGTAGTAGACCCCAACCACAAGGTTCCCTTTGTTGCCTCTGTCTCTGATTCTTACCCTTAGGCTTTCGACCTGCTCGTGGCTGTTCTTCAGAGACAGACCAAAGGAAGTGTTTGAGCACTGTACCACAAAACTTCACTGTCAGATATTATGATTTAATTGAACTTATTTTCCTGTGAGTAGATACATCTTCTAAAGGAGCACTGCCTCCATGCTGCTGTCATTGTTTCAGTGGAAAAACGAGAGGAAGCTCAGTTTCTGATTTTAAATGAGAGTACAGTGAGTCACATCTGCTTTATTAAAGACCTTGACACAGACTTTCTCGCCTCCCCCCAGTCAAACTCATGATTTGGAAAGACTGAACTCTGCCATGCTTGTTTGCATCCTAAAATAAGTGCTGGACTCTACATTAGCAGTGTTACTTGCAATAAACCCTTTGCTGCTCTGTCTTATTTTGGTGCCAAGTATCTGGTTCCTTGTGGATGCCATTACTAGGGTGTATTATTTTTTTTTTATTTTTACACAAGAACTATGCTACCAAATGAAGGCATTTTTTTTGTTTCTGTAGTACATGAACTTTCAACAGCCCTGCCGATGTTGAATATTCATTATCTTTGCCAAAATACTTTAGAAGTTGTGAACATTTTTATGGCACAATATTTTTCAAATTGTACCTGGAGTGAACTATGATTAAAGGAAAATAACATGCATGTCCATATGTATCAGTTTCTTCTCAAGTTGACTGGAAATGATATGTAACCATTAATTTTCTATGTTTAAGTCTCCTGAGAATTTATGTTTCCAAATTCATTCTGAAGTAAATACAAGCATGATGTGTACAATCACACACATGTTCTCATGTGACATTTCTTTACTTTGGTAAAGTTTTAGGTTATTACAAAGGATTTTTAGGTAATGCATAGGCTGTGTACTTTCAGCAGCCATTCAGTATATAATGGTTAAATTTTCATTTATATGTATGTTTTCCATGCATAACAAGTTGTGATTGTTGGTTTGACTAATGGTTTATAATAGAATCACTTTGTAAGACGATGTGGAATGTGTAAATGCAAAGCAAGACTTTTGTTAGCATTCGAATAGTTAATTCCTTCTTATTTGACAATGTATTTGAATAGCTGCACAAGGCTCTCCTGTTTCTTTGTTTGCATTAGCAGGGTACAGAATTAATCAAATAATTTAGGAGCACTGTAAGCTGATCTCTCAATTGTCATTTAGTAGTTTGCCTCCTGAATTAAGGAAAAGGAATAAGCATTAGTTTTACTGTGGATTGTGCTGTATTTTAGTCACTAGTATTCTTTGAAATAGCGAAGTGATCTGCAAATAATCTTGACATGAAATAGCACAGCATTTTATATCTCTCTGTTAGTATTCCAAGGAACAATGACTTGATCCATGTAAGTCTTCAGTTCAGTCTAAAATCAGTTTAATGGAGGATTTACAGAAATGTTGGATGAGATTAGTACTTGTACATGATTAATGCAGTGTTCTATATATATTTTACAGTTCTTCATTATAAATTATTTGGTGTTTTAGTAGTAAAAACAGATGACAACCTGTAGCTGTAGTATTATGCATGCATAGAAGATGGATATATACTATCTGTATTTGTGATTGTTGAACTTCTACACTACATTCAAATGTATTATTCATTTCTTCCAACAACCGTGAGTCAATAGGAAATAATAAGTGCAATCATTTGAAAAAAGCACATTCACAATTTGCATGTATTCATCTCAAAGTTCAGGCTGCAGGTTTGTAACCGTTTATTTTACTTTTCTTAGTGATATGCATAAGCCTCCTGAGGATTCATGTCTATGAACTTCCTGCATTGTAATTGATATTTAAAGTAGATCAGATGATAGGTAACATGAAATAAAATTCATATTGTAGAACTTTGTGTGAGCCGACACAGGCAGGATGCGGGAACAACCACAAAACCACAGATGAAATGCAAAGAGTAAATTTATTTTCGTTACCTCATAAACCGGGGGATCTCCGACACAGCACTCGGGCAGAGGCACACAAGCGGGAACACAGGCAGAAGGAGCCTTGCTAGAGTGTGTTACTGAACCTGCTGCTTTCGCCTGTATATCAGGGATTCACAGAGGTGTAGTTTTTCACTGTGCTTTGATCTTATCATAGAATCATAGAATCATATGTTGGAAAAGACCTCTAAGGTCATCAAGTCCAACCGTCAAACCAACATCACCATGCCTGATAAACCGTATCCTGAAGTGACACATCTACATGTTTTTTGAACACCTCCGGGGATGGGGACTCCACCACCTCCCTGGGCAGCCTGTTCCAATGCCTGACCACTCTTTCAGTAAAGAAATTTTTCCTGATATCCAATCTAAACCTCCCCTGGTGCAACTTGAGGCCATTGCCTCTCGTCCTATTGCTAGTTACTTGGGAGAAGAGACCAACACCTGCCTCACTACAACCTCCTTTCAGGTAGTTGTAGAGAGCAAGAAGGTCCCCCCTCAGCCTCCTCTTCTCCAGACTAAACAGTCCCAGCTCCCTCAGCCACTCCTCACGAGACTTGTTGTCACAAGATCTTTCCCACATCAGGGCAGGAATCTCAAGCTTGTTCTATAGGGTGCCTTCAAGTCTTTCACAGGTCTCTGTTATCTAAACACAGTTGTTCTACTTATCAAGCACACAAGGCTAAACAACAGTTAGTATGATATATGTGTTTTTCTACACACCAGCTGCAAGTCACTTGAGTGTGTTTATAATCCTCCTTGCCAATCTTCCGTTACTATCCCACAAACTTACTGATATAAGAGGTAGTTATAAAATATCAACGCTCAAACTTATTGGTCATTCAGCTGCTGTATTTTCACTTGTAAAGTCACAAATTCAATTTGCAGTGGACTTTTTTCTACTAATCACAAATATTCTGTGTGTGTTTTCTTCAAGGAGTCACACTTTGAAATAGAAGTGTCTTTTTTTTCTAAAATCTTGCAGAAAGTAGAGAAAAAAAAGATGTGTATCTTTTAAGCTTACTTTGTCAAGCAAGCTTTTCAGGTAAGATATCACATTTCTAAAATGAGAAATTCCTGTCAATTCCTGATGTTTCTGCTCAATCATAATTTTCCAGGGAATGTTTTGTCATATACAATCTCGTGGTATGTGTCAATGTATTATTGTAGCCTGGGTATAGTGTTATAATTAAAATACTCATACTCAAAACAAATGTGTTTGAAGACTTCTTTGGGTAACTTTACTTAAGAAAATATTTTATAGCATAGGGGAGGTACAATGAGCTAGTTACTAGCTGTGCAGTTTAAACTTGAGAGTTTGCATGTTAGTTGCTCCAAAATATATCAGTGACGGGTTTCCCAGTTATGCATGTTTTATTTTATTACTGATTGATCCAGATTGTGCTTCTAATCTAATTTATTCCTGTTCTTACCTTGATAGGAAATGTAATCATTCCGTCTTTGGTTCATTTCTTTCTGTTTAGTTTTAATCCATTCACTAATCTCATATCCTTTGTGTTTTTTCATCATTTTAAATAAGAAAAGCCCTCCTGAAGGAAGGGGTAGAAGTAGCATTATCTAATAGTTGTGGTGCATTTAAAGAGAATTGATAGTGCCTATCTATTGTCTAAATTAACCGAAGCAGAGAGTCTTGCATCTCCATACAAAGGGGTTAGTTCCTGATAGGGGCTGGGAGTCGCCTGGAACCGGTTAAGACCGACCCTGCTGTATGGATGGGAGCCAGAAGAGAACTGAGTTTGCTCAGAAACAAAGGTTAATCAATCAGCGGACACCGTGATGAAGAGGATGGGCCTTCATCTTGGGACCCCCGACGACCACCACTAGGAGGCACTGCGCAAGCGCAGCTGGGAGGAGACTAAGGAAATTACTTCTTGGAACTAATTATAATATGGAAATTATTTCTCGGAACTGATTTTGATATGCAATGAGGATAGATGCATATGTATAGGCGTATCGGGAAATCTAATGTATATGTAATATTTGATTGTATAAATTGAAGAGACAAGTTGCTGCTCGGCGCGCACAACTTTAGTGGGACTACCCCCCGTGCTGCCCGGTGCCAAATAAACATACCTACTTTACAATCTTACAGATTGTGGAGTCTGCTTTCCGCACATCAGTTGACCAAGTCTGGGACTAGGAGTTGACCCAGCCGCACCTAGACTCTCCTCTGAGAGAGAGTTTAGAAAGCAAGGGGGTCTTCCCTGAAGCTCGTGACTCAACGGGAGGGCTCTCCTTTTAAGATCGAGAAAGAAACATATTAAGCGCTTTTTACGAAAAACAGATAATGATAGCAGCAGTGAACAGGAATTAATTCAAAGGGCTGGAAAAACGGGACGCAAGAAGAGGGAGTCTATTAGGGTGAGGTGGAGAAAAATAAGAACGGATGGCTTAAAGGATGGAGAGAAGATAGATATGGCGTTTCCAGTTACTTTTAGACCAAACCAGCCGCCTCAATATCAAGCTTTTGACTGGCAATTGATAAAGGAAGTAAGGAAGGCTGTTGTGCAGAATGGATTACAATCTCCATTCTCACAAACATTATTGGAGAATGTGCTGTGTGGACAATTAGTTACTCCATATGATTGTCAGCAATTGGCTTCGTTGATTTTAACACCAACACAAAAGCTATTATGGAGAGACAAATTTGTTGAGTATTGTGAAATAAAGGCGGTGGAGAATCTGGGACGCCAACAAGGAGATCCCTTGTTAGGAGTTGACGTGGATCATTATACTGGTGCAGGACGATTTGCAGACCCTGAATTGCAATCGAGAATATTGCCGGAGGTTTCAAGAGAGTCAGCTCGGATGGCTTTACGGGCATTTTTAACCTTGCCTGAAGCCGGCAAGCAACCAATTTCATTTACCTCTATCAAACAAGGGGTTTCTGAACCTTATATGACTTTTATAGACAGTAGAAAAGCAAATTGAACATCCGGAACACAGAGAATCATTATTAATAAAATTGGCCTTAGAAAATGCGAATGCTGATTGTAAAAAGATATTGATCGCCTTACCACGAAATGCCACCTTAGTAGAAATGGTAGAAGCAGCCAATCGTGTAGGAACTTTGGAACAACAAGCTACAATGTTAGCGGGAGCTTTTGCAGCCGCGATGAAGCCCTTAGAATCAAGAAGGTGTTATACCTGTGGACAGCAAGGACATTTCAGTTATCAATGTAATAAAGGTCAAGGAAGGTGACAGAGCGGACCTCAAGGATGTCGTATGCCAGGAATGTGCCCATGTTGCCGCAAAGGACGTCATTATGCCAATCAGTGTTGATCACGCTTTGATAAGGATGGCAATCCCATTAATCAGCAGCAGGGAAACTGGAGGCGCAGCGCGGGTCAGGGCCGCGCCAAGACACAAATGCCCCTGAATGCTTTAAAACAACCTCAGTTTTTACAAAACAACAGTCAGGGTGTCTGGACCAACTCACAGCCAAAACTAGGGAAAGTGCCAGAGTGGATGTCCTAACCACTGAGGATATTACTTTAACGGACAATAGCGTGCATAGAATACCAGTTAATGCCCATGGCCCCCTGGGACATGGCCTTAGTGCCTTATTATTGGGACGCTCTAGTGTAACGGTACAAGGAATTTTTGTTTTACCTGGAGTCATTGATGCAGATTATACAGGACCTATACAAGCAATGGTGTGGACGCCTAGCCCCCCCTGTCTCCATCCAGGCCGGAACGCGTTTAGCACAACTTGTGCTATTTTATAATAACGTGCCTTGTGTTGAAAACAAAGAAAGAGGTAGCAGAAGATTTGGATCAACAGGACAAGAAAAACAAATAATGTGGGCTCTCGAGATTCAAAATAAAAAACCAAAAATGATTGTCACACTAACAATAAATAATGTATCATTTCAATTTGATATGTTAATAGATACAGGAGCTGATGTCACTGTCGTATCGGAAGCAGAGTGGCCAAAGGATTGGCCTGTTACCATCCCTCAAGGAACTTTGGCAGGAGTTGGAGATAATACAACAACAAAAATGAGCAAATTTACAGTGGCATTTACCATGCCTGATGGATTAGTATGTTGGACAAAACCTTATGTGGCACAAATCCCAATGAACCTTATGGGCAGAGACTTGTTAGGTCAGTTCAAATGTGTGTTATCAACAAAATCAACGAAGTCTTTTTAGTAATGGTCACTGATCAGCGACCAGTACTCAAACTGAAATGGAAGACTGACAAACCAGTTTGGGTAGATCAGTGGCCTTTAACAGCAAAGGTCGCCATTTTACAGCAGTTAGTACAAGAGCAACTTCAAGCAGGACATATTCAACCATCAGTTAGTCCTTGGAACACACCTGTTTTTGTGATACCGAAAAATTCAGGAAAGTAGAGATTGTTACAAGATCTATGACGAATCAATGAAGTTATGGAGGATATGGGACCTTTGCAATCAGGATTACCGTCACCAACTATGATACCTAAGGAGTGGAGTGTTTTAGTCATTGATTTAAAGGACTGTTTTTTTACTATACCAATCCATCCTGATGGTAGTGTTAAGTTTGTGTTTTCAGTGCCGACAACAAATAGACAAGGACCGGTGCAACGGTATCAATGGGTAGTCTTGCCTCAAGGAATGGAAAATTCACCAACGATGTGTCAAATTTATGTGGATGCAGCATTGAGACCATTTAAAGAAAAATACCCACAGCTATTGGTGTATCATTATATGGATGATATACTAATAGCAGGAAAAGACAACATTGAACAGATTAAATAAGAATTGTGTAACATGTTGGAGGTCTGTCAATTACAAATTGCGCCTGAAAAGGTGCAAAGCGTCACACCATGGAAATATTTGGGGTGGAAAATATTAGACCACACCATCGAACCTCAAAAGGTGTCAATAAGAGTGAATGTTCAAACACTTAACGATGTGCAAATTTTGTTAGGAAACATTAATTGGGTGAGGAATTTATTGGGCATTGACAATCAGACATTGCAACCGTTGTTTGGATTGTTAAAAGGAGATACAGAGTTAACAGCTCCCAGATCACTAACAAAAGAAGCAGAACAGGCCTTGCAAAAGGTAGAACAAATTTTAAGTCAAAGTCAAGCACATCGTATTGTGTATGGACATCCTATAGAATTATTAATCATTAATAATGATTTTCAACCCATAGGACTGATAATGCAATGGGTAGACAAAGAGCCAGAAACAGAAAGATTAAAAATTTTGGAATGGCAGTTTTAATCTCACCAGCCTCAAAAAACAATCACGACCAGACCAGAAATGTTTGCACAGTTAATCATGAAAGGTAGAAACCGAATTGTGGAATTGAGTGGAAAAGAACCCAAAACTATTATCATTCCTATGACAGAGCAATATTTACAATGGTGTTTACAAAATAGCCAGTTTTTACAGATTGCTTTAGCAGCTTTTACTGGACAGATAAAGGTGCAACATCCAAGTCATCGCCTGATTACTTTTACGGAGCAACAGTGTTTAGAACAGAAACCTAAGTGTAGGGCCACTCCAGTAAATGGGCCAACAGTTTTTACAGATGGCAGTGGAAAAACTGGAAAGGCAGCCCTGACTTGGCTTGAAAATGGACAGTGGAAATCACATGTAGTGATTTTACAGTCCTCCCCACAAATTATAGAATTACGAGCAATAATTGAAGTATTTGAAAAATGGATGAAAGAACCAGTTAATATTATCACGGCCTCGGCCTATGTAGCTGGAGTGGTGCAACGCTTGGAAAGATCATTTTTAAAACAGATTAATCATGAATTGTTATTCAATCAAATGAAAGAATTATGGCTGTTATTACAGCAACGAGAATATGAATATTATGTCTGTCATACCAACCTGCCAGGATTTTGTGCTGAAGGAAATGCAAGAGCAGACAAACTCACACAACCAGTCTTTATGTTACCAGTTCCGGACACGTGGCAACAGGCTCGCATATCACATGAGTTTTTTCATCAGTCAGCAAAAGATTTGAAAAAACAATTTAATTTACCAATTTCAGAAGCAAAGGCAATCATATAAGCATGTCGAGACTGTCAGCAGATAACAAAAGGACCAACAGTAGCAGTAAATCCAAGAGGATTGCAGTCACTGCAATTATGGCAAACAGATGTGACGCACATCCCAGAATTTGGAAAATTGAAATATGTGCATGTATCCGTTGATACGTATTCAATGGCAGTTTGTATGACAGCATTGAGTGGTGAAACATCTCAACATGTACAGAATCATCTGCATCCTCTGCATCACCAGGACACCCACCTCGTTCAGCAGCGGCCCTACATTTTCCCTAGTCTTCCGTTTGCTGCTGGTGTACTTGAAGAAGTCCTTCTTGTTGTCCTTGACATCCCTTGCCAGATTCAATTCCAGGTGGACCTTAGCCTTCCTTGTTGCATCTTTGCATGCTCTGACAACATTCCTGTGTTCTTCCCAAGTGGCCTGTCCCTCTTTCCACATTGCATAGACCTTTCTCTTCCACCTGAGCTCTGCTAGAAGCTCCTTGCTCATCCATGTGGGTCTCCTGCCTCCTTTGCTCGATTTCTTTCTCAGGGGGATGCACCGATCCTGAGCATGGAGGAAGTTGCTGTAGAGGGACCCTGTTGTACACTTTCGGGGTGCCGGGTTTTGCACCCCACTTCCCGTTTCTCTGGATTTGAAGGATTGTCAGGTTCTGGTGGATTTACCTCCCGCATTTCTCGCGTTGGGTGAGGAATTTTCATTGTATGTAGGATTAAATATTTCAAAAGACTGCGGCTCTGTCCCTGCTTTGGAGATAGCGGTGGAGGAGCAGCAGCTGCTTGTAAGATAGTTTCTGCGGGTTTTAGAGCATTTAAAGCTGTATGCACTGTTTTCCAAGTAATGATTTCCTCAGGAATTTTAAGCTACAAGACTTTCTTCTTTCAAAATTCTTTGTAAAATCTTTTGATGGAGCTTTTGCTCCTTTCTAGCTGACTGTCCCATCCTTCAGTGAGCCGGGGGGGGACAGACCTGATTCCCGCTCAGGGTCTGTTGGACCCAGCCCCTGCTTATGGCGCCGGCCCCTGCTCACAGCTCCTGCCTCTTTCCAAGTTAAAACATCAAAAACATGCGGTGATTCTGCAGGCACTCCATTACTTCTGAGACAGGCTAACAACAGCTCTAAAGTCCGTTCTTCATATTTAATCCCTCTCTTCCTTAAAATTTGCTTTAACATTTTAACAATCCCTTTCTCTTCAGCTGACATATTCACTCCCATCGCATTTCTCGGCTGCTCACCTGATCCTGATCACGGCGGTAATGGAAAAGTTGTCTGTATTGCCCCGGGGTCTTTGTCCGCTTGGTCCAGCCAGCAAGATGATCGCTCAGCCGAGACGTCTCCTCCGGACGCTGCTACTCTGGAGTGCGCTTTATTGATCCCTAAATCCGTCCCTGGGTCCTGGATAGCATCCCGGACTTGTCCTGGATCACGTCGGGGTCACCATTTGAGGAGATTGACGACACGGACTCCCATATCCAAATCGAAGACCCTTTATTTATCAGAAAGCTCCGTTTTATACCCTTGCAAAGCTGTCCACGCGCTCCAACCCAAATGCTTATTGGTTAACATACATTGTTCACGCGCCTATTCTAAACATTCAATTGGCTGGCTTAGCTGTACATGATTTCTCCTTCGTTTGCTCTGGGCGTTCTGCCAAAGTCCTCTGTTGCAAGTGATAACGTCCTTATTTTTCTCTTGTTCAGAAACTCTCAAGGACATCATGACCTTCGTTGATATAGAATGTTCCCACATCCTTATGCCGACCCTCGAGCCTTTCGTCATATTTCCTCTCCCCTGTCCAGTTGAGGAGGGGGAGTGACAGAGCGGTTTTGGTGGGCACCTGGCATTTACCCAGGCCAAACCAAAACAGACATGTATCCTGGGAAGAATATAGGGATGTTGCCCAGATGTGTAGGGATGGGATCAGGAAAGCTAAGGCACAGTTGGAGCTGAATTTGGCAAGGGATGCAAAGAAGAACAAGGGCTTCAACAGGTACAATGGCCAGAAAAGAAAAATTAAAGAAAATGTACCATCACTGATCAATAAGACAGACCTAGTGACAACCAACATGGAGACGGCTGAGGTGCTCAACAATTTTTTTTGCCTTGGTTTTCACTGGTAATCACTCTTCCTACATCTCTCAAGTTCCTGAACCTCAAGGCAGGGACTGGGGGAATGAAGGCCCTCGCATCGTAGGAGAAGATCAGGTTCAAGACCTGAGGAACCTGAAAGTGCACAAGTCCATGGCACCTGACGAGATGCATCCCAGGATCCTGAGGAAACTGACAGATGTAGTTGCCAAGCTGGTCTCCACCATATTTGAAAAGTTGTGGCAGTCAGGTGAAGTCCCCAGTAACTGGAAAAAAGAAAACATAACCCCCATTTTTAAAAAGGATAAAAAGGAGGACCCTGGGAACTACCAACCAGTCAGCTTCACCTCCATGCCCAGTAAGATCATGGAGAAGGTCCTCCTGGAAGACATGTCAAAACATATGGAAAACAGGGAGGTGATTCAAGACAGGCAGCATGGCTTTACCAAGGGCAATTTATGCCTGACTACTCTAGTGGCCTTCTGTGATGGAGTGACTAGATCAGTGGACAAGGGAAAAGCTATGGATGTTGTCTATCTGGATTTCTGTAAGGCCTTCAACACAGTCCCTCACAACATTCTTGCCTCTGTGAGATATGGGCTGACAGATGGACTGTTAGATGGATAAGGAATTGGCTGGATGTCCGCATCCGAAGAGTTACAGTGAACAGCTCACTGTTCAAGTGGAAACCAGTAATGAGTGGTGTCCCTCAGGGGTCCATACTGGGACGTATACTATTTAGTATCTTCATCAATGACATAGACAGAGGTATTGAGTGCACCCTCACCAAATTTGCAGATGACGCCAAACTGAGCGGTGCAGTTGATTCACTTGAGGGAAGGGATGCCATCCAGTGGGCCTGTGTGAACCTCATGAGGTTCAACAAGGCCAAGTGCAAGGTCATGGATGTGGGTTGGGGCAACCCCTGCTACCAGTACAGGCTGGGGGATGAAGGGATGGAGAGCAGCCCTGCCGAGAAGGACTTGGGGGTACTGGTGGATGAGAAGCTCAACATGAGCCAGAAATGTATGCTCACAGCCCAGAAGGCCAACTGTATTCTGGGCTGCATCAAGAGAAGCGTGGCCAGCAGGTCGAGGGAGATGATTCTGCCCCTCTACTCTGCTCTGGTGAGACCCCACTTGGAGTCCTGCATCCAGCTCTGGAGCCCCCAGTACGAGAACGACATGGAGCTGTTGGAGCAGGTCCAAAGGAGGGCCACAAAAATGATCGGAGGGCTGGAGCACCTCTCCTATGAGGACAAGCTGAGAGAGTTGGGACTGTTCAGCCTGGAGAAGGGAAGGCTCTGGGTAGACCTTATTGTGGCCTTTCAGTACTTAATGGGCCTTCTAAGAAAGATGGAGAGAGATTTTTTACCAAGGCATGGAGTGATAGGACAAGGGGCAATGGCTTTAAACTGAAAGAGAGTAGGTTTAGATTGGACATAAGGAATAAATTTGTTTACAGTGGGGGTGGTGAGGCACTGGAACAGGTTGCCCAGAAAAACTGTGGATACCCCATCCCTGGAAATGTTCAAGGTCAGTTTGGATGGGGATTTGAGCAACCTCATCTAGTGGAAGATGTCCTTGCCCATGACAGGACAGGGGTTGGACTAGATGATCTTTAAACATCCCTTGCAACCCAAACCATTCTATGATCCTATGATTAATTTCTACAGAAATGTAGAGATGGATAAGCTCATGATTGTTTCAAGAACCTTTTTGGTAAGAGATTTTCCAAGGAGGGAAAAACCCTCTCTATTGTGCTGGATTAATTATATGCCATGCATTATGATTTCTACAATGCAAGAGAGAGGCCAGACAAGAAAATGCAATACCCAGCATTGCATTGCCTACCTTGTAATTTCAGGTTCTTTATCCTTAACTGTTTCCTTGTCTTCTATCTATATAGTAATGAGACAGCAACAGAAAACACAAGGACTGTTAACTCAGAAGGAACTAAGATCCCAACTTATTTACAAAGAAATGGTGGGGAACAGCAGCAAGAAACAGCACTGGAATAGGAGAACAGAGCTATTTTGGGTGATATCTCCAGAGTTTTAGAAAGCTACAGAACTGATAAGTGAGAAAACACTAGTGGATGGCAGAAGTAAAATTGTTCAAATAACACAAAGAACAAATTACTGAGATATAAGAGGAGGCTTACAAAAAAAAAGATAAGAAGATTACAAAAGATGTTTAAAGAAACTTTGCTAGGAGATGGTCAGTTGGGTTTCAGAATTTCCACAAAATTTGCTTGCACAAGTTTTCTGCATCTTTTACAGTCTAGTTGCTCTCCCAGTGATATTGGGCAGAAATATTTAGGTCATAGTAATGCTTAGGTTGTGGTGACATTGTTTAACTTTAGGCCTGACTACTTTGTATAAACAATGCATGCCTTACTAACAATTATGCCCTTGAAGAGGAGCTAACAGACTGATAAAAGGGGAACACCCAGCCCAGAAGGCACCGAAAGCTGGAGGATTGCCAATGAAGCATGAAGTTAATAAAGATTTAGGGTAACTAGGAAAAAGGTAAAAGCAGCAGGGGGAGATTGTGACCACTGACTCAGTTCAGAACCAGAAAGACTGCACCCCCTTGACGTGCGGAGAGAAACTTCACAACTCACAGAGAGTTATAAAGTAGGTATGTTTATTGCAGCGCGGGGTGCAAGGGCAATCGCTCCTCCTAACTTGCACACCAAGTCACAAAGCATGCACCTATTTATTACAAAGCTTATCTAAGTAGGCTGGACTATTGTAATTATTTCTAGGAATTCATTATCATACCCCACCCCTCTTTAGCACTTGCGCAGTGTCATCTGGTGGTCGTCTGTGGGGGTCTTCTGGATGAAGGCTCGTAGTCTTCCTCACTGTGTGCTTTCACCTTTGGCTCAAAAATTCCCGAGTTGTCTGTGTTGGCTGAGTCCCAAACCATAGAAACCGTTTCAGCTAGAGAGTTGCTTCTTATAGACAACAAAGTTCTGGTTATCAGCCCTTGTTTCTCTTCGTTTGTCTCCAAGTAGTCCTTGTTAGCTACATTTGAGCTCACAAATCCTTGTTAGCAACATTTGAGCTCACAGCAGTCCTTGTTAGCAAGGTTACAAAGAACAGAACTAAACTAAATGACAGTGTTTAACTCTTACCTTAACATAGCTGCAAAGCTATATAACAAAATTAAACTAAAGCTATAGCAAAATCGAACTAAACATCTATTTCCCACATCACCCCCCAGTTTGCAAGCATGTGTGGTTAAGTAAGGAAGGAGCATACCTCAAAGAAAAGCGTGTAATGCGATGAACCAATCAGAATGTAATGAGTAATTTCTTTGTTTTTGTAAGAGGATGTAGTCCTTGTGACTGCTAAGGGGTGCGCTAGCTTTGTGGAATTCTCACCTAGCATCCATATCTGCGCAAATATGCAATAAAGACAATACCTCTGCTCTGTGTGCATATTGGCGTATCACACACCGGGTAAATGATCCCATTTTTGGGACAACAGTTTTGGCGACCCACATGGGACTGCACTGACAGCCTTGCCTGGATCGTCTTGCTGTACCCGATGTGGAGAAGCGGCCTGACTGGACTCCAGTGCACGCCGACCTGTTGATCAGGGACTCCATCGACCCCTGTCCGGCAGTCAGGCAGTAAGCCACAAAACGGTGCAACACTATTGGAAAAGAGGTATTTTCTGATAAGTAAGTAAGGAAAAAAGGAATAGTCTTTTGGGAAGTAGCAGGCATTTGGGGACATTTTTGTCCCGTTTGGGCTCTGCGTAACTTGTACTGGGAGACATACACAGAGGTAGCATTGTTGTTTTGTTTCTTACACGTTGTTTAGCGATGGGAGACATCCCTCGTTTTATTTTGTGTGTAAGAGACGTTGGTTTGTATTTGTTTAAGAGATGTTGGTTTGTGTAAGAAACATTGGTTTGTGTAAGAAATGTTGGATTCGGTACCAATATGGGCAGTGCTACTTCTCAGGAGACTCCCCTTTGCTCTCTCTTGGGATGCGTCCTAAAACATTGGAGTAAATTCAGAAGGGACACCATGACTAGGGATAAATTAAAATGGTATTGTAATCAATTGGAGGATGGTGAAAGATGGCATGGAAACGGATCCTTAAAATATAGTACTATATTACAATTAATGCTATTTTGTCATAGAATGGAAAAATGAGATGAGTTGCCATATGTTGATGCCTTTAGGACTTTGTATAAAAAAACCCCAGATATCCAAAAGAAATGTGGTAAAATGAAAAGATATTGCATGCAATGATGGTCAAATTATGAATTGGGTGATGGGGTACGATGGCCAGAAATTGGGTTGTTGCACTTTAATACTGTATTGCAGTTGCTGTTGTTTTGTTGCCGATTTGGAAAATGTTGATGCTTTTGTATTTTGATGCTTTTGTGACTTTGTATAGAAATCCAAGTGTTCACAAACAGTGTAAATGAGAAGGAGATGTGTTGATGTCATATATTGAAGAGATATGCAAAGACGTATGTCAGCAGTGGCAGCCTGCTTCTAAGATTGCTTTAATTCTGCCTCTTCAGCTGTTTTGATTTAGTTAAGCCAGGGAAGGTAAAGAATGACAAGAGTATATTGGGTAAGTTACTGTTCATCGCTGCCACAGTAATTTGATAATTAGTCTGTCTTTACTTTTATGGTCTGGTCCAAGGAATCTGAACCAGCCAGGTGTTTTTTGTTTTCTCCTAAGAGTAAATTTCAGTTTTGTTCTCTTGCTGCTTATTTTGAGGAGGAAGGAATTGGTATTCTGTGGCGTTTGTACTCTGTGTACAGTAACAGAGCCAGGCTTTAAAGATTTGCAGCAGAGCTTTCTTTCAGTTTAGACCTTCCGTATGAAAGTTGTGCTGTTTGTGTCCACAAGGCGCCTCCTGGATAAATTTGGTATTTCTGTTTTGGGAGGGGAGAGGAAAAAGCAAGTATCTGTATGTTGTGCAGGGGATGAGCAGGAGAAAGAAACTGCAAAAAAAAAAAGGTGGAGTAGAAGGAATGTCTATATCTCAACTGACAGAAATAGCTTAATTGGGATGAAGCAGAGAAAAGGAAAAAATAAAAGATAGGAAGCTGCAGGCTCCATTACTAGCCACAACAATTGTGGGGAACTCGGCAAGAGGCAGAGGCCAGGGCTGGAACCTTGGGTCTGTCCTTGTTGTAAATCACCCATTAGGATTAAATCAGTGTGCATACTGTAAGGAGGAAGGACATTGGAAAAATGAATGCCCAAAGAAGAAATTGATTACCCAAGGGGGGTCTACACAGGAGGCTGATCTGATTTTATTGGGAATTTCAGATTCGGACTGACAGGGACGGGGGGAGAACATTAAAATTCCCCAGACGATCCCCTGGTTCCAGCTCAGGGAATGAAATTATAGATTTCCTGATAGACACAGGGGGCCACCCATTCTGTAGTGACTAGTTGTAAGGGACCTTTAAGTAATATGTATATGCCTATTTTTGAGGTCATAGGAGAGTGAGCTTTGAAACCATTTCTGGAACCAATAGAATGTAAAATTGGAGGTAAAGTGGTGTCTCATGAGTTTCTCTATATGCCAGAGTGCCCCGTCCCTCTTTTAGGGCAAGATTTACTTTGTAAATTAAGAGCACAAATAACCTTTTCTGATAAATCGATACAGTTACATCTACCAAAAGAAACTGCCTGGAAAGCACAATTTTGTTTATTGACTATGAAATAATAGGAGGATATCAACATCCTCGAGGGGATCCTGGATGCTGTGATACCTACAGTACGGGCAACCAAGAGACCGGGAAGAGTGAAAAATGCTGTATCGGTAAAAAATGTATTGAAACCTGGAGCACAGCCGATAAGAAAGAGACAGTATCCTATGAAATTGGAAGCCAGAATCGGTTTGGAGCTGTTGATAAATGACTTTACTCAGTACGGACTATTAACAGAGTGTCAATCTGAATATAATACTCCAATTTTGCCAGTCAGAAAGCCCCGGACACAGGAGTATCGGTTAGTACAGAATTTAAGAGAAATTAACCAGATATCAGTTGATGTGCATCCAGTAGTTCCTAATCCATATACTTTATTATTGTCAGTATCTGAGAATAATGTTTTACAGTACTGGACCTGAAGGATGCTTTCTTTTGTATTTTTCTGGAAGAAGAAAGCCAGAAATTGCTCACATTCGAAAGGGAAAGTCTGACACTGCTGCACGGTACTACCCTAGGTGTCACCAAAATTGGGATTAAAACTTCTTAATGCCAATGTAGCATTAAAAAGCAGGCATTCTTTATTACGGCGCCAGATGCATGGGGGATCGCTCCTCCTAATGCGCATACTGTATGTCGCCTCACTCCAAGCTTATATCACCCTGTTACACACATGTGCATTAAGTTTCCCGAAATGTTCATACGTATTTATTCTGTTTCCTGGAACTAATTATCATATTTGCATAGTCATTACGCATGAGGGTGAGGTTTCTTGTGGGGGTCTTTGGTGGTCTCTGGTGGTCCCTGGTGGATGTAGAAGTGGTACTTCTTAGTGTCCTTTCCATGAATTCTAAGTCTTTCCTTCCATACATGGTCATGAGTTTGCTCACTGAGAAGTCTGTGGATTTCTCAGGTTCCTTATCTTGGTGTCTGCTGGTTTATCTCCACTTCTTTAGGATGTGCTAGTTATATGGCCTTGGGTGTATTCTTGCCTGAGGCCTCTGACAGTCCTTTGTTTTCTGCTTGATCTTGAAGTTCCCCAACACCTCCACACACCATGTACCCCCCCTGTACATTGCAACATGTACAGAATCACAGAATCACAGAATGGTAGGGGTTGGAAGGGAACCTCTGTGGGTCACTAGTCCAACCCCCCTGCCGAAGCAGGGTCACCTACAGCAGGCTGCACAGGACATTGTCCAGGCGGGTCTTGAATATCTCCAGAGAAGGAGACTCCACCACCTCCCTGGGCAGCCTGTTCCAGGGCTCCGTCACCCTCAGAGGGAAGAAGTTCTTCCTCATGTTCAGATGGAACTTCCTCTGCTTCAGTTTGTGCCCATTGCCCCTTGTCCTGTCTTTGGGCACCACTGAAAAGAGTCTGGCCCCATCCTCCCGACACCCACCCTTCAGATATTTATAAGCATTTATTAGGTCCCCTCGCAGCCTTCTCTTCTTCAGGCTGAACAAGCCCAGCTCCCTCAGCCTCTCCTCGTAGGAGAGATGCTCCAGTCCCCTCACCATCCTTGTAGCCCTCCGCTGGACTCTCTCCAGTAGCTCCTCATCTTTCTTGAACTGGGGAGCCCAGAACTGGACACAGTACTCCAGATGGGGCCTCACTAGGGCAGTGTAGAGGGGAAGGAGAACGTCCCTCGACCTACTGGCCATACCCCTCCTAATACATCCCAGGATCCCATTAGCTTTCTTGGCAGCCAGGGCACACTGCTGGCTCATGGTCAACCTGTCGTCCACCAGGACACCCAGGTCCCTCTCCGCAGAGCTGCTCTCCAGCAGGTCCGCCCCAAGCCTGTACTGGTGCATGGGGTTGGTCCTCCCCAGGTGCAGGACCCTGCACTTGCCCTTGTACCCTATTTCACAGCACAGGGATTTAAGAACAGCCCAACCTGGTCTGGTAACGTACTTGTCAAAGTATTAGAAGACTGGTAAGGTAAGCATCCTTCCGTTGCTTTGCTACAGTATGCAAATGATATATTAATAAGGACCAATTCAGAACAAGAATGCAAAAGAGCCACCGTCAATCTGTTGAATTTCTTGGGACTTGCTGGATACAGAGTATCACAAAAGAAAGCCCAGATTGTGCAAACAACTGTGGAGTACCTGGGGTTTGACATATCACAGGGCAAAAGAAAATCAGAACTAGAATGTGACTGTTTACAGGTTATAGAGCAGGTGTATTCCAGCTGACCAGATTTGAAAGATACACCTTTGGAAAAGCCAGACTGGGAGCTGTTCACTGATGTTAGCACCTCTGTGGGTAACGGAGAACGAAAAGCTGGATATACCATAGTGACATTGAATAGAGGATTAGAGGCTAAACCGTTACCTGTTAGTGCATTGGCACAGAAAGTTGAAATCATTGCACTAACCAGAGCGCTGGAATTGTCTGAAAATATGAGGGTAAACATATATACATGAGGAGATTGTTGACACGGACTCCGATATCCAAATCGAAGACCCTTTATTTATCAGAAAGCTGCATTTTTATACCCTTACAAAGCTGTCCATGCGCTCCAACCTAAATGCTTATTGGTTAACATACATTGTTCACGCACCTATTCTAAACATTCGATTGGCTGGCTTAACTACGCATGATTTCTCCTTTGATGCTATGCCTTGCATTTTACAATCTTCAGCCTCCTTCTGTTGCTCTGGGCATTCTGCCAAAGTCCTCTGTTGCAACTGATAACTTCCTCATTTTCTTTTGTTCAAAAACTTTCAAGGACATCATGACCTTCGTTGACATAAAATGTTTCCACATATACAGACTCAAAATATACCTTCGGAATGATACCTGCCCATGGAGCCATATGGAAAGAAAGAGGACTGTTATCCTCCCAAGGAACTCCAATTAAACATGGGAAAGCAATTTAAATTTATTACAGGCTGTTCTCAAGCCAAAGGAAGTGTCTGTAATGCACTGTAAAGACAATCAGAAAGGACAAATAGATATCATTAGTGGAAATAAAAAAGCTGACAAGACAGCAAAAAGGGCAGCTTTGACAGAGTCTTTGTTGGTGACGTGCGGAATCAAACTTCACATCTCAGAGTTATAGTGTTAGATGGTATGATCCTTCACACTACACACGGTACCGAATTTTTACAGCATATAACAATAACCATGGCAATACCAAATATAACTCCTGCTACCGCAGTCAGGAGAACCCAAGTTACCATTAGTCGGGGTACAAGACTTACCCCACCACCTTATGGGGACCTCAAACCCCCACCACCACCTTATGGGGAACTCAAACCCCCAACCCAGGGGCGAGCACCAATGCTCTTTACCTCGCGTGGGATGTCTCCTCACGACTTACAGGTAACCCCTTACAGTATAAACATACCTGGTCTGCTGGTGATGGTCCTTGTCTGTCCCCGTGGTGACCTGGGTGAGAAGGGGAGTCCTCCCGAGAAATCTCGGGGGCGCCCGGAGGAGTCCCGTCCTCAGCAGATCCCGCAGCCAGACGGAGAGGGTCCCACCTGGGTCGCCAAATTAACGTGCGGAATCAAACTTCACAACTCAGACAGTTATAAAGCAGGTATGTTTATTGCGGTGCCGGGTGCAAGGGGGATCGCTCCTCCTAACTTGCACACCAAGTCACGAAGCATGCACCTATTTATTACAAAGCTTATCTAAGTAGGCTGGACTATTGTAATTATTTCTAGGAATTCATTATCATACTCCACCCCCCTTTAGCACTTGCGCAGTGTCGTCTGGTGGTCGTCTGTGGGGGTCTTCTGGATGAAGGCTCGTAGTCTTCCTCGCTGTGTGCTTTCACCTTTGGCTCAAAAATTCCCGAGTTGTCTGTGTTGGCTGAGCCCCAAACCATAGAAACAGTTTCAGCTAGAGAGTTGCTTCTTACAGACAACAAAGTTCTGGTTATCAGTCCTTGTTTCTCTTCGTCTGTCTCGCAAGCAGTCCTTGTTAGCTACATTTGAGCCACAACAGTCCTTGTTAGCAAGATTACAAAGAGCAGAACTAAACTGAATAACAGTGTTTAACTCTTACCTTAACATAGCTGCATAGCTATATAACAAACTAAACTAAAGCTATAGCAAAATCGAACTAAACGTCAATTTCCCACATCAGTGGGGGCTTTAACTCCAACTGGAATAATTTTACTGGCGCCTCCAACATATTTGGATAAGGACAATCAATTAGCAAAACTTCTAATTTGTACCAAAATCAAGGATGGATGGTGGATAACTGATACTGGACAAATAATAGTCACAACCCCACTAATGAAGGAATTAATAAAAAGACTCATCAAGAAACTCATATGGGGCAGATGCAGTAGTAGCAAACATCAGACGATATACTATAGGGCCAAAAATGCAATCAAGTGTGGACGCAGTAGTAAGGAAATGCCAGATCCGCTGTGTGAATACCCCTAAGATCCAAAGAAAGCCACCAATGGGTGAAGGAAAAAGGGGAATAGCCCCTGGGGAGTAATGGCAAATAGATTCCTCCAAGTTGCCAAAATGTGGACAATATAAATGTCTACTTGTTTTAGCAGATACATTTTCTGGGTGGTCTCTAGCTTTCCCTTGTCACAACAATAGGGCTAGGGAAGTGGTTAAAATTTTATTAAAAGCAATTATCCCCAGGTTCGGGATCCCTGAAGGTTTATCCTTTGACAATAGACCTCATTTTATTTCAGAAGTAGTTCAGGGAGTGTCGAGGTTTCTCCAATATAAGTGGGGTCTACCAACCCCCTGGAGGCCACAATCTAGTGGGAAAGTAGAAAGAATGAATCAGGCTCTCAGGAGACAAGTCTCTAAACTTTGTCAGGAAGCCCACCTTGAAGTGGACAGAAGCCTTACCCCGAGCTCTTTTGTGAATTTGAATAACCCCTAGGGTCAAGGAAGGAGTAAGTCCCTTTGAGATCATATAGGGGAAAGCATTCTCACAAATCTTTTAAATATTGAGGGAGACCAAATGCATATGAAAGGACAGGTGCAATTAAAAAGAAAAAATATTTGACTTGTCTTTTGCAGACTTTGTCTTCACTACATAGGTACCTGAATCAAAAGATTTCTCTTCCCTCGGATGAACCAGTTCACCCATTTCAACCAGGGGACACTGTTTATATACAGACCTGGAAAGATGAACCATTGAACCATTCTTCAACTACATCAGCAGCAAAAGGAAGGCTAGGGACAACGTGGGGCCGCTGCTGAATGAGGCGGGTGTCCTGGTGACGGAGGATGCAGAGAAGGCAGAGCTACTGAATGCCTTCTTTGCTTCAGTCTTCAGTGCTAAGACTGGCCCTCAGGAATCCCAGGCCCTGGAGGTAAGAGAAGAAGCCTACAAAGAGGACGACTTTCCCTTGGTCGAGGAGAACTGTGTGAGAGATCGCTTAAGTGATCTGGACGTCCACAAATCCATGGGCCCCGATGGAATGCACCCACGAGTGCTGAGGGAGCTGGCGGATGTCATTGCTGAGCCGCTCTCCATCATCTTTGAGAGGTCCTGGAGGACAGGAGAGGTGCCTGAGGACTGGAGAAAGGCCAATGTCACTCCAATCTTCAAAAAGGGCAAGAAGGAGGACCCAGGGAACTACAGGCCGGTCAGCCTCACCTCCATCCCGGGAAAGGTGATGGAGCAGCTTATCCTGGAGGCCATCATGAAGCAAGTGGAAGAAAAGAAGGTTATCAGGAGTAGTCAGCATGGATTCACCAAGGGGAAATCATGCCTGACCAATCTGATAGCTTTCTACGATGACATGACTGGCTGGGTAGAAAAAGGGAGAGCCGTGGATGTTGTCTACCTTGACTTCAGCAAGGCTTTCGACACAGTCTCCCATGATATCCTCCTAGGGAAGCTGAGGAAGTGTGGGCTGGATGAGTGGTCGGTGAAGTGGATAGAGAACTGGCTGAATGGCAGAACTCAGAGGGTTGTCATCAGCGGCGCTGAGTCTAGTTGGAGGCCGGTAACAAGTGGTGTCCCCCAGGGGTCAGTACTGGGCCCAGTCTTGTTTAACTTCTTCATCAACGACCTGGATGAAGAGTTAGAATGTACCCTCAGCAAGTTTGCTGATGACACCAAACTGGGAGGTGTGGTAGACACACCGGAAGGCTCTGCTGCCATTCAGTGTGACCTGGACAGGCTGGAAAGCTGGGCAGAGAGGAACCTGATGAGGTTCAACAAAGGCAAATGCAGGGTCCTGCACCTGGGGAGGAACAACCTCATGCATCAGTACAGGCTCGGGGCGGACCTGCTGGAGTGCAGCTCTGTGGAGAGGGACCTGGGTGTCCTGGTGGACGACAGGTTGACTATGAGCCAGCAGTGTGCCCTGGCTGCCAAGAAAGCCAATGGGATCCTGGGGTGCATCAAGAAGAGTGTGGCCAGCAGGACAAGGGAGGTTCTCCTTCCCCTCTACACTGCCCTGGTGAGGTCTCATCTGGAGTACTGTGTCCAGTTCTGGGCTCCCCAGTTCAAGAAAGATGAGGAGCTACTGGAGAGAGTCCAGCGGAGGGCTACGAGGATGGTGAGGGGACTGGAGCATCTCCCCTACGAGGAGAGGTTGAGGGAACTGGGCTTGTTCAGCCTGAAGAAGAGAAGGCTGCGAGGGGACCTTATAAATGCCTACAAATATCTGAAGGGTGGGTGTCAGGAGGATGGGGCCAGACTCTTTTCAGTGGTGCCCAGTGACAGGACAAGGGGCAATGGGCACAAACTGAGGCACAGGAAGTTCCGTCTGAACATGAGGAAGAACTTCTTCCCTCTGAGGGTGATGGAGCCCTGGAACAGGCTGCCCAGGGAGGTTGTGGAGTCTCCTTCTCTGGAGATATTCAAGACCCGCCTGGACAAGGTCCTGTGCAGCCTGCTGTAGGTGACCCTGCTTCGGCAGGGGGGTTGGACTAGATGACCCACAGAGGTCCCTTCCAACCCCTACTATTCTGTGATTCTGTGATTCTGTGATTAATAGGCTTTGATTAATCTGTTAGTATCTCAAACCCTTCATGCCTCACATTGGGCACCAAAAAGGGCTGTTGTGGTTTAACCCGGCAGCCAGCAACTAGGAACAGACAGCTGCTTGCTCACTTCACCTCACCCTCCTCCAGTGGGATAAGGAGGAGAATGGAAAAAAAGTAAAACTCGGAGGTTGAGATAAAGACAGTTTAATAAGACAAATGTTGTGGGTTTGTGTGGCAAGGTTTTGGTAGCGAGGGAGCAACAGGGGTGGCTTCTGTGAGAAGCTGCAAGAAGCTTCCCCCATGTCTGATAGAGCCAATGCCAGTCGGCTCCAAGATGGACCCGCTGCTGGCCAAGGCCAAGCCAATCAGCAACAGTGGTAGCACCTCTGTGATAACATGTTTAAGAAAGGGAAGGAAAAAAAATCTCTGCTGGGAGACGGCAGCAAAGAGAGGAGTGAGACTATGTGAGAGAAACATCTCTGCAGACACCAAGGTCAGTGAAGAAGGATGGGGAGGAGGTGCTCAAGACACCGGAGCAGAGAGTTTTCCCTTGCAGCTCATGATGAAGACCATGGTGAGGCAGGTTGTCCCCCTGCAATCCATGGAGGTCCACGATGGAGCAGAGATCCACCTGTAGCCTGTGGAAGGGACCCCACGCTGGAGCAGGTGGATGCCTGAAGGAAGCTGTGACCCCATGGGGAGCCCTGTGGTAGAGCAGGCTCCTGCCAGGACCTGCGGACCCATGGAGAGAGCTGGTTTTGCTGGCAGGGCTCGTGACCTCGTGGGGGACCCACACTGGAGCAGCCTGTTCCTGAAGGACTGCACCTCGTGGAAGGGACCCACGCTGGGGCATTTGTGAAGGACTGCAGCCTCACACAAGAATAATTATACTCCCCCCCCAAGCATTATTAATCTAACTCTGACAAAATGAGAATTGTGAATATTATAATTATATGTTCAGTGTCTGTTATCTGTAAAGGAAATTTAATCTTACAGTTTATCCAGTCATTCGGGAGAATCCACGACATGAGCAGTGTAACTGCCTGTCTACCGCTGCCAAAATCAGCGGCTAGCCCCTTGGAATGGGGAATCTTAACTTTAGAACTAAACCAAATGTTTGAGGCCATGATAGGTAATGGAGCAGGAATTTTAACTAAACGAAAGTAGTGAAGAGGTGCTAGGATTAGGAAAGTGGGCAGGGGCTTTTAATCTGACAAATAAAAGGATAATAGATATCTGTTGGCATGTAAATGAGGCTCAGAATACTGCCTTTGGAAAAGGGAGAGAATCCAACCCAGGAAAAAGCGGACCCGAACCTTGTGAAGGTTATCCCTGTGGAATGGACCTATCTCAGATATGGACCAGCCCAGAAGAAGGTGAGTGGCATTATATGCAAAGCACATCTTGGTGTATTAAGTGGGCTGGGGAGGGAAGATCGAATCAAAAAGACAGAAACATTCCAGATATTAAACCATTGGCAAATTTTAGCAGCAACAAGAGTTAAGAAATCACAGTATTTTAGATGGAACTGCACACGAGTTTTCAATTGTTCCACAGTCAATTACGGGATTCAACGGTTAGGTCTGGTTGCACGAGTCCTGCAATTCCCTGCAATTAGGATGTCTCTGTAGGAATTATTCTACCTACATCAATGATACTTGGACTGGTACAATAATCAAAAGAAAATCTATTAATTGCAATAAAGACACAGTACCCCCTACGGGTCATACAGTATGGGTCAGTGATGACGGCACCTGGACGACACAATTGCCTCTAGGAGGGAAACAATGACAACATACATGAGTCATGTTAACTTTATGCCCTCTGTGGAGAAAGAGACCCTTAGGACCTCAATTATGGGGAAAAACAAAGAGAGATGAAGCAGATCCCTGGAGACATTCCTCTACAGGGACAAAAGTAGGGTGGATACTAGAGGCAATCTTTAGTCCCCAAATCACCTCATTTCAAAGTCATCCATGGCTATACAATCTGACAGGACAACTAGAGTTATTAGCAAACACCACAAAGACAGGATGGCAGGATTTGAATACCCAGCTACAAGCCACATCTAAAATGGCCCTACAGAACAGACTGGAATTGGATCTATTATTGCTACATGGACACTGAGCACGTGGATATTTAAATTTAAATGATAAAGGTTGTTGTGTTCATGTTCCAAACATTACTGAACATTTAGAGGATCAGATTGACAAAATAAAGCAGGTGGCAAAGTCAAGTCAAGACCTTAAGGCTACTATGGAAATAGGATGGCTAAATAAAATACTGCACAGGCTTGGATTCTCCCTTACTGGATGGTTGGCAAATTTACTTGAAACTGTAGTCATAATCAAAGTCATCATAATCATAATTTGTATTGCCTTGAGCTGTATCAAAGGGTTAATTATATGAATGACCACGAGAAAATATATAATGTTGATGAAAAGAAATAGTGAGACATATGAGATACATAAGAGAAGGTCTCATAATCTCAAAGGGGGGAAATGATATCAGACAGAAATATTTAGGTCATAGTAATGCTTAGGGCATTGTGACATTGTTTATTTTAGGCCTGACTACTTTGTATAAACAATGCATGCCTTACTAACAATTATGCCCTTGAAGAGGAGCTAACAGACTGATAAAAGGGGAACATCCAGCCCAGAAGGCAACAAAGCTGGAGGATTGCCGATGAAGCATGAAGTTAACAAAGATCTAGGGTAACTAGGAAAAAGGTAAAGGCGGCCTGGGGAGATCGCGACCACCAACTCAGTTCAGAACCAGAAAGACTGCACCCTCCCCAGTTTGCAAGCATGCATAGTTAAGTAAGGAAGGAGTATACCTCTAAGATAAGCATGCAATGCGATGAACCAGTACCTCCTGAAAGGTATCCCCATGCTGCAGTATCTTCATTACTCAAAACCATTTCCTAATGAATCTTTCTTACTTCTGGTGGATAGGACAAGAAATTGCAGGGCATAACATCACAGCATCTCCAAGCAACACATTGCTTGCTCCCTCTCTCTTTGAAACAGCCTTTTATGTTATTGAGGATTATTACAAAATTCCTGCTCAGCATTCCCTTTTTTTTTTCAGATCTGAACAACTCCCAGTATTTTCTGTTCTTACTGAGAGATCTAGAAAGCAGTGTAGTAAGTCATATTTTTCTCCTACATTGCTTTCTCCTGTGGTCTCTCTCTCCCATTGACTTGCATGTTTCTTGTAATGCAGTAGCTGAAATTGGACATGGTACTCCAGCTCAGTATACATTCTACTTATTGGTAAGGACAACTCCCTCTTTCTTACACTTCATATTAATCTTTCAGAAGTCCAACACATATTTGCCTTTTTTGCAACAACATGACGTTAGTGACATGGTCACCTTGTGACCCACAGTCAGTTTGTGAGGCATGATAAACCCCAAATCCTTTCAGGAAGAACCGTTATCTGATCTGTTGGATCTTACTCTGTGCTACTGATTATTTTTGCTAAATGCCACACTCGCCATCAGTTCCTATTGAATTTCACCACATTTTTCCTTTCTTAAATAATCTTTCCAATTTACCAAGTTCATTATTAATTCTACTCTTGATTTTCGGAACATTCACAGTAACTTTTTCCTTGGTGTCAATGGCAAATTTAAATAAGCACACTCTCTATACCATCATTGAGGTCATTAAAACATCAACTCATACAGGACCTTGAACAGACCTCTCTGCAATACTACCCAATAAATCCTTCCATTGTTGATGCATGCATGTGCTTCTGCATGCCTGTGCCCACATATGTACAAACATATGTGTATGCATGCACATCTGCATTCTGCCCGTATCCGAATATATGGAGATTACACTGACTGTCACCGAAAATCCGGGAATAAAACCTCGTAACACCAATGTAGTATTAAAAGGCAGGCATTCTTTATTGCAGCACTGGATGCACGGGGGATAATTCCACCGAACGTGCATACCTCATACTGATAGAGGGGATTGTAAGAAATGTGAAACTATAACAAAAAGCCTTGATATTTTCTAGTTTTTAGTAGTCTTTAGTACTGTAACTTGTATTTCTGCATGCATAGTGATCTAACAATATAACTGTTACACTAATCCCTGTTTTCTCATTAAGGAATGTAGTGGAAGGACATGGGAACAAGCTATCACTTAGTCGTTAGACAAAATAATTAAGTGAAACAAAAGTGGTCTTGGTTCTCAGCAAATAATTGGGATAATTGTGGGATAAAAGAGACTCCTAAATAACTCTACTCGAGACAGCTCGGCCTTGGGAGGGCAAATGCGCCAAGCTACAGAGATAAGGAGGCACCAAGAGAGCAACAAGACCAGAGCAAAACTACCTGAAGGACATGATATACGTGATCCTGGAACTGAGTTTGCGCAGAAACAAATGTCACTCAGTGAACAGCATGATGAAGAGGATGGGCCTTCATCTTGGGACCCCCGAAGACCACCCAAAGATGCTAACAGACATGCGTGAAAGATATTTACATATGCTATTTAGTTCCTAGAAATATAATGAATATTTACATGTGTGATTTGTGCTCAAGCAGTTTTCTATATTCATCAGAGATACCATGAATAGTAATAAGAACATTTTTTTAAATAATAAAATATTTAAAGCATGGGCATGTATGCCATACTAACATACAACAATTAAATAAAGATCCGATCTTCCCATATGTTATAGTTTTGGCCCATGGCCGGCAACAAAGGACCATGCGGTTGCTCTATCGCCCCTCCCCCCCCCCCCCCCCCCCACTGGGGTGGGGAGGAGAATGGAAAGAAAAAGGCAAAACTTGTGGGTCGGGATAAGGGCAGTTTAACATAACAGCAAAAAAACACGAACAGTAACAAAAATAATACTGATAAGAATATACAAAACAAGCAGGGAAATGCACAGAGCAACTCTCTCCCGATGCCCAGCGCGCTCCTGAGCAGCTTCTCACAGAAGCCACCCCTGTAGCCCCTCCTGCTAGCTAAACCTTGCCACACAAACCCAATACAAGAATCCAGATCAGTTTGCTGTAATGTTTTGGTTTGGCCTGGATAAATGCCAGGTGCCCACCAAAACCGCTCTATCACGCCCCCTCCTCAACTGGACAGGGGAGAGGAAATATGATGAAAGGCTCGAGGGTCGAGACAAGGACAGGGAGAGATCACTCACCAATTACCGTCATGGGCAAAACAGATTGAACTTGCAGAGAAAAGGGAGTTTAATTCATCACCAATCAAATCAGAGTAGGATAGTGAGAAATAAATCCAGGTCTTAAAATAAAATCCACCTCCTTAAAGTAAATCCACCTCCCTTCTTCCTGGTCACAATTTCACTCCTGTTTCTCTCCCTCCTCCCCCCAAGCAGCACAGGGGGATGGGGAATGGGGGTTACAGTCAGTTCATCACACGTTGTCTCTGCCGCTCCTTGTCCCTCAGGGGGAAGACTCCACACACTCTTCCCCAGCCCCAGCGTGAAGGTCCCTCTCATGGGAGACAGTTCTCCACAAACTTCTCCACGTCCCACAGGCTGCAGGTCGTCAAGAACTGCCCCAGGGTGGGTCCCTTCCATGGGGTGCAGTCCTTCAGGAACAGGCTGCTCCAGCATGGGTCCCCCATGGGGTCACAAGCCCTGCCAGCAATCCTGCTCCGGCATGGGCTCCTCTCTCCACGGGTCTGCAGGTCCTGGCAGGAGTCTGCCTTTCATCATATTTTCTCTCCCCTGTCCAGTTGAGGAGGGGGCGTGATAGAGCGGTTTTGGTGGGCACCTGGCATTTATCCAGGCCAAAACAAAACACTTAGGAATGTCACCAGAGGAGGAGGTGACACATGCGGAAGAGGCCCCACTGTATAATAAAATGCCAGCAAATGAGAAGCAACGTGTCCTCTTAAGTGATGGGTCCTGTCGCTCTGTTGCAAAGCTTTGGAGGTGGAAAGCTGCTATAGCAAGTCCCCTGTGACAAAACACAGAAACTGCTGAAGGAGAAGGTGAGTCGAGCCAGTTTGCAGAGGTGAAAGCCATCCAGCTGGCTTTAGACATTGCCAGTCGAGAGAAGTGGCCAGTGCTCTATCTTTACATCGACTCCTGGATGGTGGCCAATGCCTTGTGGGGGTGGCTGCAGCAATGGCAGAAGAACAACTGGCAGCGCAGAGGCAAACCCATCTGGGCTGCCCCATTGTGGCAAGATATTGCTGCCCAGCCAGAGAAGCTGGTTGTAAAAGTGCATCATGTGGACACCCAGGTCCGTAAGAGTTGGGCCACTGAGGAACATCAAAACAACCAGCAGGTGGATCAGGCTGCCAAGACTGAAGTGGATCTGGACTGGCAACATAAGGGTGAGCTGTTTATAGCTCGGTGGGCCCATGACACCTTGGGCCACCAAGGAAGAGACGCGACATACAGATGGGCTCCTGACCGAGGGGTGGACTTGACCATGGACACCATCGCACAGGTTATCCATGAATGTGAAACATGTGCTGCAATCAAGCCAAGCGGGTAAAGCCTCAGTGGTATGGAGGACGAAGGCTAAAATATAAATATGGGGAGGCCTGGCAGTTAGACTACATCACACTGCCACAAACCCGCCAAGGCAAGCGTTATGTGCTCACAATGATGGAAGCAACCACCGGATGGCTGGAAACCTACCCTGTGCCCCTCTCCACTGCCCGGAACACTATCCTGGGCCTTGAAAAGAAATTCCTGTGGCAACATGGCACCCCAGAAAGAATTGAGTCAGACAGTGGGACTCATTTCCGGAACAACCTCGTAGACCCCTGGGCCAAAGAGCATGGCATTGAGTGGGTGTATCACATCCCCTATCATACTCCAGCCTCCGGGAAAATTGAATGAATCAATGGACTGCTAAAAAGTAACATTGGGATACTCATTTAGCAAAAGCCACTTGGTTAGATAACACCAGGCGATCTACCAGTCAAGCTGTCCCTGCCCAATCACATACTGTAGAAGGGAATAAAGTCCCCATAGTACATGTGAAGAATATGTTAGGGAAGACAGTCTGGGTTAGTCCTGCCTCAGGCAAAGATAAACCCATTCATGGGATTCCTTTTGCTCAAGGACCTGGGAGAACTTGGTGGGTGATGTGGAAGGATGGGGAAGTCTGATGTGTACATCATGGGGATTTGATTTTGGGTGAGAACAGCCAATAAATTAAATTGTAATTGCTAAAAAGCCCTCTCACTGTATGTCAGCATTGCTATAGTTGTTGTATGCCATATCAATGATATTATAGTAAGAATCACCCAAAGTAATGAAGGATGGACTTTTTGATGAAATTGAGGAAAGTGCAGCGATGATGGGGCTGGACCTGGCTTCAGCAACTGGTGCTCAGTATCTTAATCAAGACTGACATCTTCAACCCGCAGACCATGGGCATGGGCTTGCACCAGATAGACCAGCCAGGAGCTCTGGATGCAGCATGTGATCATCCAACAGCACACATCTCTCCTGCCCTGAGAGACTGTTACGACAGATGGAGCCCGCAGTCATGAATTAAATGAACTCAACAGTAATTTTAGAGGGATGATCCATAGACTAAGGGAATGATATCTGTGTGTACATATTGAAGACAGGTGTCGCAGTTTAAAAGCAGGGTGTCAATAAACTGAGTGACAGATGCTCTCTATTAATCCCCCACCCTCTCACCAGAGGAAGGGAAAAGGACAAAAAGGGAGAGAGGCTTACAAATGGAATATAAAATTTTTACTAATAACATTAATAATACTAATAATATTAATAATAAAAGAAATAATGCTAAACACACAAAACCGATACTGAGTTTCTTGGAGTTGTGGCGTCCTGCCAGCAGCTGCCAGGCAGCATCAGGAAGTCCCAGACTGGCCTCGGCAGCAGACAGGAACTGGACTCAGGAATGCACAGATCGGAATCTGCATCAGGATCGCAGGCAGGACAACAAACAGGGTCCTCTTCAGAAGCTGGCCATGGACAAAGAGAGCGAGACCCTTATGATGCCCCAGCTTTAAACTGAGTATGAGGTGCATGGCATGGAATACCTAGTTGGTCAGTATCAGGTCACCTGTCCTGTCCACCCCTCCCTGCAAGTACGACCCTTTACGACTCCTCACTTGCGGGACACAAGAGGTCTATTGGTGACCTTGGCTGCTATAGTGATAATTATAAACAGGGGCCTTTTTCTGTATTCCTTTCCTACCATTAGGATCAAAATCAAGTAATCCCTTGTAGTGAATTTGTACAAGACATAGTGAACTACGGGCACAGGATGGGATGGATCGTATCCTCCCAGTTATCTGATCCGCCACCTCGGCGAATTCACCAGATTCACAGCCCTAAGGCTAAGCCCGAGTTCAAACTAAAATTTGATAAGGAGCGTAAAGCTCGAGCTATAGGGGTGCCACAGCACCTATTGATTGGTATATCCATGACTGACCTCAAAATTCTGGTACAGGCATTAAACCAGAAATTCAATTCAACAAAGAATAGTCAGCATACAGAAAACAAAACAACTGTTAACACTGCACCCTCTGCCTCACAGCAGGAGCTAACTGATTTAGCAGATATCCAGGCAAAAAATGCATACCCCTGGGGAGGGCTGTGAGCCACCCTGCCTGGCGGATGCTAGCTATACAGTTGCTCCCTGATATACCTCCCGAACCTGTCATTGCCATTCTGGTGGGACCAAAGAAAGTTTTTATAGATTTCCTCATTGATGTGGGTGCTCAATTTTTGGGAATCACCAAGGAGACCACAACATACTTAAATGTAAAACCTGGTCGCCGTAAAGTAAAATTTACAGGAACTGATGGAGTCATAAGGAAATGCCCTACAGCAAAAATTACCCTGTGGCTCCCGGGCGAACAAAGATTAACTCGCACTGAAGTATGGGTCAGTGCTGCTAACACTAATATTTTTGATACCTGCAAATATAGATGAGAAGCTACTAATTTAAGTTGTTAGAATTATTGTATAACAGATGTGACTAAACAAAAGTAAATTTTGAGAATAGCTAGGATAGTTTTAAGATAAGAAGTTTCTGAATAATCCCACTGTAGACAGCTCGGCCTTGGATGGGCAGACATGTGGAATTATAGAGATAAGGAAGGTGCAAGATGACTGCAAGAATGGAACAAAACAACCTTGAAGGACACAGTGTACGTGATCTTTGAACTGAGTCTGCGCGGAAGCAAAGGTCAGCTAGCGGACACCATGATGAAGTGTACGAGCCTTCACCTGAAGATCCTTGACGACCACCCAGAGGTGCTAACAGACCTGCACAAAGGATATTAACATATTTTAATGAGATCCTGGAAAAAACATGAATATGTATGTAAATGTAGTATAAATGTTTAGCAGTTATGTCTTTTCAGCACGCACATTTGGGTGGAGCTAACCCCTGTGCATCCACTGCTGCAATTAAAAATGCCTGCTTTCTAAAACTCCAAACTTAAGTTTTAGAGAGTGAATTATTATGCCGCTTTCCGGTAACATTTTAAGATTTGATTTGTTGTATGGCAGAGTGTGGAAACTCCCTGATGGCTCAGTCTGGAGTTTTGCCAGTCGGGAAATTAAACAGAATGAGCCTAAAAAAGTAAATTTATTAGAAATGTCTGTATCTTTGCCAGCATCAAAAATTACAAGCACAAAACAGTACCCCTTGCCAGCAGCTGCGCAATCGGGTATTGACGGGGTGGTAAAAGACTTAGAAAACCGAGGCATCAGCACTCATACACACTCACCATATAACTCCCCTGTTTGGCCAGTAAAAAAAACCGCATGGGCAATGGAGGCTCATGATTGATTACAGGCAATTAAATGCCAACACTGCACCTTTAACTGCAGCTGTACCTAGCATTGCAGAATTGGTAACCCAAATACAGGGAGCCTCTCACACATGGATGGCAGCTTTAGATATGTGAAACAAGACCACACTGGCCGAGCTGATTTGTATTGGGAAGGCATAGCCCGAGGATGGCCTGTGTCAACAAAACTGTGTGAACAAGTGGTAACTGCCTGTTCACAATGATGTAACCTGCTAGTTAACAAAGATCATCCAAGTAAGGCACCTCCCATGCACATCCGAAATAAAAAAACACTGTGGCAAACCTGGAAAATTGATTACATAGGTCCACTGCGACCCTCAGGGGGTAAAAATCATATATTAGTAGGGGTGGAAGTTGTTTCAGGAATTACCATGGCAACAGCTGTCCCAGCTGCAACTGGAGATAACACAGTTCACAGCCTGAAGGAATGGTTCAGCACACTCCCCCTTCCTGAGGAGATTCAAAGTGACAACGGATCACACTTTACAGACACAGTGGTACAAGACTGGGCAAAAGAAGAAGGAATTCAGTGGATATTCCATACTCCGTACTACTCCCAAGCCAATGGTATTGTTGCGCGAACAAATGGGTTAGGCAAACGATTTGCTAAAACCCATGAATCTGGGTGGCATCTGCAACTATCCAATGCCATCTATCAATTAAACAATAGATGGACTGGAGATGGCTGTCCCAAAATGAAAGCATTCTCTGCTTCTGCCACAACTTTGGTGCCAAAGGCAGACATAAAATCAGGAGAACACCCTACTGGCTTTTACGCAGGCCAGCCAGTGCTGGTTAAAATACCTCAGATTGGAACAGTGGCACTAGTATTAACAAAACCAAAAAATTTTTACGCTTGGGAAGCAAAAGATAGCTCTGGAAAACTGCATCAAATTAGTACTAGATGGATAGTACCTACCTACCTTTTAACTTACTATATGCCGGTTTCAATGACAACCAAGCACTTTCCTTTCTTTTCTGTTTGCAGGTATTCCAAATGCTGGGAAACTATGCCCAAAATCACAGACTGTCACGTGTCAAAAACAGACTGCCCTCAAGGATTGCTGATTTTTATCTGTGGGATACAGTGATTTAATTGTGATAGGAATACTGATTTCTAGTTTTACTTCTATATTATGCTACTTGGTTTTTTTGGGTTTTTCTTACCTTTTGCTTTATTGCTTAGGTTTCCTGTTTATAAATGCACAATAGTTTTCTTGTGGTTTTGATAGTTATAATTTACTATAGAATTGTCAATATGAATCTTCTATCATGCATCAGCAGTGGTAGACAAATATGTGTAAGTTTAACATGTGTTTACATATTGGGTGTAATAATTGTGCATGTGTTCCATAGAGATTATAATCAAAAAACAAAGACGTCTTTGGGTATGACAGAGGAAAACACAGCCTTTAAGTTGTTACAAGGCTTTCTTAGAATGATGAATTGGACTCAGGGAACCACTTGTCTAATGCTGCCAACAACCCCTGCAGACGGATTCCTTTTTATGATTATTCCCCTTGACCTAAAAGGAGCACTGCTGGATTTATGGGAAATGAAACACAATACCATCTCCACACCATGGGGAAGCAGAGTTACCCACTAACATTACACTTATCCTTCAGACCGTAACTATACCAACACATGGTCTAACTCTAACTGCACTCGAGAACTTGACAAAAACTTCCTAAATTTAAACACCAAGATAAAATTGTCTGTTGACTGTTTGGAGGTACCCTGGTTTGACCAGCCTCCTCGACCATTCTGGGGTGTACCTATTACCTTTAAATATAGTATCCCAGTACAAGCTGAATGGTGTATCGAGTTTCCCTCAAACTGTGGATCTAAATGTAGTCCACAATCTAATGACATATAATTTGTATGTGGACTATTGCTGATCATAGAACTCGTTTTACACAATGGGGAGAAAAACCTCCCATTACCACGCCGCTAGGGCCAGTCCAGTTATGGAATTGTACCAACAAGATAACTAAGATAACTTGTTCTAATATTGATGAGTACCCATGGGTATGGATGGTTGCAGACCTTTACCACCCTTTAAGAGTGTATGTTTATGTCATAATTATAGTGCTCCAATCCCTAAGACAAGGTCAGATTGTATGATAAAAGTGGATCCCAAACAGGTTAACAAATGGGCATATGGTTTAGTTTCTAACAACAAAGCTGAGCCACAGGCCAAAAGATGCCGAGTTCCTTTCCAACATTATCTAAATGGACATAAAAGCCTCGATGAACTCGAAAATAGTACGTGTAGCACTTTAATGCTACCTGCACTACCTGAAACTGTATGGTTGTGTTCTAATGGACAAATATCAGACTACATTCAACCCTACTGGGATGGATTAGAATGTACTCTGGGTATTCCAAGCTTATGTCCTTCCACAGCTTTTAATTTCATTCAATCCTTAACAAAATCACGAGGACATAGAGCTAAAAGACAGTCACAAATGTGGAACTCCATGCAAGAAAATGGTAAACTTTTTGCCTGGCCGAGCTATTATACACCAGCAATGAGAATAAACTTGGGAATGAAAGCTTTTTGGGGTTATTGGACAGTAATAACCAATAAACGATTATATATAGAAAATTTGACATGGCAAGTAGAATCCCTAGCAAACTGGACAAAAACAGCAATTAATGCAGTTGACTTGCTGCTGCAAGCTACATCCAAAATGACCCTACAAAATAGGTTAGCCTTAGATATGATTTTGTTAAAAGAAAGTGGTGTTTGTGGATGGCTAAATGCCTCCTATCCTGATGAAACCTGCTGTGTGTCAGTCCTAAATGTATCCATCACTTAACATCAAGCCATGGATGAAATGCATAAGATTGTGGAACAGTCTCGAGAACTCCGTGAAAATATGAAACAGAAGCCCTGGGAATGGACGGGGTGGATCTCGAAAGTTTTTAATGGACTTGGACTAAACATTAGTGGATGTATACAAAGTCTGATTCAATATGTATTGATGTTTATTGTACTCCTTATTGTTATCTGTGTGGGTTTATCATGTGTACAATCTTCACTAGTTAGAACTTTTAGTATGCATATTAGAATGTTTGAAGTTCATAACCCTGAATATGTTCCTTTAATACCTTCTCCTATTAGGGAGGAAGATGAGCGCCTCAAAATGTCTGAACCTAAATTCACCTGATATTTTTTTTGACGAGACGTGACTAAGGTCACAGGGTGGATAATGTAGTCACTGGCCTTTCTGGACTTGTCAATGCAAGAGGAAAGACATGCTCAGACTCAGGCAACAAGAGCCAAAGAGATAACAAAGGAAGTAATTAACTGGTGCTTACCTTATCAGACAAAAGTAAGGGGGGATAGCCCATCACTGTAAACCAAGTGATCTGTGGGGTGCCATGGAGGCTGCGGCTGGCTGCACAGCCAGAGATTGCTTTGGATAAAGAACAGATGGCCCCCGGAAGCGCATACCAAGATGCCTGCTCCATAGGCATGTCAAACTGCTGAGTCCAGCTTCTGATGACACAACATTCCATGCCAAGAGCCAATCAACACCTAATAATTGACTTAGTCCCATCTCTCCAAAAGATTTTCAAACATATAAAAATTGGCACTTGAAAACTCTCTTTGGGAGGAGGAGCCAAGTGAGAACTTTACCTGACGGACAGGTCGATGGGCCTGAACCTCTCTTCCCCCCCCCCCCAAGAAGGGACACCTTTTTGGTAAGAGTCGCACCTCTGACTTTGTCAGATGTGTCACAGAATCACAGAATCACAGAATGTTCGGGGTTGGAAGGGACCTCTGTGGGTCATCTAGTCCAACCCTCCTGCCGAAGCAGGGTCACCTACAGTAGGCTGTAGAGTGTGTCCCGGGGAACACATTGTTAACTAAAGCGCTAAATTATTACCTTGAGCTCAGCTTTTGTAGACAGTACATTTATCAATGGCAATCCCGAATCTGTGATACCTGTTGCTTGAATAAATTACCTATTGTTTCAATTTTGCGAAACTGTTTCAGTGAAAGTCCTTGGAGAGGCTCTGACAGGCAAGTGGAATCTGATAAGTGGCTACACACTTAACCCTTTAGACATAAACCGTTGACCAAGTCTGGGACTAGGAGTTGATCCAGCCGCACCTAGACTCCTCTCTGAGAGAGAGTTTAGAACACAAGGGGGTCTTCTCTGAATCTTGTGATTCAACAGGAGAGCTTTCTTTTTGCCGCTTATCAGACTCCCTTACCCCTTTTATCGCGACAGAGTGTTGCTCTGTGTATTCCATTGTTTTGTACATTCTTCTTATCAATATTACTGTTGTTACTGTTCGCTTTGCTGTTCTGTTAAACTACCCTTATCCGACCCACGAGTTTTGCCTTTTTCTTCCCATTCTCCTCCCCACCCCACTGGGGAGAGGGGCGATAGAGGGGCCATGTGGTTCTTTGTTGCCTGTGGGGGCTAAACCAGGACAGTTAGTTTTGGCTAGCAGTCAAACTCCCACCCAGCAATTCACTCACTCCTTCCTTCAGCAGGGCTGGGCGGGAGGCAGAGAGAAAATAGGAGGAACAAGAAAAAGAAAGCTCTTGGGCCAAGATAAAGATGGGGAGATTGCTTACCAATTACCATCGCAGGCAAACCAGACTCAACTTTGGGAAAATTAACTTAATTTATTGCCAATTAAAATAGATATTTGATTACTGATTCAGATAGTCAGATACAAAATGACAAAAATTAAAACATCTTTCCTCCTTCCTTTGCCTGGTCAACTTCACTCCAGGCTCCTCTACCCATGAGTGGTGCAGGGGGAATAGAGGGGGGGGGGGTCTGCTCAGTATATAATGGTTTCTCTCTGCCGCTCCTTTCTTCTCAAACTTTTGCTCTGCTCTGGCGTGGGTTCTCCATGGGCTGCAGTTCCTTCTGGAATATACAACAGATCTGTCACAAGTCCTCCATATGCTGAGGAGTATATCTGCTCTGCCATAGAGCACTGCATCCTCTGACCTTGGTTTTCCCTCCTCCTATCCCCGTCTGGCCTTTTCTACAGTTTCTTTTTAGAGGCACCATGAGCTTTGCTGATGGGCTCTGCTTTGGTCTTTGGTGGGTTTGTTGCAGAGCCATCTGGAACCAGCTGTGTGCAGCACAGGGGCAGCCCCTGGTCTCTTCCCACAGAGGCCACCCCTGCAGACCTCCTGTCTGCTACCAAAACCTTGCCACATACGCCAAATACACCAACTTAAATACTGAGGAAAATAAATTAAAAAGACAAATACATACAGTTTAGTCTCTGGAGATTACTTAATATTTTTGCATCTCTTGAGCATTTTCCTTTTTGAATAGGGAGAAACAATGCCACTGGGTTTTTTGTCTATATATTCCACCTGTGAACAACTATTAAGCACAAATAACATTGCTTTGTTAAACAGTTAATTTTCTGAACATGCTGAATTAGCAAAGATATCCACAGCAGGGTGTTGAGAAGGGGGGCAATTAAATACCACTCAAAATAGGGTTATTATTTTTCCATGCTCTTTGTTTGGCTATCACCGTCATGAGGACCTCTACCACGTTACATGCCATAGAAAGCTACCTGACACAATCTGTAGCACGTTCTTTACCTTCCACAAGCAAACTATCAGAATCTATTACAATTACTTTATGCTGATCACACTAGAGACAGGACAAATCACAGGCCAAGAATGAGATACCAAAGAATGTGTCTCAGGGTGCTGAGGCCAGGCCCATGCTCAACGCACGACAACTGATGCACTGCAAGGGGGCTAGACTAGATGATCCCGTCAAACCCAAACCATTCTATGATTCTGTATGTTGCTGCCTTTGATATAATCTCAAACTGTTACAAATGCTATTTTAAGAACACCAGTAAATATCTAGACAAACAAAATAAGGGTTTAATGTTTCACAAGATACATTTCTTTATTATCACGGTCATAGAAACATGAATTTGTACAGGAATGTGTAAGTGAAGATTAATCAATACAATTAAATTTGTTTCAAAGATCAGGTAATTATACTATAGAAAATTGTACTGTAGAGAACGAAAAAATCTGCTTTATGGCATGAGGTGGATTGAGAACTGGTTGAATGGCAGAGCTCAGAGGGTTGTCATCAGCGGCGCTGTCTAGTTGGAGGCCTGTAACTAGTGGTGTCCCCTAGGGGTCAGTACTGGGCCCAGTCTTGTTCAACTTCTTCATCAATGACCTGGATGAAGGGACAAGAGTGTACCCTCAGCAAGTTTGCTGATGACACCAAACCGGGAGGAGTGGTGGATACACTAGAAGGCTGTACTGCCATTCAGCAAGACCTGGACAGGCTGGAAAGTTGGGCAGAGAGGAACCTGATGAGGTTCAA
The DNA here is from genome assembly GCF_030867145.1 of Opisthocomus hoazin. Lineage (NCBI taxonomy): Eukaryota > Metazoa > Chordata > Aves > Opisthocomiformes > Opisthocomidae > Opisthocomus > Opisthocomus hoazin. The sequence continues at coordinate 34,652,570 of NC_134453.1, forward strand.
CAAGGGCAAGTGCAGGGTCCTGCACCTGGGGAGGAACAACCCCATGCATCAGTACAGGCTCGGGGCAGACCTGCTGGAGAGCAGCTCTGTGGAGAGGGACCTGGGTGTGCTGGTGGACAAGTTGACCATGAGTCAGCAGTGTGCCCTGGTTGCCAAGAAGGCCAATGGGATCCTGGGGTACATTAAGAAGAGTGTGGCCAGCAGGTCGAGGGAGGTTCTCCTTCCCCTCTACTCTGCCCTGGTGAGGCCCCATCTGGAGTACTGTGTCCAGTTCTGGGCTCCCCAGTTCAAGAAAGATGAAGAGCTACTGGAGAGAGTCCAGCGGAGGGCTACAAGGATGGTGAGGGGACTGGAGCATCTCTCCTACGAGGAGAGGCTGAGGGAGCTGGGCTTGTTCAGCCTGAAGAAGAGAAGGCTGCGAGGGGACCTAATAAATGCCTATGAATATCTGAAGGGTGGGTGTCAGGAGGATGGGGCCAGACTCTTTTCATGGTGCCCAGCGACAGGACAAGGGGCAATGGGCACAAACTGAGGCACAGGAAGTTCCATCTGAACATGAGGAAGAACTTTGTCCCTCTGAGGGTGATGGAGCACTGGAACAGGCTGCCCAGGGAGGTTGTGGAGTCTCCTTCTCTGGAGATATTCAAGACCCGCCTGGACAATGTCCTGTGCAGCCTGCTCTAGGTGACCCTGCTTCAGCAGGAGGGTTGGACTAGATGACCCACAGAGGTCCCTTCCAACCCCTAACTTTCTGTGATTCTGTGATTACACTGCATATTTTGGTGCAAGTATTAAGATACAATAACGTTCAATTCAGAAATGTATTGCAGAACATTATGCCACAGTCCACTTCAAAGAGTCATGAAATGCAGCTTGTTAATAAAATGTTGTGGTATATAAAACCACCATGTGTTAATTCATAAAATATATAGTGGTTTATTTGGATGATTTTGAAGTGATTTCAGTGTGGAATTTTATCCAGGTTTTATCCAGGACAAACATCCAGAGTCTCTTGTTATTTGGAATAGTCTTCTTTTAGGCGATGGATTTGGCTTCAGGTAGGAATGCCTCCCAGTGTTTTATTAGCTTGCAGAGAAGGAAAAAAAAACCACCTTACTTTAAGTACTGAATGTTGGAAAAGAATACACATACACCTTCCTCCTCTTGTACTGAATTTGTCTCTACTGGACAAAGTAAGAACACAGATGCTTGCATTCACATTATCCATTGTTCATTCATTAATTTTCCATTCACATTATCAGATGATGTAAGAAAAACACAAGTAATAAATACACATATCTGCTCATGCAGACAGTTATTCTTACACACTGAGCACATTGTCACAAAATACAGTTATATAGAATTTGTTTGCATGGTGAGTTTGCCACTCTTTCCTTTAAAGGTGTTTTGCTTTTTAATTATTTTATTTTTATTAAACAAAGCTGGAGGGTTATATTCCCAGATTGAAAAAAGGAAAGATTCTAGACACTCATTTGGGAACCAGGCCTACTTCTGAGTCACTGAAAGCTGTTTTACTGCTGTACAACATTCAGTAGTACTTTTGTTTTTTTTTAAAAAAAAAAGCACATAAGCATTTCAGTATTCAAGTCTCTTCAGCAAGCCTAAGTACATATTTAATGCATTTTACTCCAATCTACGAGCAAAAGTATTACTTGAATAGACAAGATTCTCCACTCCCCACCCACCTCTCTGACAAAGCTTCTCTCTTGCTCCCCTGAACTAGGGCTATGCAAGTGCGACCAGTAATAGCTGGGAAACACCCATCACTATGTTCTCCTGCAATATATTACAGACTAGAGTTAGTTCTCTATGTTTTAGAAGCTGCTATATTTAAAGCTTGCCTTTTTAAACTAACCTAATATAGAGCATATTAACTTGTACAAAAATCTTAAAATTTCTTACCTGCTGTTGTGTTTGCACTAACAATTCTAAGTACTTGATAATAACAGTTTTAAAGTCTTTCACGCGTTCCCTCTGTTAATAAAATAAATAATTACGGCAGATTAATTTCAATCAAGTTTGCTTGGTATTATCTAAAGCAAAATTGTCATTTATTTGGACAAAATTATACGTGCCTCAAATCTTTGCACTTCCTCACGAATGGTTTTGGAGACCTGTTCAAAATCTTTTTCCCCTTGCTGAACTTTTGTCTCCCACTGGCAAAGGAAAAACATGCTGAGATAAGACTGCATTCTCTGTTCAGTCTATTGGTATCTGAACTTTTTTTTAGTATAGTAGTGACAGTCATTCAAGAGTTGAAAAGCACCTACTTTTTTTTTTACATACTTAAGGGAAAGTCTCAGTACAGTAATTTCAAAACAACAATTTACAGACAAGGATGTCATCAGATCAGTTAAAACAATAATATCTCTAAGGTAATGTTATCTGTATGCCAAATATAAAAATATCTTAATATTGTTATTAACAAATACTTAACTAACAAAAATTTAAAGATTCTTTAGCAAAGAAAAAGGATCTCTAAAGCTTTATTAGCTATTTCCTTAACAAACACTGCTATAAAAGGAATCTAAATCTTTACGTTTTCTTACCTGTTCAACCAAATGTGAAAAAGTCTCAAAAAATAGTTGTCTGCACTTTCCTATTCACAGAAGAGATTATTAAATCTTCATCTCTGCCTATGGTCAAGTAAATGCTTATCATTGTTATATTTCTGCTGCAGATGACAAACTAACAAGGATGCGTTTATTGGTCAGAACGTATGATATTTAGGCAAGCCAAAGCACAAGCTCTCTTACTCAGTGGGGACTGTTTTAAGAGACAGCAGGAATAAAAAAAAAATAAAAATTTGCAGGTAAGAGCACAGAAGGAAAATTCAAAGGAAGTGAAGCTGCTTGTAGGGTTTTGCCATAGTGGGAACAAGGCATTAATATCAATACTACAAAACACTTGGTCATATTTATCCTTATTTTATGTCAAAAGACATCCAGCTACACAATTAAGAAAGCATCACTAGCTATATCACCTTATCATTACCAGATTTTCCTTTGGACCTGCTTTTATTCAACTATTCTATTGTTAAATTTAAACCATCTGTGTAATTATATTATGAAAAAAGCTATCATCCTGACAATTCAGACATATGCATACTAACAGACATTCTAAAAATGCAACTGTATCTGTTAATCTCAACATACTAACAGAATTATGGGAGCTAATAAATCTGGCAACAGTTATCTTCCTCAGAAAAAAACAGCCAGGAAGCAACATACATCAATACAGTATATTCCTGCTAGCAATCTAGTGGTGCTATTTAATCACAAGAGTATTTTGTGGTGCAGTGTCATCTTACTGTTGTGATATGTAATGAACATCTATTCAAATAAATATCTTGAGATATTTATGGTTTTAGTCTGTATTTATTCAAAGTTCCCTTATTGCCTTTTCAGGTGTACACTTATGGAACTATGCAATAAGTCATAACAGGATGTGCTTCAGGGAAACACTAACATGTGCATAACCTAGAGAGTTAGCTAATAACTAAAACAATATAAAATTCAGTCCAGGAAAAGAGAGATTAAGACTACTTTGAAATAACTTGTGCCTTCCTATTACAGCAGCTTAGAGGTGCTCGAGACTTCAGAAAAAACCTCTATAGGCCTATGGACCCACATCCCAGTTTCATCATATCCAAACAGCAGGGTTTGTAGGAATTATCACTGGATAAGTTTGACATCTTACAATTTCTGACAAGGAAAAATCTTCCCCTTGTTTAATATGGTGTTTTGAGGACTAATCTTTTACCTTTTATCTGCAAAAAGGAACTGAGTCATGGGTGAAGCTCAAGCTGCGTAGGTTTCCACTTTTCGAAAGTCAAAAGGACTACTATTAAAGAATTCAGCAACTCTGAATATGTTTCAGTGGAAGCAATAATTTTCTGCCAGCATATTCAAATTCTGGGTTTACTAACAACCTTCTCTAAACATGATAAAGTAGAAAAAAAGAAATCCTTCAGGAACAATATCATTAATTCTTTTTATATTAAGAATGAGAAAGGGTCACTGAGTATTTCCTACTACTCCAAAAACTCAGGAATTAGTTTTGCCAATGAGTTCCAGCTCACTTGTTGCATGGTGGATGGATGACATCAAGAGAGTCAACCAGCAAGAATGTGGTCACAAAAGAGTGATGCTTTTTTTTTCCCCAGTCAATAAGGGCCTTTTTAAAGAAAAAAAAAAAAGCCAAGTTAATGAGCAAACTTCAATACTGTATGTAAAATATATTGAAGTGCAGAAAGAACAAAACAGCTTGGGTTACTGACTAGTGAGGCAGTTAAACAAAATAAAGTGCATAAGAGATTGAAATCTGCAATGATGTTCTCCATTATTTCATGAGAAAATAGTGGTGCATAACTAGAATGTATTGATGTTAAATAAATAAGCTGTCCTACCTCTTCAATTTCCTTAGTGAAGCATGTTAGAAAAAGTGTATAATTTGTGATATTCAACATGTTAGATTTTTACTGAAATTATAATATATGTATATATTAAAAATATATAGTAGATATGTTGGATCATTAAGTAAAATACAAGAACAGTTCTCCGTTAATCTTTTTAGCTAGATTTTAGCTTTAGAAGCCAAGAGATGTTCTTCTGACTACCCAAGTCATCTGCAACAATTAAAAGCATTTTTAAACTTGTTCATGTTCCCCTCCTCCCATCTCCCAGACTCTGCAGAGACAGTATTTGACTGTCTTACATATCTCAGAATGGGTAACAATTGTGCACATGTCACATTTTAAATAAATTCCTTTTAACAATTTCAGTAAATATGGAAAATAGCAAATGCGTGATTTACAAACAAAAATTGTATAAAATAGTGCATTAAAGGGGACTGAATGAATCAGTACAAAAAGTCTGGCCTCCAGAATAATATAAATACTTGAAAACATTACCTCTTTTATATCATCTTTAGCTTGCTGCTGTTTATCAGGTCTGTTGGCAAGTTGGAGCTTTGCTTCAGCTTCACGTTTTTTTTGTAAAATGACCTGAGCATCTTGCCATTTCTGCCAGCATTTCATTCGATGATCAAACACACCCTGTAAGTATGGGTGTTTATTAAGCAATTGCAATTATTAAAGCTATCTAAATTCCTATTAGGAAAGGATATTTCTGGATAAAACTGGAACAAGTGTACTCAAAAGAAACTTCACTGTGTCTTGGATTTAATTTGACAGCGTGCTTGCTCAGCCAAATACCATCTAAAAGTAACAGCGGGCATTCAAGAAGCCTCTTTAGAGCAGACACCTTGGTGTTCCAAATTGTTCCGGTTTGGCTGCGGCCGGCAACAAAAGTGCCACGCGGCCGCCCCTCCCCCCGCTGGAGTGCGGAGGAGAATGGAAAGAAACAGGAAGAAACCGGTGAGTCGGGATAAGGGCAGTTTAACAGAACAGCAAACAAAAGGGAATAGGAACAACAACAATACAGATAAGGGAAATGCACAAAACAAACCAGCAGAACAGAGCCCGCAGAACACAGCCACTCTCTCCCAGACCGAACCGTCGCTGTGCCCTCCCGAACCGCGAGACAGTTCCCACCCCCAGCTCCCCCCCACTGGAACCCAGCATGATGGCACATGGTATGGAATACCCTGCTCTGGTTGGCCAGGTGGGGTCAGCCCGCCCCGCCCCCCCCCCCCCCCCCCCCCCCGCTGAGCCCCTTCCTGGATTCCAGTGAATATTAACCCTGTCCTGGCCGAACCCAGGACACAAATCATTTTGTGTTCCTTGTCCCATCACAATACTACCACTGCAAAGTGCGATAATACACAAATGCTTCTCTAAATGCAGATTCTAGCAAATTTTTCATTGACTATACGCATAACTAGCAGTACATTTTTGTTAGCAGTGGATGGAGGTAGTAGAATTAAAGTATACAATTTTATATATTACGTATTTTATATAATATATAGAATAACAATATATATAATAACATATAGAGTATAACTATATATATTATGTGTGTGTATATATATATACAAAAAAAATATAAAAAAATATTCCCAACAGCTTGACAAGTTCAAAGATATTTCTGGATAAAATTCTTAGACACCTAGACACCCCTGTGATGGGTGCCAGACCCCCACCCACAGCTGCTCTCTCATTCCCCCTCCTCAACAGGACAGGGGGAGAAAAAAACCTCGTGGATCAGGATAAAGAAAGGGAGATCATTTACCAGTTACCATCACAGGCAAAACTGACTCAACTTGGGGAAGATTATTTTATTGACAATTAAAACCAGAGTAGGGTGGTGAGAAGCATTTTTCCTAGCAGTACTTACTTTAACTGCAGCAATAAGACGAATGTAGTCACCAAGCAGTTCTGAGAACACAGAAAAATCAGCAAAAGCTTGTTCTTGATGCAACTGATCTATCTTCTCCTCGACCTCTGCAAGCTGAGACAAAGCTCTAGATAGAGCAGTGTGGTCCTCAGAGTTACCTAACATGGCAGCACTTTTAGCAAAGGCAGCTGTGTTGGCTGAAAGCTCTGAAATACAGGAGTGACATTCAGTACAATGATGTTAATTTGTTATGTTACTCTTCAAGATAGATCAACCAAGCAGATCTCTGCCCTACAGCAACCCTAACTTTACCAACTGAAAAATACAAACTATATTTCCCAAAGTTCATGATAAAATACACAAGGAGATCACAATGAAACCACATTTACAAGAACATAGTGCACCCAAAACTCTCCAACATCAGTAAATGATTTTCTGAGCCTCTTACGTGATGCCTGTGGTGTCTTGCAAAATATATGGAAGAAACTGTCACTTCAGTAATATCGAACCGCTTAGTTCAGAAAAAGTCCAAGCCCACAAAACAAAAGTCGTCACCTATACAACAAATTCAAGACAACCTTAACTGGTCTGTAGTGAAGTTGCTCCATGTAGTTGTGGGGGGGAGGAGGAAGAAGAGGAAGAGAATTATTCAATGTGAACATAAACACTAGAGTGGAATTTGCTTCCATCATACATTATACTGTTCTACTGACTAAAGTATCTTTAACAAGACTGTGTATACTGTAATATATTGTCGTGTTTTGACATGCCTTAAAAAAAAAAAAGGCACGTGACTTTTTGGCTGGCATCCATGAAGCTGAAGTTTTGAGCTTATTCACTAACAAACACTTAGGCAACTGTCTTATCAAACCTCATGTTAAGTCGTGTACAATGTTAACTCCTATGAAGGACCTTTGAACAAAATCTCGTTGTAATTCAGTTTAGTTAAGGATAGAAAGCACAGGTTTGTTTATAACTCTGCTGCTTTTGCAGAATCATCAGCACACCAGAAATATTTGTAGAAGAAAAGTCTTCAGATATTTAAAACTATCACAATTTAAATACCACTTTAAAAAAAGCATTTCTTGAAACCTAAGAGCAGGTGTCAAATCATCAGTAATCAGATACACTCCCATTTTCATTACTTCTTAAAATACTCTTTAACCTTGAGGACATGTGATCTCAGAGACATCTGCCTCTACAGAGAATAATTCTTGGCAGAGGTATAAGAAAGCAACTTAAGACACATTCATGTACTTTCAAAAGGGCAGAGCTGAAAGTTGACCCCATACTTAAACATAATGCATCTGTGTCAGAAGGTACATTTATGGTCTTTTGTGTACTAGAAATCAAACTTTGATTTATTTAATTTATATTTTAAAAAATCATATGATGGAAAGCATCTCGACAAAAGAGCTACATAGGTGATTAAAATATTAAGCTTATGGACATTTCTTCTCTCAAAAACTAAAACTGCTAATGAAAGAAAGAGAAAAGAAGGAAAAGTTATCTACACCTTTTCCTAGTTCTCCTCCCATACAGGGAAACCCCTTCAAACCACAAAAATATGCTGTTTTGTCTCGTATCAGAAAGCAGTATTGGGGAAACTAGACAGGGACTCAGACTGCCAGAGGCCATAGTAAATGATAAATTAAAAACAGATTTTTTCATAGATATTGGAGCACAATTATCCATGTTTAAAGCAGAATCATGACCTGGAACCATCCCTCTGAAACATCAGAAAATATTAGTAAATGGAGTAGTGGTTCCTTATTCAATTGTTAAGGTAAAATTGGAACTTCCCTTTCTTGCCTCCCCAAATACTAAATGCTACTAGGAAACCTAAATATATTGTGCATGGATATTCTGTGAGGCAAAAGCTGGATACAGGGCAACACTAAATGGACTTTTGAAACAACTGATGAAGAAACAATGCCAGGGCCCCAGTCAGGAGGTTACCTTTTTCAGGACCAAATGGATAGGGGGTAGCAAATAAGTCCCCTGGCCCACTTGGCAAATTGATTATCATTAGAATCATAGAATGATAGAATGACTTGGGTTGGAAGGGACCTTTAAAGGTCATCTAGCCCAACCCCCCCCCCCGCAGTGAGCAGGGACATCTTCAACTAGACCAGGTTGCTCAGAGTCCCATCTAACCTGACCTTGAATGTTTCCAGGGATGGGGCATCTACCACCTCTCTGGGCAACCCGTTCCAGTGTTTCACCAACCTCATCGTAAAAAATTTCTTCCTTATATCTAGTCTAAACCTACCCTCTTTTACTTTAAAACTATTATCCCTCATCCTATCACAACAAGTCCTGCTAAAAAGCCTGCCCCCATCTTTCTTATAAGCCCCCTTTATGTACTGAAAGACCGAAATAAGGTCTCCCCTTTATGTTGGATTATGTTGGACCTCTCCCTCCAACACCCAAGGAGTGGTGTTATACCTTTACTGGAGTTGAAATACTATCAGGCTGTTATAGTTTGGCCGTGGCCGGCAACAAAGGACCACACAGTCACTCTACCGCCCCTCCCCCTGCTGGGGTGGGGAGGAGAATGGAAAGAAAAAGGCAAAAAACTCGTGGGTTGGGATAAGGGCAGTATAACAGAACAACAAACGAAGTAAACAATAACAACAACAATACAGGTAAGGAGAATATACAAAACAGCAAAAAGCACAGAGCAACTCTCACCGCCTGGTGCCCTGTGTGCTCCCGAGGTGCGACTGCCTTCCCCCCGGCCAGCTCCCCCAGCCAGAACCCAGCACATGGTGTCGAATACCCTGTTCTGTTTGGCCAGGTTGGGTCAGCTGGCCGGCTGTGTCCCCTCCTGGCTTCTGGTGAAAATTAACTCTGTCCTGGCCGAACCCAGGACACAGGCTTAGGGAAAGTTTTTCCTTGCAGGAAAGCTTATGGTCTTACCACTGTGGCAGGACTTAGTGGATGGTTTGCTGATGCTCCCATGCCTTCCGCTGTGCAATCTGACAACGGCTCTCATTTAAAAAATAAAATTGTACAAGAATGGTGTGAATGTAATGGAGTTTCCTGGGTGTTCCACCTGCCCTACAGACCCCAAAGTAATATCATGGCTGAGAGACAGAATGGTCTACTAAAATGAACTCTAGGGCAAAATTTATATACAGGAAAATGGGGTAAAGCCCTACCTGAAGCTGTCCGATACTTAAATAACCGACAGACACCCACCAGATGCCCAGTGGAATGAGCTCATTTTTCTGTTCTCCAACCAACAAAACCTTTAAAATCCCCACCGTCAGCCTCTTGCTTTTCTCAGTGACACTGTTCTTATCAACTGCCTTTCAATGGTTAAAATATCTGTCTCTTTACTGACTCCCTCAGAAAAGGGCATATGGAAAACCATTTCCAAATGGGAACTCCCTCTAACTATCACTGAGGCTTGGATAATTTCCAAGACCAGGTAATTTCTTATCACTTCAGGTAATGAACTATACTTAAATGGATTCTTCAGCCTGAATAAACCTGGAATACACCCAAGGAATCATCACTTTACCTTCATGGAAATTCCAACTGCAGGAAAATTATGATCATAACACCTATTGTGTTGCACTTATCCTTATTTGTACCTTGTTCCTCCTTATTTCATGACTGGTACAATAATCATGTCATTCAGTTCATGAACATCATCTCTCAAGTGGATAATGAATCAGACTTCTGGTATTGTTTACACCATCCTCAATCTTCAGATACTAATTCCAGGTAGTTAGATGAACCTGTTCCTGAAACGTCTTGGTACCAATCTAAATTGGCATACTCACTTTCCAACCCTCCAACTTATCAAACCCAACCTTTTAAGGCACATTTGTATGATAAAACCCCATGGTGCATTACAATGTCTGAACATACAAATTCATCGTGGGCAGGAGAAACAAGCCATTATGACTATACTCTGCTCTACAACCGGACGCAAACTCGGTTTCAGCTGATATGCCATAATCAAACCAGAGTTTGTAATGAATCCAATTTAAGAACCACATGGATCTGTAAAAACAAATCAGTGATTACGAACACTGCTGTTTTAAATATTTCACCACTCTGGAATCTCTCACAGAATATTAATGGTACATTTTGCCAAAGATACTATAATTTCACTGGTCCTAATTCTACATTTTACATTCTACAGAGTAATGGTTGGTTAAGTACTAACAACAATTGGACCACCTGTAACTGGCATAACACGACCGGCTACATATATGCCAATCCTTTTCACACTATTCGAATGAGCCACACTTTCCTACTCAAATTTCATCATTCTGACAGTGAAAAAGAGACTTATCAATGGTGGGAGGAATATTTATATATATATATATGGGCCATAGATTATCTTCTAGCATCACAAGGAGGTGTATGTGTACTGTCAAACATCACTTGTTTTTATGCTAACAAATCTAAACAAATTAAATATCATATAAACATCATTCAAAGACAAGTTTGTACCTTTCACCAAATAATTTGAGCAACCCTTGTCAGAAGGTCTATCAACTGCCTGGTTTTGGCTGTGGTCTTGGTTACCTGACTTCAGAGCATGGGCCTGTTATGTTCTGTTAATATTAGCTGTAATATTAGCTCTTCTATGGTTGTTGGAATTACGTTATTTTGTGTTATATCTTGCTTTAAATCTTTATGCATATCAGTTACTAAAAATCAATGTTTTATACTTTCCTCCCTCCTTGGATGAACAGCCTTCGGACAACAAGCAGCCCATTATTGCTATGGAGTCCTCCTTATGACACCATTACTAAGCTGTAGGCTGTGGGCAAGAGGTGATGGTACCAACACTGGCGTCCTTCTCTGTTTGTGATGGTGTCAGGGGGTGGGGTGTGACTGGTACCCCCTGTTCCTAACCCCTGATAATATGGTTAGCATAACTAATGCCATTTTATAAGGCAAACAGCCATTCTCTGGGACCGAGCGGGTCACGTATTAGTCCCCTTTCCCCTCATTATCAGGCCCTGAAGGTCCTGTGAACCAAGTAGATAAACCAAACAGATTTCTTCTTCCCCTCCCTGTCGGCCTCAAGATTCCTGGATGCCAGGCCGACTACTCCCTTCTTTAATGGCCTTGAAGGTCCCAGGCACCTGGCCAACCAGGTGATGGTGATGACTCTGCCACAGAACAGGGAAATGTAATGGCATACAGAGCACTGTATATAAAATCGAGCAGTTACAAGTCCTAAGTGGGAACTTGGACCAGAACTACTGCTGGACAGTGAGACCTGTGACCTCCCAGGGACACCTCCACTGTCATCTGCTTCCTCCAAGGACTGACTCATATTCTTTTATATGTTTTTTGAGTCTAGATTATGATTATTATGTTGATACAGCAAACCAAGTATTAAGATTTGACCTGATCTGCAGAGGGTCCAGCTGATTAGAAATCATAAGCTAAGTGGTGCTATAAAATTCTGTACTATGCTACTTATAAAATTGTACTACACTGATTCTGCTTATAGAAATCTTGTGCTATCCTGATTATAAATTCTATGCTATACTAATCCTGTTAAGAAAAATAAAGCTTTAATTGTAACTATGACTTAGTGCTGTCATTATTCTGCCAAGGATCCCTAAAACAACCTGTCTGTCCCCTTGGTGTCGGGTGACACCATGAGATCTAGATACATTTGTAGATGTCTACTGCAGCATATCAGTTGCTAGTTACGGTATTAAATCTCTGCAAGAAAAATAGTTCATGCTAATCAATATAGTAACTTTCAAGTTAAACAAAAGGAATAACATATATTCTGGATAACATTAAGATAAAAAAACAGATATACTGGAAATGCTAGAGCAGTTTAAACTAAAAGGTAGCATTAGAAGACTTTTGCATTAAAATTTACTGCAAAGCTAACTATTTGTTAGTTAAGAGCTCTGACATGCTAAGTTCCTGTTTCATTAACATTTTCTAAAGCTCTAAGCACTTAAGCTCATACAGTCACATAAAAGTAAAGTTACCTTTTCTGTGGCAGACTAATGTTTCAACACTGGCATGAAGTTTCCTAAGTTGCTGATCCAGATTCTCAAATTGCTGCTGTTTTTCTTCAAACCACTGACATAAGAGGAAAGAGTCTAGCATTATAATTTAGATTACCAACAGCATTTCTTGTTTTAAAGAAGAAAATTATCCATTTATTGCTAGGATGGTCAACTGATACAGCTAAGAATCCAAGCCAATAAGCAAATTACTATCTTATTTTCTACTTCTACAGATTTAAAATGCAATTGTTGAGCCTCATTAATTTGACTCATTATTCAAGTAAAAAAAATCATCTCTTACTGCATCTGATTCGTTCATCTTGATTGTCATTTTGTTGACAGCATCAGCAGCCTTGTTTACCATCCTCAATATTCCTGCTCCACTCAGAGCCTGGGTGTTAACCGCTCTCGGCAACTGGAAATGAATGACAAATAAGGGCAAACAGACTGGTTAAAAGGCTGGGGATTTAATTGGGTACAAGGGGGAAAGAAAAGGATAGACTATTTTCTTTACTCCTATGCGTTACAATATAGTGAAATCTAATTTCTCAGTTTTAATATTTTTACATTTTCAGAGGAAAACTTAACAATGTAGACTATTTACTTTTCTTCTACACCTTTACATTTAAACAGAACAAACAACCTACTTGTCAGAAGTTATGAACTAGCCAAAGGTCCTAAGTAGCCACCTATATACTACAGAGAACAAACTGCCACTACAGAAACAGAAAAGTTTAGATTTACAATAAGATACAGAAAATCTGTAAAACGCTTCATTATAATGCAAGATTCACACTGTGTACAGATCATAAAAAATTGATATCTTTTTGCTTTTAAATATAGGCCAGGTTTCAAAACCTACCTCATGAGTATTGCGAGAGCTGTGCATTTGTGAGGTACTTGCAAATCTTCAGGAGTAAGATAACAAATTTTAAACTGATATTATTATTTGTTAACATTAGACTAAATACGCTGTACAAAGTGGCCCTGATGTCAGGCCGTTTACCCTTTGTATCTGATACTTTGTGTCAGCAGCATTGACACTTTAAGTTATCTATCAATGATGCTTTTGTCAGTATTGAGGCCTCTGTGACTTATTAGCATAGCTAAGATACTGACATTGGCCAAAAGACAATCTGCTATTACAGCAAATTCATTACACACATTTGTAGACTTATGTTTTTGGAGAAAAAACAGACAATCTGTTCTGCAATATATTTCATTTTGTGAAAGGTGCCAGATTGACAGCACTGGTGACTGAAGTCCTCTATCCAGGAAACATCTAGCATGGCCAGTAGCACTGCATGCCTGTTCACATTATCACGCCAATAAACCTCAAGCTTGACTCCTAGAGGCATGAACTGTTTCCAAGCCAGTTTAGTTCATGATCTTAATTAACCTTCAGTAGCACTGATTATGGATTTTCACTCTGTATATGATGAACTTCACTCAGAACTGGACAGACCAACTCACTTGGCAGAAGTCATTGAACAACAGATAGCTTTTGGTCACTACTAACCTAAGATTTATCAGAGGTAAAGGCAATAGACTTCGTGTATGATTACCTAAGTAGCCTTTTGTCACTGTCCCGTGAAGGGTACAATCCAATTATATTTCATATGAATTTAGGAGATTAGGTTTCAATACAAAGAGTACATTACTTTGAATATTACCATATCTGGAAACAGATAAGGAACTTAAAAGAATGTAAATACCTCAGAACTTTCCAAGAACTGCCTTAAATCTGGATCCTGCAACAAGGTAGGGTGTTTTACTGTTCTTTGTAGATACCTATGATTTTAAAAAGTTAAAATATTAGATAACAAAACAGATTTCATGTGCCTGACAGCATTGGAAAGTGTCCTTTAGCTAAAGAATGGGTACAATGCGGGCAGCATGTAACCTTTCTTCATTATCTAATGGGGTTTGAACACTTGCAAAGTCACCTCTAAAGACAAGTTGCTGGCAATGATTTCTAACTTAGTTTGTTTACATCAAACTATTAAGGTGTCATAATTTGCCATAAATCTATGTTGCACAGTACTAAAATAATATACTTGGTATTTTTAAAACCTCAGTGAAGGCTTCCTGCTCTAACAACAACCAATTTAAGCCAGAAAATAGATGGGCTTGTTTAAACACATTCTCATACAGTGCAGTGAACAGGCTTTTTGTTACAGCTGATTCTGGCTGGCTTGTTTTAGAATTAAAGGAATTCTTGGAGAAGTCAGCTGATCTTGTTTTGGGTTTGAACTATTTATTAGCTGGCTAGACAGCCTTCAACCTATATTAGTTCTACAGGACTCATCCACCCACAAGTTAAATTAGTGCAACTCCTTCAATTTGCAATTTTTTCCATTTCTGCTTGTATCTAAAAAGTATTGATTGTACAAATATGAGTTGAATAGGGAAATTTCTACAGTGCTCATTGTTAGAGATTTATTATAAAGATTGATTATAGAATAGAATAAAATCATAGAACTAGAACGTAGATTCAGCTGTGTAAACACAGCTGTGTTAAGAAACCATACAATCGGTATGTTGCAATTGGGATAGAAATCAATTGTATGGATTGTATCAAACAGAATTCACAAAAGAAGCCGAGACGACCCTGAAACCAAGCAAGGCCTGAAACCAGCGAGGGAGAATTCTACGAAGACAGAAGAACAGAAAGAACTTAATAAATGATGTACTTAAAGGAACTGAACGGTTGCTTAGAAACTTATGAAGATTCTAGACTTGATGTAATCGGTTTAATAAATGTATATAAACTGGTCTAGCGAGTTAAGCTTTGCCACTCACTGAGGTGATGGCCCAACTCTGAGTTGTGAATAAAGCAATACCTAGTGTAATCCACTCGTGTGAGGATAAAATCTTTAACACTCATTCACTAAAACCTGCTGCAAGTTTGTCATAACTGATTTTAATGTTATTTATTAACAGAAAGCATTTAATATTTACAACAATGCTTTAGAGAAACTTAATACCTCAAAAGATCATGGAAGCATGAGAAAGCATGCAATATCGCCAATTAAGATGTACTAACAGAACACCATTAACAGAATTTGTACTTTTTGAAAAGCTTTAGTTTTGTTCAAGCCTCAGCTGTAAAGTACCAGAACTGCCCCATTACAGTCACAAATTGCTTGGAAACTGCCCTAGGGAGTTATATAGAGTGGGAATTAACTGAAAGTTTGAGTACACTGATATTGTAAACACAATGTATTTTCTCCATCCTCCATTAGATATGGCCACCAGCTCATTATTTCTCTTCCTAAAGAAGCTAAGATTTGCAATGAAACTATTTCATACTTTAGATTGCTCAACTTTTCCTTGTTTGTTCTGATAGTCAATAGCAAGTACAAGTTAAAGTTGACGCGTCAAAGAGCTTTTTCTTTAGAACTTTGCTGCTAATGAATAGCACTTGCTCCAAGGGAGATAACTAACTGTCGTGGTTTAATCCAGCAGCCGGCAACTAAGCACTGGACAGTCACTCACTCACCCTCCCCCTTCCCCCCCAGCAGGATGGGGAGGAGAATGGACAAAAAGTAAAACTCATGGGTTGAGATAAAGACAGTTTAATAAAACAACAAAGAAAGGAATAATAATAATAACAAAACAAGCGATACACAACACAATTTTTCTCACCACCCGACGACTGATTGCGCAACCAGTCCCCGAGCAGCAACCGTGGATTTCGTGGAACTCACGGATTTCGCAGAGCTCGCGGATTTTGCCGAACTTGCTGAACTCACGGAAAAAGATTGAACTAATGGAAAAGTTTGAACTCACGAAAAAGTGGTTCCTGCCCCCC